>NC_085136.1:141940584-142261823 GCF_035046485.1 Aedes albopictus | reverse complement strand
CACACTAGACCTGTGCGCCGACTATATTTTGCTCGGCGGCGGCGTGAGGGCCATTTTTGGCCGGCGGCGGCGGCGTCATCGGCGTCACGCCGGTGGCAGCTATCGGCGGCGGCGGCGGCGGCGTGAATCGGCGTGACCAAAATTTGACCATAATGTAAACATTGGCAAAGCAAAGAAGCTGTCATTACGCTTATGAATTTTTAGTCTGAGCTTTTTCATGACAATTGATGACATAAACTATTACGTTTACATGAATACCTCTTTTTATTTCTGTTCGGGTCCGTCACTCCCACCATATTACCTGCATCCTTAGTGTAGTGCATGTTGCATTACTTCATTTCAAATAAAGGGCAATAAAATATCGGTTTTGCAATAAAATACAGTTTTTATTTTGTTTTCTTCGAACCTTCACAAGCTATCACATTTGATAAAAAGGTCGCATTATTTACACTAAGGAATCCCAGAATGATTTCAGGGAGGAATCTCAGAAGGTATTCCAGAAGGAGTATTAAAGAAACTCCTAAAGGAATCCATGAAGAAAATTCTGGACTTATCTCTGCAGAAACTGCTGTATTTAACCCTGAAGGAACTCCTGCAGGAATCTCTGGTGGTTTAAAAATCTCTCTTGGAGAGATCCCTGCAGAAACTTCTGAAGAAATCCCTGATTTTCGAGAAATTTCAGAAGGAAATCCAGAGAGAATCATCGAAAGAATTCCCCAAATGAATCCAAGCAAGAATTCCAGGAGAAATCCCCGAAGGAATTCTAGCGGGAATTTCTAAAGGAATCCGAGAAGGATTTAGGGAGGAATGAACGAAAAATATCCTGGACGAATCTCTGAGGGAATTCCAAGAGAAATCCCTGAGAGAATTCTGGGAGGAACTGCCGAAAGAGTTTCAAGAGGAATCCTCGAAGGAATTCTGGGAAGAATCCGCGAAGGAATACTAAGATGAATTCCGGTAGGGATCCCCGAAGGATCTCCAGGAGGAATCTCTCCGAAGAAAATCGAAGAGGAATCTTCTAAAGGAATTCCAAGAGGGAATCCCGAAGGAATTTAAGGAGGAATCCCCGACGGAATATCAAGAGAAATCCCCGAAAGAAATTTTAGGAGGAATCCTCGAAGGAATTGTAGAAGGAATCCCCGAAGGAACTCTAGATACAATTTCAGGAGGAATCTCCGAAGAAATTGGAAGACGAGTCATCAAAGGAATTCCAAGAGGAAATCCCGAAGGAATTTCAGGTAAAATCTGCGACGGAATATCAGAAGAGCCCCCGAAGAAATTTTAAAAGGAATCCCCGAAGGAATTCCAGCGGGAATCCACGAAGGAAGTCCATAAGGAATTCCCAAACGAATTTTAAAAAGAATCCCCGAAAGAATTCTAGGAAGAACTTTCGAAAGAATGCCAGGAGAAATCCCTGAAGGAATTCCAGGGGGAACCACCGAAGCAATTCTGGGAAGAATCTCCGAATGAATTCCAAGCGGAATCCTCAAAGGTTTTTCAAAAGGAAACCCTGAAGGAATTGTAAGAAAAATTCCCATGGGAAGTCTTGGAGAAGAAATTCAAAAGGAATCTCCGAAGGAACTCAAAGAAGAATCCCCAAATTCCTGGAGGAATTTCCGAAAGAATTGTGAGAGAAATCACCGTAAAAATTCAAGAAGGAAATCCCGAAGAAATCCCAGGAGGAATCCGTAAAGGCATTTAAGGAGGAATCCCTGAAGAAGTTCCTGGAGTAATCCTCGTATGAATTTCATGACAAACCTCTGAAATAATTCTTGGAGGTATCCCCGCAGGAATTCCAAGAGGAAATCCCGACAAAATCCAACACGGATTCTAAAGGAGTTCCAGCCAGGGATGGGAACACTCACTTGCAAAGAGTTACACTCACTTGGTATTTTCTCAGCTCAGAAGCGAATACCAAAGTCGTGACAGAGCTGTGAAGGCAACTCTCCACGAGGTGAGTGTAAATTACATTCACCTGGTGGAGAGTTGCCTTAGCAGCTTCCTCACGACTTCAGTATGCGTGGGTAACCCCTACTCAATTCGGCAAACTTTTAGACAAAACCACAAGGCAAAAATCGTCCATACATCGTTTTTTGATTGCACGCTTCTGAGCTGAGAAAACTGCAAGTGAATGTAACTCTTTGCAAGTGAGTGTTCCCATCCTTGGTTCCAGCTATAATACACAAAGCAATTCTAGCAGGAACCCCCAAAAGAATTCCAAGGGAATTCGTGAAAGAATGCCCAAAGTGTTTCTAGGAGGAATCAACGAAAAATATCCAGATGAAATCTCTGATGGATTTTCAGAAGACAACCTCGAAGGAATTCTAGGAAGAATCCTCGGAGGAATTTAATAAGGAATTCCCTGAGGAATTCCATGAGGAATCCCCGAAGAAATTCCAGGAAATAAATCTCCGAAGAAATTCTAAGAGGAAACACCAAAGCAATTCCAAGAGGAATCCCCAAAAGAATTCCAGGAGGAATCCTCGATGAATTTCAGGAGGAATCTCCCAAGGAAATCCAGGGGGCAATCTTGAAGGAAGTCCCGAAAGAATACCCGACGGGATTCCTGGAGGATTTTTTTTTATCCTTGAGGATTTTTTTTATCCCTGCAGGAATCCCAGGGGGAACCCCTGAAGGAATTCTAGGAGGAATCTCCGAAGGATTTCCAAGCGAAATAATTGAAGGATTTTCAAGAGGCAACCCTGAAGAAACTTCAAGAGGAATCCCCATAGGAAGTGTAGGAGGAATCTCCAAAGGAATTCCAAGAGGAATCCCCGTAGGAACTCTAGGAGGAATCCCCGAAGGAATTTCAAGAGAAATCCCCGAACGAATTCCAGGAGGAATCTCCTAAGAAATAGTAGGAAAAATCACCGAAAGAATTCCACGACGGATTATCAGGAGGAATCCCCGAAGTTTTTCAAGAGGAATCCTCAAAGGAAGTTCAGAGGAACCCCCGAAGAAAGTCCAGTTGGAATCCCCGAAAATAATGCAGGATGAATCTCTGCATGAGTTGCAGAGGAAATTCCCGTTGGAATTTCGTCGGTGTCCTTGGATTCTTACATAAGATTCTCTGAGAGAACTCCTGTAGCACTAATTTCCTGACTAATTTCTGTAAGAACTCCTGTAGGATTTTTTTTTTGAGGCTTTAAATTTATTAATTTTAATTCATTCGCCTCCAAAACTGTAGGAATTTCTATAAGAATTTCAGAATGAATCCCTACAGGAACTTCTACACTAATTTCTGAAGACCTCCTGCAGGAATTTCTTAAAAAGCTTCTTACAAAGTTCTTGATGAGTTCTTGAGGAGACATTTAAGAATCCTTCTGAAAGCCTCTGAAGGGACTTCTGGAAGGAACCTGAGCGAACTATTGTTGAAATAGTTCAGGGAGTTTCTGAAAGAATTCCCAATGAACACCTGGTCAAACTCTTGTAAAGATCCTCGAAGGAACTTCTGAAACAATCGTTGAAAGAACTCCTGTAAGAATCTCTGAAAAATTACATGAGGCATTCGGAAATAATTCCAAGAGGAATCCCTGAAGTAATTTTAGGAGAGATGCTAGAAGGAATTCCTGTAAGAACCCTTGATGAAACTCCCGGAGTGATCCCTGAAGGATCTTTTTTAGGATCCCTACGGAACGTCAGTAGAAACACCTTGTTGAATTCTAGAGAAATTTCTGATGGATCTCCTTGAGGATTCTCTGAGGAAATTCTTTGACTAGTTTCTGAAGAAACTCCTATATGAATTCCTGAAGGAGCTTCAGAAGGAATGCCTGAAGGAACTCTCAGGCTAATCTCTGGAGGACCTCCTATGAGAATATCTGAAGGATCTTATGGATGAATCTCCGATGTATTCCCAGGAGGCATCCCTGAATCCTATTAAAAAAATCTAAAGGAACTCCTGGAGTTTTCCTGAAGTTTCTCCTAACGAAATCTTCCTACGAGATCGTCTGAAAAAAAAAATCAATCCTGGATCAATAAAAAAACCTGGGGGAATCCCTGATAAATCTCCTGGAGGTATCACTGAATCATTTTGGAAGAATCTTTGGAGAAACTTCTGGAGAGATGTGAATGATGAATAATGAATGAAATCTTATGTAAAAAAAGTTCTAAGAGTTTCGTATTTGAATGGACACCCAGAAATTGCAATAAAATTTCTTTAGGAGTTCTTAAAAGAGTCTTCTGCAGAGTTTGTCTAAAACAATAGAAAGACAAAAAATAGACAGACCAAAGTTTCAATGACCGGATTTCAAATTGTTAGAACGTACTATTTTCAATTTCAATATTATAAGGACATAGCTTTAGTAATTAAATTTTTTATAGATATTCTCTTAATAGTATTGAGAAAATCGATGATGATAAATCAATTATTGCAGTCAAATTCTTATGATTGAGACCGTGAGATTTGTTTTATCTCTACTTTATATTAACTTAATTGTGTTCGTGCACTGATCACCGGCGCGAAAAATAAAAATCGGCGGCGTGACAAACAGCGGCGTATGGCGCGCCGCCGAAACCTCGGTCGGCGTCGGCGTGGGACAAAAAGTGTCGGCGGCGGCGGCGTGGCGCGGCGGCGCACAGGTCTAGTACACACCTGACCGTTTTTGGGTGGCTCGTGGGTTAGTGGGTTAGCAGCATATTTAGTAGGAAAGAAGGGTTTCTTTTCTAGGAAAGGGGGTTAGCATGTAGAATCCGTACTGATTAATCTCAAAACATATCTTCTGGGATGGGAGTAATGTGGGTCATGCAGCACCAAGTGACCGAAAACGTCTTGGTCTTCTGCTTTGCATTATATCCTAAAAAGTACGAAGTCTATTTCGGAACAAATTGTTCTACCAGCAAATAAAGTTACGCTTCATTAAATATGATGTATTATTATAATCCCGGCTGTCCCGGCAAACTTTGTCTTGCCAAGCTGTGGTGGTGTTTGACAACTGTTGAGTTCATCGCAGCAACGCACTCTAGATTGAAGTAATTTTGATCACGCTGAATTTCTTCCGGGCTCATGAGAAATCCGTACTTTATCATTTTTTTACTTTTCTAGTGAATTTTCGTAACTTTTTGTACATATAAACACAGCCATCACGAATAAGAATCGTACCATGCAAGAGTCATGCTGATCGGTCCACCCGTTCTTGAGTTTTGTTGCCTCAAAGCATCTTCAAACTCATCTATCTATATACTAGCTGTCCCGATAGACGTTGTACTGCCATTTTGATTATGATTGTTTGACAACTGCTGGGGAGTCATTTTGGCACCGCACTCTAGATTTGTTTTATTGTGATCGTTTTGAATTTCTTCCCCGCTCATAACAATTTCAGTAAGTTTACAATTTCTCATATTTGAAGTTAATTTTCGTAACTTTTTATACATATAAACACAGCCACCATGAATACGTATCAAACAGTTCAAAGGCCAGCCTGATCGGTTTAGCCGTTCTTGAGCTTTGTTACCTCAAAGGAACTTCAAACTCATTTTTATATATATAGATAGATAGATAGATAGATAGATAGATATAAAAATGAGTTTGAAGTCCCTTTGAGGCAACAAAACTCAAAAACGGATGAACCGATCAGCTTGACTCTTGCACGGTTCGGTTCGTATTCGTGTTGGTTGTGTTTATATGTCCAAAAAGTTACGAAAAACAACTAGAAAAGTAAGAAAATTAATAAAGTACTGATTTTCGTGAGGAAGGAAATCAACACGATTGAAATGAAACTAATCTAGAGTGCGGTGACGTTATGACCTCAACAGTTGTCAAACCACCACAGCTTGGCAAGACAAAGTTTGCCGGGACAGCTAGTTTTTATATACAGGGTGTTTGGTTCCGGGTTTTGGATATTTTCAGGGCTGATAGGTCTTGATGAGAGATGAAAAAGTTCCCATGGAACATAGGGTCGGAAATCACTGCTAAGTGAGTTAATCACATTTTAAGTTTTTAATTTTTGGTTATCTTTGAAGTCCTATATCTACTAAACTATGAATTGTACAAACTTTATCAGCGCACGAATTGAAAGCTAATTACTTCTACTTTCTTAGTCTCTTGGACGTAAACTTTGTAAAAATACTTTAAAAGGCCTTAAATTGAAAAATAATGCAAAATTGGTCGAAAAAATCGACTCTTTTTTGGACATTTTTGATGATTTAAATATGAAAATAAAGCTTTTGTTAAAAAAGTTCTTCTACAAAACATGCACGAACTTGTTCCCTAAAAATGTTTCTTTGACACCAAAACTCTATCTTTTGTAGTTAAGCCAAAAAATGTTTTTGAAAATAACGTTCCAAATTGCATTAACTTCATGCCAAAACAATGGTCATCACCCTATCTGTCGTGCGTTCGTGTGCTGTTGCTCCACGGCATGCGGACGACTACTGCTGCTGGCTTGGCTGCTGGTGATGTCATCGCATACAGAAAACGAGCTCGCTCTTTGTCGCGTCACATCTCCGCCTGTGGAATCACACGATGCGGAGTTTGGATTTGCGCATACTAAGTGCGACGTGCAGTTAACTTGTTTTTCGACGGAGCGAAAGGAAAGCGTCGACGAAAGTGTATTTACAAGAGCAACCATTTAAATCCTTCGCACTCGTAGCTCTGCTGCGGTGCTGTTCAGATGGGGGGGTCTGTGCGTGCGGCAATTTAGAGCATGCACTTATTTGATGCATTTCATTTTTTTTTTGTATGGTGTGCAAGGATAATGATTCTTCTTATTTCTTGCATAACATTCCCACTGGGACAGAGCCTGTTTCTCAGCTCAGTTGTAAAACATACAGCAATAAATTCCTTTAAACCAATCATGGGGGATCCTTGGGAAATGATACTTTTGAGGAATCTAATCAACAAGTTGGCCATTTTAGGAGAAGTTGGGGATTCTTAAGGAATATTGGTGATTTTTAGGCGATATTGGGCATTTTTAAGGAACCTTGGGGATTTTTAGGCGATATTGGGGAGGGTAAAGGGAACTTAGGAATCATGGCGGTCCTTGGGAAATGATACCTTTGGGGAATCTAATCAACAAGTTGGCCATTTAAGGAGAAGTTGGGGATTCTTAAGGAACATTGGCGATTTTTAGAAGATATTGGGCATTTTTAAGGAACCTTGGGGATTTTTAGGAGATATTGGGGATTTATAAGGAACATTGGGGATTTTTAAGGAACATTGGGGAATTTAAGGAGATATTGGGAAGGAAAAAAGGGAACTTAGGAATCATGGGGGTCCTTGAGATATGATACCTTTGGGGAATCTAATCGACAAATCGGACATTTTAGGAGAAGTTGGGGATTCTTAATGGACATTGCGGCACCAACATTTCAAAAGGGCGTAACTGCTTTTGCAACCAATGCCTTCTCACAGAGCTGTGGGTCGTATTTCATTCATCTCACGCAATTCACATCCATTAATCGAAAGAGGATTTTATCTTTCTATTTGTGCTAGTGGATTGCTCGAGAGCGATGGGATACACTCCACAGCTTTGTGAGAAGGCATTGATTGTAAATGCAGTTACGCCCTTTTGAAATGTTGGTGCCGATTGGGTTTTTTTTTTAGGAGATATTGGGGATTTTAAAGAAACATTGGGGATTTTTAGGAGATATTGGGGTGGGTAATGGGAACTTAGGAATCATGGGGGTCCTTGAGAAATGATAACTTTGGGGAATATAATCAACAAGTTGGATATTTAAGGAGAAGTTGGGGACTCTTAAGGAACCCAAGGGTTTTTTAGAGGATATTGGGGAGGATGAAGGGAATTTAGGAATCATGGGGGTCCTTGGGATATGATACCTTTGGGGAATCTAATCAACAAGTTGGATATTTTAGGAGATTTTGGAGATTTTTAAGGAACGTTGGGGATTTTGAGGAGATATTGAGGAGGTAAAAGGGAACTTAGGAATCATGGATGTCCTTGGGAAATGATACTTTTGGGGAATCTAATTAACAAGTTTGACATTTTAGGAGAAGTTGGGGATTCTCAAGGAACATTGGGATTTTTTAGGAGATTTTGGGCATTTTTAAGGAACATTGAAAATTTGTAAAGAACATTGGGGATTTTTAGGAGATATTGGAGATTTTTAAGAAACTTTGGGGATTTTCAGGAGATATTGGAGATTATTCATGACGTTGGGGATTTTTAGGAGATATTGGAAACTTTATAAGGAGCGTTGGGAATTGTAGGAGATATTTGAGAGGGTAATCGGAACTTAGGAATCATGGGGGTCCTTGGGAAATGATACCTTTGGAATTCGTTAGATTTAGTTGGACATTTTAGGAGAAGCTGGGGATACTTCAAGAACATTGGAAATTTTGAGGAGATATTGGAGATTTTTAATGAATTTTGGGGCTTTTTAGAAGATATAGGGGATTTTTCAAGGAATTTTGGGGCTTTTGAGAAGATATTGGAGATTTTTTAAGGAACGATTGAGATTTAAGGAGATATTGGGGAGGGTAAGGCGAACTTAGGAATTATGAGGGTCTGCATGGGAAATGATACCTTTGGGGAACCCAAGCAACAAGTTGATCATTTTATCAGAAGTAGGGGATTTTTTAAGAAACATTGGTAATTTTTAGGAGATATTGGAGAAAGTAAAGGAAACATAGGAATCATCATCCTCAATGTCCCTTAAGAATCCCCAACTTCTCCTTAAATGGCCAACTGGTTGATTAGATTCCCCATAAGGTATTATTTCCCAAGGACCCCCATGATTCCTAAGTTCCCTTTGCCCTCCCCAATATCTCCTAAAAATCCTCAATGTTCCTTATTAATCCCCAACTTCTCCTAAAATGTCCAACTTGTTGATTAGATGTCCCAAAGGTATCATTTCCCGAGGACCGCCATGATTCCTAAGTTCCCTTTACCCTACCCAATATCTCGTAAAAATCCCCAATGTTCCTTAAAAATCTCCAATATCTTCTAAAATGTCCAACTTGTTGATTAGATTCCCCAAAGGTATCATTTCCCATGGACCCCCATGATTCCTAAGTTCCCTTTACCCTCCCCAATATCTCCTAAAAATCCCCAACGTTCCTTAAAAATCCCCAACGTTCCTTAAAAATCCCCAATGTCTTCTAAAAATCCCCAATGTTCCTTTAAAATCCCCAATATCTCCTAAAAATCCCCAATATTCCTTAAGAATCCCCAACTTCTTTTAAAATGTCCAACTTGTCGATTAGATTACTAAATTTACTTTACCCTCCCCAATACAGTAGACGCTCGATAACTGCAACATGTTCACAATTCACTTAGCGAACGAAATTCGGTAACTGCAACGGCTAACATATGTCAAGAAGTTGTCAAACGACAATAAATAACCGTGAACGTGATCCGACTGTTCAATTGGGCTAACATGGTGCAAGATTTTGACGTTTGGCGGTGCGATAATTGCAAATTTGTTGCACTTACCGGACTTGCAGTTAAAAACCATTGCAGTTAAACCGTTTGCACCGACCGAACGTCTACTGTATCTCCTAAAAATCCCCAATGTTCCTTAAAAATCCCCAACTTCTCCTAAAATATCAAACTTGTTGAGAACGGCCATGATTCCTAAGTTCCCTTTACCCTCCCCAATATCGCCTAAAAAGCCCCAATGTCCCTTGAGAATCCCCAACTTCTCCTAATATGTCCAACTTGTTGATTAGATTCCCCAAAGGTATCATTTCCCAAGGATCCCCATGATTCCTAAGTTCCCTTTACCAGCCTCAATATCGCCAAAAAATCCCCAATGTCCCTTAACAATCCCCAACTTCTCCTAAGAGGACCCCCATGATTCCTAAGTTCCTTTTTCCCCTTCTCAATATCTCCTAAAAATCACCAATGTTCCTTAAAAATCCACAATATCTCCTAAAAATCCCCAACTTCTCCTGAAATGTCCGACTTTTCGATTAGATTCCCCAAAGGTATCATTTCCCAAGGACCCCCATGGTTTCTAAGTTCCCTTTACCCGCCCCAATATCTCCTAAAAATCCCCAATGTTCCTCAAAAATCCCAAATATTTAGTAAAAATCCCCAATGTTCCTTAAAAATCCCCAATATCACCTAAAACGGCCAACTTGTTGATTAGATTCCCCAAAGGTGTCATTTCTCAAGGACCGCCATGATTCCTAAGTTCCCTTTTCCCCTTCCCAATATCTCCTAAAAATCCCCAATGTTCCTTAAGAATCCTTAACTTCTCCTAAAATATCCGACTTGTCGATTAGATTCCCCAAAGGTATCATTTCCCAAGGACCCCCATGATTCCTAAGTTCCCTTTACCCTCCCCAATATCGCCTAAAAATCCCCAATGTCCCTTAAGAATCCCCAACTTCTCCTAAAATGTCCAACTTGTTGATAAGATTCCCCAAAGGTATCATTTCCCGAGGACCACCATGATTCCTAAGTTCCCTTTACCCTCACCAATCACCTAAAAATCCCTAATGTCCCTTAAGAATCCCCAACTTCTCCTAAAATGTCCGACTTGTCGATTAGATTCCCCAAAGGTATCATATCCCAAGGACCCCCATGATTTCTAAGTTCCCTTCACCCGCCCCAATATCTCCTAAAAATCCCCAATGTTCCTTAAAAATCCCCAATATCTCCTAAAAATCCCCAATATCCCTTAAGAATCCCCAACTTCTCCTAAAATGTCCAACTTGTTGATAAGATTCCCCAAAGGCATCATTTCCCAGAGACGCCCATGATTCCTAAGTTTCCTTTACCCGTCCCAATATCTCCTAAAATTCCCCAATGTTCCTTAAAAATCCCCAATGTTCCTTATAAATCCCCAATATCTCCTAAAAATTCCCAATGTTCCTTAAGAATCCCCAACTTCTCCTAAAATGTCCTACTTGTCGAATAGATTCCCCAAAGGTATCATTTCCCAAGGACCCCCATGGTTCCTAAGCTTCCTTTACCCTCCCCAATATCTAGTAAAAATCCCCAACGTTTCTTAAAAATCCCCAAGGTTCCTTAAAAATGCCCAATATCTCCTAAAAATCCCCAATGTTCCTTAAGAACCCCCAACTTCTCCCAAAATGTCCAACTTGTTGATTAGATTCCCCAAAGGTATCATTTCCCAAGGACCCCCATGATTCCTAAGTTCTTTATAACCTCCCCAATATCGCCTAAAAATCCCCAATGTTGCTTAAAAATCCCCAATATCTCCTAAAAATCCCTAATGTCCCTTAAGAATCCCCAACTTCTCCTAAAATGGCCAACTTGTTGATTAGATTCCCCAAAGGTATCATTTCCCAAGAGCCCCCATGATTCCTAAGTTTCCTTTACCCGCCCCAATATCTCCTAAAAATCCCCAATGTTCCTTAAAAATCCCCAAGGTTCCTTAAAAATAACCAATATCTCCTAAAAATCCCCAATGTTCCTTAAGAATCCCCAACTTCTCCTAAAATATCCAAATTGTTGATTAGATTCCCCAAAGGTATCATTTCCCAAGGACCTCCATGATTTCTAAGTTCCCTTTACCCTCCCCAATATCTCCTCAGAATCCCCAATGTTCCTTAAGAATCCCCAACTTCTCCTAAAATGGCCAACTTGTTGATTAGATTCCCCAAAGGTATCATTTCCCAAGGACCCCCATGATTCCTAAGTTCTTTTTAACCTCCCCAATATCGCCTAAAAATCCCCAATGTTGCTTAAAAATCCCCAATATCTCCTAAAAATCCCTAATGTCCCTTAAGAATCCCCAACTTCTCCTAAAATGGCCAACTTGTTGATTAGATTCCCCAAAGGTATCATTTCCCAAGGACCCCCATGATTCCTAAGTTTCCTTTACCCGCCCCAATATCTCCTAAATATCCCCAATAATCCTTAAAAATCCCCAAGGTTCCTTAAAAATGCCCAATATCTCCTAAAAATCCCCAATGTTCCTTAAGAATCCCCAACTTCTCCTAAAATGTCCAACTTGTTGATTAGATTCCCCAAAGGTATCATTTCCCAAGGACCCCCATGATTCCTAAGTTCCCTTTACCCTTCCCAATATCGCCTAAAAATCCCCAAGGTTCCTTAAGAATCCCCAACTTCTCCTAAAATGGCCAACTTGTTGATTAGATTCCCTAAAGGTATCATTTCCCAAGGACCTCCATGATTCCTAAGTTCCCTTCAACCTCCCCAATATCGCCTAAAAATCCCCAAGGTTCCTTAAAAATGCCCAATATCTCCTAAAAATCCCAAATGTTCCTAAAGAATCCCCAACTTCTCCTAAAATGTCCAACTTGTTGATTAGATTCCCCAAAGGTATCATTTCCCAAGGACCCCCATGATTCCTAAGTTCCCTTTACCCTTCCCAATATCGCCTAAAAATCCCCAAGGTTCCTTAAAAATGCCCAACTTCTCCTAAAATGTCCAACTTGTTGATTAGATTCCCCAAAGGTATCATTTCCCAAGGACCCCCATGATTCCTAAGTTCCCTTTACTCTCCCCAATATCGCCTAAAAATCCCCAAGGTTCCTTAAAAATGCCCAATATCTCCTAAAAATCCCCAATGTTCCTTAAGAATCCCCAACTTCTCCTAAAATATCCAACTTGTTGATTAGATTCCCCAAAGGTATCATTTCCCAAGGACCCCCATGATTCCTAAGTTCCCTTTACCCTCCGCAATATCTCCTAAAAATCCCCAATGTTCCTTAAAAATCCCCAACTTCTCCTAAAATGGCCAACTTGTTGATTAGATTCCCCAAAGGTATCATTTCCCAAGGACCCCCATGATTCCTAAGTTCCCTTTAACCTCCCCAATATCGCCTAAAAATCCCCAAGGTTCCTTAAAAATGCCCAATATCTCCTAAGAATCCCCAATGTTCCTTAAGAATCCCCAACTTCTCCTAAAATATCCAACTTGTTGATTAGATTCCCCAAAGGTATCATTTCCCAAGGACCTCCATGATTTCTAAGTTCCCTTTACCCTCCCCAATATCTCCTAAAAATCCCCAATGTTCCTAAAGAATCCCCAACTTCTCCTAAAATGTCCAACTTGTTGATTAGATTCCCCAAAGGTATCATTTCCCAAGGACCCCCATGATTCCTAAGTTCCCTTTACCCTCCCCAATATCGCCTAAAAATCCCCAAGGTTCCTTAAAAATGCCCAATATCTCCTAAAAATCCCCAATGTTTCTTAAGAATCCCCAACTTCTCCTAAAATGGCCAACTTGTTGATTAGATTCCCCAAAGTTATTATTTCCCAAGGACCCCCATGATTCCTAAGTTCCCTTTACCCTCCCCAATATCTCCTAAAAATCCCCAATGTTCCTTAAGAATCCCCAACTTCTCCAAAAATGGCCAACTTGTTGATTAGATTCCCCAAAGGTATCATTTCCCAAGGACCCCCATGATTCCTAAGTTCCCTTTAACCTCCCCAATATCGCCTAAAAATCCCCAAGGTTCCTTAAAAATGCCCAATATCTCCTAAGAATCCCCAATGTTCCTTAAGAATCCCCAACTTCTCCTAAAATATCCAACTTGTTGATTAGATTCCCCAAAGGTATCATTTCCCAAGGACCTCCATGATTTCTAAGTTCCCTTTACCCTCCCCAATATCTCCTAAAAATCCCCAATGGTCCTAAAGAATCCCCAACTTCTCCTAAAATGTCCAACTTGTTGATTAGATTCCCCAAAGGTATCATTTCCCAAGGACCCCCATGATTCCTAAGTTCCCTTTACCCTCCCCAATATCGCCTAAAAATCCCCAAGGTTCCTTAAAAATGCCCAATATCTCCTAAAAATCCCCAATGTTCCTTAAGAATCCCCAACTTCTCCTAAAATGGCCAACTTGTTGATTAGATTCCCCAAAGTTATTATTTCCCAAGGACCCCCATGATTCCTAAGTTTCCTTTACCCTCCCCAATATCGCCTAAAAATCCCCAATGTTCCTTAAGAATTCCCAACTTCTCCTAAAATATCCAACTTGTTGATTAGATTCCCCAAAGGTATTATTTCCCAAGGACCCCCATGATTCCTAAGTTTCCTTTACCCTCCCCAATATCTCCTTAAAATCCCCAATGTTCCTTAAAAATCCCCAACTTCTCCTAAAATGTCCAACTTGTTGATTAGATTCCCCAAAGGTATCATTAACTAAGGACCCCCATGATTCCTAAGTTCCCTTTAACCTCCCCAATATCGCCTAAAAATCCCCAAGGTTCCTTAAAAATGCCCAATATCTCCTAAGAATCCCCAATGTTCCTTATAAATCCCCAATATCTCCTAAAAATTCCCAATGTTCCTTAAGAATCCCCAACTTCTCCTAAAATGTCCTACTTGTCGAATAGATTCCCCAAAGGTATCATTTCCCAAGGACCCCCATGATTCCTAAGTTCCCTCTACCCGCCCCAATATCTCCTAAAAATCCCCAATGTTCCTTGAGAACCCCCAACTTCTCCAAAAATGTCCGACTTGTCGATTAGATTCCACAAAGGTATCATTTCCCAAGGACCCCCATGGTTCCTAAGCTCCCTTTACCCGCCCCAATATCTCCTAAAAATACCCAATGTCCTTTAAGAATCTCCAACTTCTTCCAAAATGTCCAACATGTTGATTAGATTCCCCAAAGGTATCATTTCCCAAGGACCCCCATGATTCCTAAGTTTCCTTTACCCTCCCCAATATCTAGTAAAAATCCCCAACGTTTCTTAAAAATCCCCAAGGTTCCTTAAAAATGCCCAATATCTCCTAAAAATCCCCAATGTTCCTTAAGAACCCCCAACTTCTCCCAAAATGTCCAACTTGTTGATTAGATTCCCCAAAGGTATCATTTCCCAAGGACCCCCATGATTCCTAAGTTCTTTTTAACCTCCCCAATATCGCCTAAAAATCCCCAATGTTCCTTAAAAATCCCCAATATCTCCTAGAAATCCCTAATGTCCCTTAAGAATCCCCAACTTCTCCTAAAATATCCAACTTGTTGATTAGATTCCCCAAAGGTATCATTTCCCAAGGACCCCCATGATTCCTAAGTTTCCTTTACCCGCCCCAATATCTCCTAAAAATCCCCAATGTTCCTTAAAAATCCCCAAGGGTCCTTAAAAATGCCCAATATCTCCTAAAAATCCCCAATGTTCCTTAAGAATCCCCAACTTCTCCTAGAATATCCAAATTGTTGATTAGATTCCCCAAAGGTATCATTTCCCAAGGACCTCCATGATTTCTAAGTTCCCTTTACCCTCCCCAATATCTCCTCAAAATCCCCAATGTTCCTTAAGAATCCCCAACTTCTCCTAAAATGGCCAACTTGTTGATTAGATTCCCTAAAGGTATCATTTCCCAAGGACCTCCATGATTCCTAAGTTCCCTTCAACCTCCCCAATATCGCCTAAAAATCCCCAAGGTTCCTTAAAAATGCCCAATATCTCCTAAAAATCCCCAATGTTCCTTAAGAATCCACAACTTCTCCTAAAATATCCAACTTGTTGATTAGATTCCCCAAAGGTATCATTTCCCAAGGACCTCCATGATTTCTAAGTTCCCTTTACCCTCCCCAATATCTCCTTAAAATCCCCAATGTTCCTAAAGAATCCCCAACTTCTCTTAAAATGTCCAACTTGTTGATTAGATTCCCCAAAGGTATCATTTCCCAAGGACCCCCATGATTCCTAAGTTCCCTTTACCCTCCCCAATATCGCCTAAAAATCCCCAAGGTTCCTAAAAAATGCCCAATATCTCCTAAAAATCCCCAATGTTCCTTAAGAATCCCCAACTTCTCCTAAAATATCCAACTTGTTGATTAGATTCCCCAAAGGTATTATTTCCCAAGGACCCCCATGATTCCTAAGTTTGCTTTACCCTCCCCAATATCTCCTAAAAATCCCCAATGTTCCTAAAGAATCCCCAACTTCTCCTAAAATGTCCAACTTGTTGATTAGATTCCCCAAAGGTATCATTTCCCAAGGACCCCCATGATTCCTAAGTTCCCTTTAACCTCCCCAATATCGCCTAAAAATCCCCAAGGTTCCTTAAAAATGCCCAATATCTCCTAAGAATCCCCAATGTTCCTTAAGAATCCCCAACTTCTCCTAAAATATCCAACTTGTTGATTAGATTCCCCAAAGGTATCATTTCCCAAGGACCTCCATGATTTCTAAGTTCCCTTTACCCTCCCCAATATCTCCTAAAAATCCCCAATGTTCCTAAAGAATCCCCAAATTCTCCAAAAATGGCCAACTTGTTGATTAGATTCCCCAAAGGTATCATTTCCCAAGGACCCCCATGATTCCTAAGTTCCCTTTACCCTCCCCAATATCGTCTAAAAATCCCCAAGGTTCCTTAAAAATGCCCAATATGGCCTAAAAATCACCAATGTTCCTTAAGAATCCCCAACTTCTCCTTAAATGGCCAACTTGTTGATTAGATTCCCCAAAGGTATCATTTCCCAAGGACCTCCATGATTTCTAAGTTCCCTTTACCCTCCCCAATATCTCCTAAAAATCCCCAATGTTCCTTAAAAATCCCCAACTTCTCCTAAAATGTTCAACTTGTTGATTAGATTCCCCAAAGGTCCCATTTCCCAAGGACCCCCATGATTTCTAAGTTCCCTTTACCCTCACCAATATCTCCTAAAAATCCCCAATGTTCCTTAAAAATCCCCAACTTCTCCTAAAATATCCAAATTGTTGATTAGATTCCCCAAAGGTATCATTTACCAAGGACCTCCATGATTCCTAAGTTCCCTTCAACCTCCCCAATATCGCCTAAAAATCCCCAAGGTTCCTTAAAAATGCCCAATATCTCCTAAAATGACCAGCTTGTTGATTAGATTCCCCAAAGGTATCATTTCTCAAGGACCGCCATGATTCCTAAGCTTTCTTTTACCCTTCCCAATATCTCCTTAAAATCCCCAATGTTCCTTAAAAATCCCCAATATCTCCTAAAATGTCCAACTTGTTGATTAGATTCCCCAAAGGTATCATTTCTCAAGGACCGCCATGATTCCTAAGTTCCCTTCCCAATATCTCCTAAAAATCCCCAATGTTTCTTAAGAATCCCCAAGGTTCCTTAAAAATGCCCAATATCTCCTAAAAACCCCAATGTTCCTAAAAATCCCCAATATCTCCTAAAATGGCCAACTTGTTGATTAGATTCCCCAAAGGTATCATTTCTCAAGGACCGCCATGATTCCTTAGCTCCCTTTTCCCCTTCCTAATATCTCCTAAAAATCCCCAATCTTCCTTAAAAATCCCCAAGGTTCCTTGAAATGCCCAAAGTCTCCTAAAAATCCCCAATGTTCCTTAAGAATCCCCAATATCTCCTAAAATATCCAACTTGTTGATTAGATTCCCCAAAGGTATCATTTCCCAAGGACCTCCATGATTTCTAAGTTCCCTTTACCCTCCCCAATATCTCCTAAAAATCCCCAAGGTTCCTTGAAATGCCCAATATCTCCTAAAAATCCCCAATGTTCCTTAAAAATCCCCAATATCTCCTAAAATATCCAATTTGTTGATTAGATTCCCCAAAGGTATCATTTCCCAAGGACCTCCATGATTTCTAAGTTCCCTTTATCCTCCCAAATATCGCCTAAAAATCACCAATGTTCCTTAAGAATCCTTAACTTCTCCTTAAATGGCCAACTTGTTTAATAGATTCCCCAAAGGTATCATTTCCCAAGAACCTCCATGATTTCTTAGTTCCCTTTACCCTCACCAATATCTCCTTAAAATCCCCAATGTTCCTTAAGAATCCCCAACTTCTCCTAAAATGGCCAACTTGTTGATAAGATTCCCCAAAGGTATCATTTCCCAAGGACCTCCATGATTCCTAAGTTCCCTTTATCCTCCCAAATATCGCCTAAAAATCACCAATGTTCCTTAAGAATCCTTAACTTCTCCTTAAATGGCCAACTTGTTTAATAGATTCCCCAAAGGTATCATTTCCCAAGAACCTCCATGATTTCTTAGTTCCCTTTACCCTCACCAATATCTCCTTAAAATCCCCAATGTTCCTTAAGAATCCCCAACTTCTCCTAAAATGTCCAACTTGTTGATTAGATTCCCCAAAGGTATCATTTCCCAAGGACCCCCATGATTCCTAAGTTCCCTTTACCCTCCCCAATATCGCCTAAAAATCCCCAAGGTTCCTTAAAAATGCCCAATATCTCCTAAAAATCCCCAATGTTCCTTAAGAATCCCCAACTTCTCCTAAAATATCCAACTTGTTGATTAGATTCCCCAAAGGTATCATTTCCCAAGGACCTCCATGATTTCTAAGTTCCCTTTACCCTCCCCAATTTCTCCTACAAATCCCCAATGTTTCTTAAGCATCCCCAACTTCTCCTAAAATGGCCAACTTGTTGATTAGATTCCCCAAAGGTATCATTTCCCAAGGACCTCCATGATTTCTAAGTTCCCTTTACCCTCCCCACTCTCTCTCTCTCTTCTTGGCGTAACGTCCTCACTGGGACAAAGCCTGCTTCTCAGCTTAGTGTTCTATGAGCACTTCCACAGTTATTAACTGAGAGCTTCCTCTGCCAATGACCATTTTGCATGTGTATATCGGGTGGCAGGCACGAAGATACTCTATGCCCAAGGAAGTCAAGGAAATTTCCTTTACGAAAAGATCCTGGACCGACCGGGAATCGAACCCGTCACCCTCAGCATGGTCATGCTGAATACCCGTGCGTTTACCGCCTCGGCTATGTGGGCCCTCCCCAATATCTCCTAAAAATCCCCAAGGTTCCTTGAAATGCCCAATATCTCCTAAAAATCCCCAATGTTCCTTAAAGATCCCCAATATCTCCTAAAATATCCAATTTGTTGATTAGATTCCCCAAAGGTATCATTTCCCAAGGACCTCCATGATTTCTAAGTTCCCTTTACCCTCCCCAATATCGCCTAAAAATCCCCAAGGTTCCTTAAAAATG
Organism: Aedes albopictus; assembly: GCF_035046485.1. Classification (NCBI taxonomy): domain Eukaryota; kingdom Metazoa; phylum Arthropoda; class Insecta; order Diptera; family Culicidae; genus Aedes; species Aedes albopictus. The sequence continues at coordinate 142,243,004 of NC_085136.1, read as the reverse complement.
CCCAATATCGCCTAAAAATCACCAATGTTCCTTAAGAATCCCCAACTTCTCCTTAAATGGCCAACTTGTTGATTAGATTCCCCAAAGGTATCATTTCCCAAGGACCCCCATGATTCCTAAGCTCCCTTTTCCCAGAGATGCATTTGAACGCGTTCTGTTCATGTTCTGTTCAGGAGCTGTGCTCACGTGATCCGTGTTCAAGTTCAAAACCTAGTGGGTGTTTGAACACAGTGCACTTGTAGCTAATAGCAACAGATTTGTAACATTTGCAGTCATTCGGACATCATCGCAAGGAAGCGCCTGTCGGTCGTGGAGCTTTTCTTTCATCAGTTGGATGCAAAATCTCACTAGAGATAATAGTAGACTAGAGTAATAGTCGCTAATTCTCTATAAAAGATTAAAAAAGTCAGGTCTGGTCACCTATTAGAGGCTTCCTTCCGCTTTTCGTCCTCCTCTAAATACAAATGGCTCACTATACCAGCCAGTTATATGAGCCAGTTCCTAGACAACAATTTCTACCGGAAAAGCGTCTTGCTAGGGGGCTGTCCATAAACCACGTGTTCTTTTTTTTGGGACTTTTCAACCCCCCCCCCCCCCCGCGTGGTCATTTGTCCATACAAATTTTTTTATTTGTCCATACAAAACGGTCATTGGCCGAACCCCCCCCCCCCCCCTCATGACCACGTGGTTTATGGACAGCCCCTAGTCTGGTGTATACCCGCCACGACACGGCGTTTGTCCAGGATTCGGTTCGTTTCTGAGCTGGTGTAGTTAAGGTAGCCCTTATCTTGACCACGTGACACCCCACACAACGACAATTATTACCACCTATAAGACATTTCGTTGGACTAGGTGCAAAAAAAATCGATGGGTCATAACATATCTAAATTAAAATTTTGAAGGGACATGGCGAAACGATTGGGCATTCAAAGAACCATTGGGGAAAAAGAGTGACTGGGATTCAAGTGCAAACGCGGCGTCATCAAATTTCATTTCAGAACCATTTGGCTAACGATCTGAGCTGTCAATTTTGAACACCGTTCCGTGAGCAATCTAGTTGCCTAGATTATGATCAAAAACGTGAACACGAACGTAAGATCATGCAGTGAACATTTTCGTCACGCTCACAGCTCATGAGCGTTCAAAATGCAGCTCTGCCTTTTCCCCTTCCCAATATCTCCTAAAAATCCCCAATGTTCCTTAAAAATCCCCAATATATCCTAAAATGTCCAACTTGTTGATTAGATTCCCCAAAGGTATCATTTCCCAAGGACCCCCATGATTCCTAAGTTCCCTTTACCCTCCCCAATATCGCCTAAAAATCCTCAAGGTTCCTTAAAAATGCCCAATATCGCCTAAAAATCACCAATATTCCTTAAGAATCCCCAACTTCTCCTAAAATGGCCAACTTGTTGATTAGATTCCCCAAAGGTATCATTTCCCAAGGACCCCCATGATTCCTAAGTTCCCTTTACCCTCCCCAATATCGCCTAAAAATCCCCAAGGTTCCTTAAAAATGCCCAATATCTCCTAAAAATCCCCAATGTTCCTTAAGAATCCCCAACTTCTCCTAAAATATCCAACTTGTTGATTAGATTCCCCAAAGGTATTATTTCCCAAGGACCCCCATGATTCCTAAGCTCCCTTTTCCCCTTCCCAATATCTCCTAAAAATCCCCAATGTTCCTTAAAAATCCCCAATATATCCTAAAATGTCCAACTTGTTGATTAGATTCCCCAGAGGTATCATTTCCCAAGGACCCCCATGATTCCTAAGTTCCCTTTACCCTCCCCAATATCGCCTAAAAATCCCCAAGGTTCCTTAAAAATGCCCAATATCTCCTAAAAATCCCCAATGTTCCTTAAGAATCCCCAACTTCTCCTTAAATGGCCAACTTGTTGATTAGATTCCCCAAAGGTATCATTTCCCAAGGACCCCCATGATTCCTAAGCTCCCTTTTCCCCTTCCCAATATCTCCTAAAAATCCCCAATGTTCCTTAAAAATCCCCAATATATCCTAAAATGTCCAACTTGTTGATTAGATTCCCCAAAGGTATCATTTCCCAAGGATCCCCATGATTCCTAAGTTCCCTTTACCCTCCCCAATATCGCCTAAAAATCCTCAAGGTTCCTTAAAAATGCCCAATATCGCCTAAAAATCACCAATATTCCTTAAGAATCCCCAACTTCTCCTAAAATGTCCAACTTGTTGATTAGATTCCCCAAAGGTATCATTTCCCAAGGACCCCCATGATTCCTAAGTTCCCTTTACCCTCCCCAATTCGCCTAAAAATCCCCAAGGTTCCTTAAAAATGCCCAATATCTCCTAAAAATCCCCAATGTTCCTTAAGAATCCCCAACTTCTCCTAAAATATCCAACTTGTTGATTAGATTCCCCAAAGGTATTATTTCCCAAGGACCCCCATGATTCCTAAGCTCCCTTTTCCCCTTCCCAATATCTCCTAAAAATCCTCAAGGTTCCTTAAAAATGCCCAATATCGCCTAAAAATCACCAATATTCCTTAAGAATCCCCAACTTCTCCTAAAATGGCCAACTTGTTGATTAGATTCCCCAAAGGTATCATTTCCCAAGGACCCCCATGATTCCTAAGTTCCCTTTACCCTCCCCAATATCGCCTTAAAATCCCCAAGGTTCCTTAAAAATGCCCAATATCTCCTAAAAATCCCCAATGTTCCTTAAGAATCCCCAACTTCTCCTAAAATATCCAACTTGTTGATTAGATTCCCCAAAGGTATTATTTCCCAAGGACCCCCATGATTCCTAAGCTCCCTTTTCCCCTTCCCAATATCTCCTAAAAATCCCCAATGTTCCTTAAAAATCCCCAATATATCCTAAAATGTCCAACTTGTTGATTAGATTCCCCAAAGGTATCATTTCCCAAGGACCCCCATGATTCCTAAGCTCCCTTTTCCCCTTCCCAATATCTCCTAAAAATCCCCAATGTTCCTTAAAAATCCCCAATATATCCTAAAATGTCCAACTTGTTGATTAGATTCCCCAAAGGTATCATTTCCCAAGGATCCCCATGATTCCTAAGTTCCCTTTACCCTCCCCAATGTCGCCTAAAAATCCCCAAGGTTCCTTAAAAATGCCCAATATCGCCTAAAAATCACCAATATTCCTTAAAAATCCCCAACTTCTCCTAAAATGTCCAACTTGTTGATTAGATTCCCCAAAGGTATTATTTCCCAAGGACCCCCATGATTCCTAAGCTCCCTTTTCCCCTTCCCAATATCTCCTAAAAATCCCCAATGTTCCTTAAAAATCCCCAATATATCCTAAAATGTCCAACTTGTTGATTAGATTCCCCAGAGGTATCATTTCCCAAGGACCCCCATGATTCCTAAGTTCCCTTTACCCTCCCCAATATCGCCTAAAAATCCTCAAGGTTCCTTAAAAATGCCCAATATCGCCTAAAAATCACCAATATTCCTTAAGAATCCCCAACTTCTCCTAAAATGGCCAACTTGTTGATTAGATTCCCCAAAGGTATCATTTCCCAAGGACCCCCATGATTCCTAAGTTCCCTTTACCCTCCCCAATATCGCCTTAAAATCCCCAAGGTTCCTTAAAAATGCCCAATATCTCCTAAAAATCCCCAATGTTCCTTAAGAATCCCCAACTTCTCCTAAAATATCCAACTTGTTGATTAGATTCCCCAAAGGTATTATTTCCCAAGGACCCCCATGATTCCTAAGCTCCCTTTTCCCCTTCCCAATATCTCCTAAAAATCCCCAATGTTCCTTAAAAATCCCCAATATATCCTAAAATGTCCAACTTGTTGATTAGATTCCCCAGAGGTATCATTTCCCAAGGACCCCCATGATTCCTAAGTTCCCTTTACCCTCCCCAATATCGCCTAAAAATCCTCAAGGTTCCTTAAAAATGCCCAATATCGCCTAAAAATCACCAATATTCCTTAAGAATCCCCAACTTCTCCTAAAATGGCCAACTTGTTGATTAGATTCCCCAAAGGTATCATTTCCCAAGGACCCCCATGATTCCTAAGTTCCCTTTACCCTCCCCAATATCGCCTAAAAATCCCCAAGGTTCCTTAAAAATGCCCAATATCTCCTAAAAATCCCCAATGTTCCTTAAGAATCCCCAACTTCTCCTTAAATGGCCAACTTGTTGATTAGATTCCCCAAAGGTATCATTTCCCAAGGACCCCCATGATTCCTAAGCTCCCTTTTCCCCTTCCCAATATCTCCTAAAAATCCCCAATGTTCCTTAAAAATCCCCAATATATCCTAAAATGTCCAACTTGTTGATTAGATTCCCCAAAGGTATCATTTCCCAAGGATCCCCATGATTCCTAAGTTCCCTTTACCCTCCCCAATATCGCCTAAAAATCCTCAAGGTTCCTTAAAAATGCCCAATATCGCCTAAAAATCACCAATATTCCTTAAGAATCCCCAACTTCTCCTAAAATGGCCAACTTGTTGATTAGATTCCCCAAAGGTATCATTTCCCAAGGACCCCCATGATTCCTAAGTTCCCTTTACCCTCCCCAATATCGCCTTAAAATCCCCAAGGTTCCTTAAAAATGCCCAATATCTCCTAAAAATCCCCAATGTTCCTTAAGAATCCCCAACTTCTCCTAAAATATCCAACTTGTTGATTAGATTCCCCAAAGGTATTATTTCCCAAGGACCCCCATGATTCCTAAGCTCCCTTTTCCCCTTCCCAATATCTCCTAAAAATCCCCAATGTTCCTTAAAAATCCCCAATATATCCTAAAATGTCCAACTTGTTGATTAGATTCCCCAAAGGTATCATTTCCCAAGGATCCCCATGATTCCTAAGTTCCCTTTACCCTCCCCAATGTCGCCTAAAAATCCCCAAGGTTCCTTAAAAATGCCCAATATCTCCTAAAAATCCCCAATGTTCCTTAAGAATCCCCAACTTCTCCTTAAATGGCCAACTTGTTGATTAGATTCCCCAAAGGTATCATTTCCCAAGGACCCCCATGATTCCTAAGCTCCCTTTTCCCCTTCCCAATATCTCCTAAAAATCCCCAATGTTCCTTAAAAATCCCCAATATATCCTAAAATGTCCAACTTGTTGATTAGATTCCCCAAAGGTATCATTTCCCAAGGACCCCCATGATTCCTAAGTTCCCTTTACCCTCCCCAATATCGCCTAAAAATCCTCAAGGTTCCTTAAAAATGCCCAATATCGCCTAAAAATCACCAATATTCCTTAAGAATCCCCAACTTCTCCTAAAATGGCCAACTTGTTGATTAGATTCCCCAAAGGTATCATTTCCCAAGGACCCCCATGATTCCTAAGTTCCCTTTACCCTCCCCAATATCGCCTTAAAATCCCCAAGGTTCCTTAAAAATGCCCAATATCTCCTAAAAATCCCCAATGTTCCTTAAGAATCCCCAACTTCTCCTAAAATATCCAACTTGTTGATTAGATTCCCCAAAGGTATTATTTCCCAAGGACCCCCATGATTCCTAAGCTCCCTTTTCCCCTTCCCAATATCTCCTAAAAATCCCCAATGTTCCTTAAAAATCCCCAATATATCCTAAAATGTCCAACTTGTTGATTAGATTCCCCAGAGGTATCATTTCCCAAGGACCCCCATGATTCCTAAGTTCCCTTTACCCTCCCCAATATCGCCTAAAAATCCTCAAGGTTCCTTAAAAATGCCCAATATCGCCTAAAAATCACCAATATTCCTTAAGAATCCCCAACTTCTCCTAAAATGGCCAACTTGTTGATTAGATTCCCCAAAGGTATCATTTCCCAAGGACCCCCATGATTCCTAAGTTCCCTTTACCCTCCCCAATATCGCCTAAAAATCCCCAAGGTTCCTTAAAAATGCCCAATATCTCCTAAAAATCCCCAATGTTCCTTAAGAATCCCCAACTTCTCCTTAAATGGCCAACTTGTTGATTAGATTCCCCAAAGGTATCATTTCCCAAGGACCCCCATGATTCCTAAGCTCCCTTTTCCCCTTCCCAATATCTCCTAAAAATCCCCAATGTTCCTTAAAAATCCCCAATATATCCTAAAATGTCCAACTTGTTGATTAGATTCCCCAGAGGTATCATTTCCCAAGGACCCCCATGATTCCTAAGTTCCCTTTACCCTCCCCAATATCGCCTAAAAATCCTCAAGGTTCCTTAAAAATGCCCAATATCGCCTAAAAATCACCAATATTCCTTAAGAATCCCCAACTTCTCCTAAAATGGCCAACTTGTTGATTAGATTCCCCAAAGGTATCATTTCCCAAGGACCCCCATGATTCCTAAGTTCCCTTTACCCTCCCCAATATCGCCTAAAAATCCCCAAGGTTCCTTAAAAATGCCCAATATCTCCTAAAAATCCCCAATGTTCCTTAAGAATCCCCAACTTCTCCTTAAATGGCCAACTTGTTGATTAGATTCCCCAAAGGTATCATTTCCCAAGGACCCCCATGATTCCTAAGCTCCCTTTTCCCCTTCCCAATATCTCCTAAAAATCCCCAATGTTCCTTAAAAATCCCCAATATATCCTAAAATGTCCAACTTGTTGATTAGATTCCCCAAAGGTATCATTTCCCAAGGACCCCCATGATTCCTAAGTTCCCTTTACCCTCCCCAATATCGCCTTAAAATCCCCAAGGTTCCTTAAAAATGCCCAATATCTCCTAAAAATCCCCAATGTTCCTTAAGAATCCCCAACTTCTCCTAAAATATCCAACTTGTTGATTAGATTCCCCAAAGGTATCATTTCCCAAGGACCCCCATGATTCCTAAGCTCCCTTTTCCCCTTCCCAATATCTCCTAAAAATCCCCAATGTTCCTTAAAAATCCCCAATATATCCTAAAATGTCCAACTTGTTGATTAGATTCCCCAAAGGTATCATTTCCCAAGGATCCCCATGATTCCTAAGTTCCCTTTACCCTCCCCAATGTCGCCTAAAAATCCCCAAGGTTCCTTAAAAATGCCCAATATCGCCTAAAAATCACCAATATTCCTTAAGAATCCCCAACTTCTCCTAAAATGTCCAACTTGTTGATTAGATTCCCCAAAGGTATCATTTCCCAAGGACCCCCATGATTCCTAAGTTCCCTTTACCCTCCCCAATATCGCCTAAAAATCCCCAAGGTTCCTTAAAAATGCCCAATATCTCCTAAAAATCCCCAATGTTCCTTAAGAATCCCCAACTTCTCCTAAAATATCCAACTTGTTGATTAGATTCCCCAAAGGTATTATTTCCCAAAGACCCCCATGATTCTTAAGCTCCCTTTTCCCCTTCCCAATATCTCCTAAAAATCCTCAAGGTTCCTTAAAAATGCCCAATATCGCCTAAAAATCACCAATATTCCTTAAGAATCCCCAACTTCTCCTAAAATGGCCAACTTGTTGATTAGATTCCCCAAAGGTATCATTTCCCAAGGACCCCCATGATTCCTAAGTTCCCTTTACCCTCCCCAATATCGCCTTAAAATCCCCAAGGTTCCTTAAAAATGCCCAATATCTCCTAAAAATCCCCAATGTGCCTTAAGAATCCCCAACTTCTCCTAAAATATCCAACTTGTTGATTAGATTCCCCAAAGGTATTATTTCCCAAGGACCCCCATGATTCCTAAGCTCCCTTTTCCCCTTCCCAATATCTCCTAAAAATCCCCAATGTTCCTTAAAAATCCCCAATATATCCTAAAATGTCCAACTTGTTGATTAGATTCCCCAAAGGTATCATTTCCCAAGGACCCCCATGATTCCTAAGTTCCCTTTACCCTCCCCAATATCACCTAAAAATCCCCAAGGTTCCTTAAAAATGCCCAATATCGCCTAAAAATCACCAATGTTCCTTAAGAATCCCCAACTTCTCCTTAAATATCCAACTTGTTGATTATATTCCCCAAAGTTATCATTTCTCAAGGACCCCCATGATTCCTAAGTTCCCATTACCCACCCCAATATCTCCTAAAAATCCCCAATGTTTCTTTAAAATCCCCAATATCTCCTAAAAAAAACCCCCAATCGGCACCAACATTTCAAAAGGGCGTAACTGCATTTACAATCAATGCCTTCTCACAAAGCTGTGGAGTGTATCCCATCGCTCTCGAGCAATCCACTAGCACAAATAGAAAGATAAAATCCTCTTTCGATTAATGGATGTGAATTGCGTGAGATGAATGAAATACGACCCACAGCTCTGTGAGAAGGCATTGGTTGCAAAAGCAGTTACGCCCTTTTGAAATGTTGGTGCCGCAATGTCCATTAAGAATCCCCAACTTCTCCTAAAATGTCCGATTTGTCGATTAGATTCCCCAAAGGTATCATATCTCAAGGACCCCCATGATTCCTAAGTTCCCTTTTTTCCTTCCCAATATCTCCTTAAATTCCCCAATGTTCCTTAAAAATCCCCAATGTTCCTTATAAATCCCCAATATCTCCTAAAAATCCCCAAGGTTCCTTAAGAATCCCCAACTTCTCCTTAAATGGCCAACTTGTTGATTAGATTCCCCAAAGGTATCATTTCCCAAGGACCCCCATGATTCCTAAGCTCCCTTTTCCCCTTCCCAATATCTCCTAAAAATCCCCAATGTTCCTTAAAAATCCCCAATATATCCTAAAATGTCCAACTTGTTGATTAGATTCCCCAAAGGTATCATTTCCCAAGGATCCTCATGATTCCTAAGTTCCCTTTACCCTCCCCAATATCGCCTAAAAATCCCCAAGGTTCCTTAAAAATGCCCAATATCGCCTAAAAATCACCAATATTCCTTAAGAATCCCCAACTTCTCCTAAAATGGCCAACTTGTTGATTAGATTCCCCAAAGGTATCATTTCCCAAGGACCCCCATGATTCCTAAGTTCCCTTTACCCTCCCCAATATCGCCTTAAAATCCCCAAGGTTCCTTAAAAATGCCCAATATCTCCTAAAAATCCCCAATGTTCCTTAAGAATCCCCAACTTCTCCTAAAATATCCAACTTGTTGATTAGATTCCCCAAAGGTATTATTTCCCAAGGACCCCCATGATTCCTAAGCTCCCTTTTCCCCTTCCCAATATCTCCTAAAAATCCCCAATGTTCCTTAAAAATCCCCAATATATCCTAAAATGTCCAACTTGTTGATTAGATTCCCCAAAGGTATCATTTCCCAAGGACCCCCATGATTCCTAAGCTCCCTTTTCCCCTTCCCAATATCTCCTAAAAATCCCCAATGTTCCTTAAAAATCCCCAATATATCCTAAAATGTCCAACTTGTTGATTAGATTCCCCAAAGGTATCATTTCCCAAGGATCCCCATGATTCCTAAGTTCCCTTTACCCTCCCCAATGTCGCCTAAAAATCCCCAAGGTTCCTTAAAAATGCCCAATATCGCCTAAAAATCACCAATATTCCTTAAGAATCCCCAACTTCTCCTAAAATGTCCAACTTGTTGATTAGATTCCCCAAAGGTATCATTTCCCAAGGACCCCCATGATTCCTAAGTTCCCTTTACCCTCCCCAATATCGCCTAAAAATCCCCAAGGTTCCTTAAAAATGCCCAATATCTCCTAAAAATCCCCAATGTTCCTTAAGAATCCCCAACTTCTCCTAAAATATCCAACTTGTTGATTAGATTCCCCAAAGGTATTATTTCCCAAAGACCCCCATGATTCTTAAGCTCCCTTTTCCCCTTCCCAATATCTCCTAAAAATCCTCAAGGTTCCTTAAAAATGCCCAATATCGCCTAAAAATCACCAATATTCCTTAAGAATCCCCAACTTCTCCTAAAATGGCCAACTTGTTGATTAGATTCCCCAAAGGTATCATTTCCCAAGGACCCCCATGATTCCTAAGTTCCCTTTACCCTCCCCAATATCGCCTTAAAATCCCCAAGGTTCCTTAAAAATGCCCAATATCTCCTAAAAATCCCCAATGTGCCTTAAGAATCCCCAACTTCTCCTAAAATATCCAACTTGTTGATTAGATTCCCCAAAGGTATTATTTCCCAAGGACCCCCATGATTCCTAAGCTCCCTTTTCCCCTTCCCAATATCTCCTAAAAATCCCCAATGTTCCTTAAAAATCCCCAATATATCCTAAAATGTCCAACTTGTTGATTAGATTCCCCAAAGGTATCATTTCCCAAGGACCCCCATGATTCCTAAGTTCCCTTTACCCTCCCCAATATCGCCTAAAAATCCCCAAGGTTCCTTAAAAATGCCCAATATCGCCTAAAAATCACCAATGTTCCTTAAGAATCCCCAACTTCTCCTTAAATATCCAACTTGTTGATTATATTCCCCAAAGTTATCATTTCTCAAGGACCCCCATGATTCCTAAGTTCCCATTACCCACCCCAATATCTCCTAAAAATCCCCAATGTTTCTTTAAAATCCCCAATATCTCCTAAAAAAAACCCCCAATCGGCACCAACATTTCAAAAGGGCGTAACTGCATTTACAATCAATGCCTTCTCACAAAGCTGTGGAGTGTATCCCATCGCTCTCGAGCAATCCACTAGCACAAATAGAAAGATAAAATCCTCTTTCGATTAATGGATGTGAATTGCGTGAGATGAATGAAATACGACCCACAGCTCTGTGAGAAGGCATTGGTTGCAAAAGCAGTTACGCCCTTTTGAAATGTTGGTGCCGCAATGTCCATTAAGAATCCCCAACTTCTCCTAAAATGTCCGATTTGTCGATTAGATTCCCCAAAGGTATCATATCTCAAGGACCCCCATGATTCCTAAGTTCCCTTTTTTCCTTCCCAATATCTCCTTAAATTCCACAATGTTCCTTAAAAATCCCCAATGTTCCTTATAAATCCCCAATATCTCCTAAAAATCCCCAAGGTTCCTTAAGAATCCCCAACTTCTCCTTAAATGGCCAACTTGTTGATTAGATTCCCCAAAGGTATCATTTCCCAAGGACCCCCATGATTCCTAAGCTCCCTTTTCCCCTTCCCAATATCTCCTAAAAATCCCCAATGTTCCTTAAAAATCCCCAATATATCCTAAAATGGCCAACTTGTTGATTAGATTCCTCAAAAGTATCATTTCCCAAGGATCCCCCATGATTGGTTCCAAAGGAATTTATTGCTGTATGTTTTACAACTGAGCTGAGAAACAGGTTCTGTCCCAGTGGGAATGTTATGCAAGAAATAAGAAGAATCATTATCCTTGCACACCATACAAAAAAAATGAAATGCATCAAATAAGTGCATGCTCTAAATTGCCGCACGCACAGACCCCCCCATCTGAACAGCACCGCAGCAGAGCTACGAGTGCGAAGGATTTAAATGGTTGGGGGCTGTCCATAAACCACGTGGTCATTTTTTGGGACTTTTCAACCCCCCCCCCCCCCCCCGCGTGGTCATTAGTCCATACAAAATTTTTTATTTGTCCATACAAAATGGTCATTGGCCGAACCCCCCCCCCCCCCCCCCTCATGACCACGTGGTTTATGGACAGCCCCTTGCTCTTGTAAATACACTTTCGTCGACGCTTTCCTTTCGCTCCGTCGAAAAACAAGTTAACTGCACGTCGCACTTAGTATGCGCAAATCCAAACTCCGCATCGTGTGATTCCACAGGCGGAGATGTGACGCGACAAAGAGCGAGCTCGTTTTCTGTATGCGATGACATCACCAGCAGCCAAGCCAGCAGCAGTAGTCGTCCGCATGCCGTGGAGCAACAGCACACGAACGCACGACAGATAGGGTGATGACCATTGTTTTGGCATGAAGTTAATGCAATTTGGAACGTTATTTTCAAAAACATTTTTTGGCTTAACTACAAAAGATAGAGTTTTGGTGTCAAAGAAACATTTTTAGGGAACAAGTTCGTGCATGTTTTGTAGAAGAACTTTTTTAACAAAAGCTTTATTTTCATATTTAAATCATCAAAAATGTCCAAAAAAGAGTCGATTTTTTCGACCAATTTTGCATTATTTTTCAATTTAAGGCCTTTTAAAGTATTTTTACAAAGTTTACGTCCAAGAGACTAAGAAAGTAGAAGTAATTAGCTTTCAATTCGTGCGCTGATAAAGTTTGTACAATTCATAGTTTAGTAGATATAGGACTTCAAAGATAACCAAAAATTAAAAACTTAAAATGTGATTAACTCACTTAGCAGTGATTTCCGACCCTATGTTCCATGGGAACTTTTTCATCTCTCATCAAGACCTATCAGCCCTGAAAATATCCAAAACCCGGAACCAAACACCCTGTATATAGATGAAGCGAACATGAAATCTGTAACTTACCGCTGCAGATCCAAATGTTTTGATTCCAGGATAGTTTGGATGACTTTATTTCTTCAAGCATCGTGGGGCGGATCTGCTCAACAGACACATAGAGGGAAAAAGCTTATGTATTGGGGGACTGCCTGCCTTTGGTGACCACTGCACAGTGGTCCACGAACCAGATTTACGAGGAAAGATGCATTCAACGCCTTCAAATGAGTTTTTAGGCAAATATGGTCTTCTATAAAGTTGCCCCTAATAATAAGGTCCTCTTTAAAATGAGCATAAGGATTAGGGTGGTCCATACTTTCTAAGAAATTGGTAACCAAACTTTTTTTATTTGCAAGAATAACTGTATACATTCTTCGGGAATGTTGTAGATCTATCAATTTTGCGGAAGACACTTTTTATGTAGCTTTAAAATTGACCGATCTAGAGGTATTTTTCTGAATAAGCTTAGGGTGGTTCAAGAAAATCCGATTTTCTGGCGTTAACTTTTTCAGTTTCGATTTTTCATCATGAGAAGGTCGTTATCTCTTTTGGATCAAAAGTTACAGGCGTTGTTCTTAAAAAATCACAGTTTTTTTTAAAAAGGTGTTATGATGGGTTGGGGCGAACATAAAAAATATCTTTTGCCTGCATTCAAAAGAAGAAATGTTGTTTTAAAACATATCAAAAAAATAGAGGGAAAAATACTTGAAAAGTGCCTATTTTTTTCTAGAAAATCATCAATATCTTTTGAACGGAATGAGGTAGCAACATTCTCAGCGCACGAAAATGCGCGTTTTTGGAAGCTCTAAAAGTGGTTCTTAGGCGACTTTGACGAGAAATTTGAAACAAAAAAGATAAAGCAATAAAACGATTTGTTCTAGCGTCACCCTATAAAAACTATGGGAAAATGCTCCAAATTTGGTCAAAACAGTTTAAACGCTTTATCTGTTTTGTTTCAAATTTCTCATCAAAGTTGTCTGAGAATCATTTTTAGAGCTTCAAAAACGCACATTTTCGTGCGCTGAGAATGTTGCTACCTCATTCCGTTCAAAAGATATTGATGATTTTCTAGAAAAAATAGGCCCTTTTCAAGTATTTTTCACTTGAGTTACAAAAATAACACCCCTTTAATTTTTTGATATGCTTTATAACAACATTTCTTCTTTTGAATGCAGGCAAAAGATTTTTTATGTTCGCCCCAACCCGTCATAACACCTTTTTAAGAAACTATGATTTTTTAAGAAAAATGCCTGTAATTTTTTAACCAAAAGAGATAACGACCATCTCACGCGCGCGAAACGACGCGTCTTCAAATGCTCTACAAGTGTTTCTTGGGCGACTTTGATGAAAAATCGAAACTGAAAAAGTTAACGCCAGAAAACCGATTTTTCTTTATTCAGAAAAATACCTCTAGATTGGTCAATTTTAAAGCTATATAAAAAGTGTCTTCAGCAGACTTGCTCAAAATTTGGTTTCCAATTTCTTTGAAAATATGGATCATCCTAATTTTCATGTATATTGAAAAAAGGGGCTTATTTTAAGGAACAACTTCGCAGAAGACCATATAAGTCTAGAAAATCGTCTAAAGGCGCTGATTGCATCTTTCCTAGTAAATCTGTTTCGTGGACCATTGTGCACCGCCTACTGGATAAGACTTGCGGTTGTTTACCACTACCACCTTCCTTTGGGGTGCGCGAGTGCCAGCTGTTTCGAACTCATCCCGTCCTCCACTATGCCAATTGCGTGCGCTGCTGTCAGTTTTACTTCCTCTAACGACTAGACTCTCCGTATAGCACGAGGGTAATATCAACGGAAAAGCCGACCTGCTTTACGCCCGATGGAAATGTGAGCCTCAATACGCCGCGTCCCATAATACCGGGACTTGGCCGGGCCCAGGATGGAACCCTGAGGTACCCCGGTGGTGATGTTGTAGCTGCTCTCGTCTTCCTCGGTGTCATAGATTAGCACCCTATTCTTGATATCGCTCTCCAGTATCTGACATAGGCTTTCCCGGACTCGTAGGTGATCAATAGCGCACTCAATGGCAGCCTAACGCTGCTGAATACGTTCTACACGTCTAGCTTATAAAGAAGCTTATCGCTTCTTTTGGAGTGCTATCTCGGTCGCTTTAGTTATGGCCCTGATAGAGTGCGCCTTCGACCGACCCTTCTGGTTATCCAAGAGGCTAGAGTCATCGGGTTTCTCAGTATAGACTATAATGATCCGTTCCAAGAGTTTTCCGGCGGTGTCCAGAAGGCCGATCGGCCCGTATGTCGACGACGGGTCCCCAGGTGGTTTCCCGAGTTTGGCTTTTTCCACCTCTCCGGAAATTCAAGGACCGTCTTCTACCAAAAAATTGAAAAAGTGAAAGCCAGGACTACTCTTTCTTTGACCCACTAAACAACATTCCCATGGTCGCCAAACCCTTCGTCTTTGCGGAACCACCATGACGGCATTGTTTCAGAGAGGGGCTAGCCCAAGTAACATTTCAAGTTTTATGCTATATTAGCAATTTACATCACCAATTTTATAAAACTGCCAATAAAACCCGTTATTCCATGAAAACCTTCTGACAACCGCTATAAGAACGCCTTCCAGCCAAGTGGACCACTCTTATTGCGGTTTTCGAAGAAACATTAAGAGCACCAATAAGTATGCAATAAAACAAGCATGTTGTTCATTTTTGGTAGGATAAACTTTGAACTTTGACATTCAGTATTTATTCATCCGTGTGATGTTTGCTGCAAAATTATCGGAGAATCTATTTTTATCGAAGCCCAAAGTGACTAAGTTAAAAAGTATGTGACTGTGTGGTGATCTCTGGGGTAGATTACTACATAGGCGACATATTTTTCTGATAAAACTCTGTGTTCCTGATGATTCCTCCAATAGGGCTAACCCTCCTTAGGTAGTCATAACTGAGCTCATGATAGAACTAGCGGTTTTATCACAGCATTTTTTTAGTTTATATTTCGGCCACGAAATCTTTTGTTGGTTTTATGCATTGCCTCACAGTTTTGTGTATTTGTTTACAAAAAAATCTCTCCGACAACAACCGCAAATGCAAGTTTTATTGAAATGGTATATAATACACTAAAACCTCTTTTTATGCATGTTTTTTTTATGCACTTTCAATTTATGCACCTTTTTTTTTTTTTTTTTTTTTTTTTTTTTTTTTTTTTTTTTTTTTTTTTTTTTTTGGACAGATCGCAGTAGACCGTGGTGCCGGACGGACACATTTTTTCACGCGTGACGTTTTTACTTCAGCTAGTGAATAGTATTTTTGGTAATTCGGATGTTCGCGATTAATGTATTTACAATTTTCCATACTCTCAAGTGTATGCTTTGGTGTGATTCGGTCGACTCGGTCCATTATGTCTAGTATTGACTAACGAAGAAAGAAGAGAAAAGGACGTTCCGCGTACCGTGTCGGGACTTACAAACTGAAGACGATGCGGCTCAAAATTGACAAAAGTTGATGGTCGAAGAGAGCTGAAGGGGAACGACATGGAAGGGATCCAGTGGGCGAATATCCGACGGCTCCTCGTGATACTGTACCACGCCGGAGAGTTGATTTTGATGCATTTCTTCCCGGTGAACGGAAAGTGCAAGCAATGACGACGAAGCTATTTAAAATTGGTGAGATTGTTCCTTTTCTATCTACTACTTTTATTTTTTCATTTGCCGAGTTATTTCATTGATGCTTTTTTTTGCGATTATGGGAGGAGGGTAACTGGGAGAGCATTTAACATGGAAAGATCCTCTGCAAACATCACAATTATTTGATTGCGATGATTGTAGTTAGATCAGCTCCAGCAGTCAGCAATATGTTTGACGTGCCCTTTGAGAACAAACCACCAGACGGAAATGTTATGTTATGTACAACATATTAAGAGGAACTGTACGACATAACTAGACCTGCACTGGTGGTGGCTATCAATCACATCATCAAAAGATCAATTATTGACCCTAATTTAGAATGATAATGGGTGTGGGAGATCTTTGCGTTACACTCACCATTAGTATTAGAAATCTAGAAGGCAACGGACGCTAGGAAAAATGACTGCACAGTCTGGATGAATTAGCTGTGAATTCGCCATCAAAGATCATCATCAACCCATCGCGAAATCGTTTGGCTTATAACGATCAACGAACCACCATCTTTCGTATGTTAGAGGGAGTAGGCACCCTGTTCGCAGTGATGCTTGGCTTCACCGCAAACATTACTGTCACGAAGATGACTCCAACATTCGGGGGATGATGGCGTGTCGATCGTTGCAACGCTTGATAACCAATAGTAAATAATTGGTTGGACAACAATATTCAACATAAAATGTTTTCATTAATATTTCATCATAGCTTCCAGGCGGGTGGACTTGATTCTTTCATTTGGGGATAGTTAATTTATAGATCTCTGTTTTTGGGTATTTCCGCTATAACTTGATTGGTTATGTACAGGTTGAAAATATTATTTTTGTGCACGATGAAATACGTATGTGCAGTATTGATTTTATAATAATTCAGTCGCATAATTTAATCCTACTAAATCCCAGATCATTCCCAAACCAAAATCCAAACTCCTTTCTATTTACGAGGGCGTCGGTGAGTCGCTGACCTCTCGATAAATAGATATCATCCCTTTCCTACTATCCCTTCCCATCCACAAAACCTATTTCTTATCGTTTCAGAGAGCGAGTAATGGCGCTTAAGCCTAGGCTTGTTAGCCAGGACACATGGTCCAAATGCCTGTGCCCCATCCCGGAAGAAAAAAGGCCCATGGAGTGACAAATTTCTTAGCTATGTCACTCCCAACGTTGGTGTTAAAAAATCACTTACACTCACATCAACACATCTACATGATCAACACAGATACACTTACACAATCTGAATCTTGCCGCATCACTCGCTTATAGTGAATCCCCAATCAACCCATTCCAAATATCCAACTCCTTGACACCTATGGGGGCGCCGGTGAGTCGCTGGCCTTTCATAAAGTAGGTGTCATATCATCACATCCTTTCCTTTCCTCGTAACGGAGAAGATGGGCGTGGCCGGCAATGGAAGTTTTCATGTCTTTTTTACTTCAACCTCTGATTGGATAGCTGTTCCTTCCCAAATAGCATTCCATGAGCAATTAGAATAGGAGTATTAAAGTTTTAACATGACAACTTTCAGTATGCAATCTACGAATTACTCCGTTACCACGCAACGCAACGCAACGCAACGCAACTTTCAATTTATGCACCTTTTTTTATGCCCTGCATAAAAAGAGGGAGAGCTACTCAGAACCAATATTGTGCATAAGAATATTTAATAATGACAGGAACTATTGCAACGGCGACCGGGGGTGTTTACAGATGAGAGCAAAGGAAGGTTACAGGTTCGTTTTTGGGTGTTTCCGAAGGTCTCATGTGCGTTACATGGGCTCCAAGTGGGTCTTAAGGGGATTTCGGAGTCATTTCAGGAGTCTCAGAGCATTTTAGGCTGGTTTCAAAGCCGTTATGGAGGCGTTTTTAGGGGTTTTGGTTTAGGAGGACATTTCAAGATGTTCCAGATCATTTTAGGTGTGATTCAGAGGCGTTACGGAAGCGTTACGGAGGAGTTTTCAGGGTGTTCGGAGCTTCTCAGGGGCGTTACATGGGGTCCGATGGGGGTTTAAGGGGGATTTCGGAGGCATTTCAAAATGTTTCAGAGCATTTTCGGCGTGATTCAGAGGCGTTACGGAAGCGTTACGGAGGAGTTTTCGGGGTGTTCGGAGCCTCTCAGGTGCGTTACATGGGGTCCGAGGGGGTTTAAGGGGGATTTCGGAGGCATTTCAAAATGTTTCAGAGTATTTTCGGCGTGATTCAGAGGCGTTACGGAAGCGTTACGGAGGAGTTTTCAGGGTGTTCGGAGCTTCTCAGGTGCGTTACATGGGGTCCGAGGGGGTTTAAGGGGGATTTTGGAGGCATTTCAAGACGTTTCAGAGCATTTTCGGGGGATTCAGAGGCGTTACGGTAGCGTTACGGAGAAGTTCTATGGGGTTTCGAAGCCTCTCAGGTGCGTTACATGGGGTCCGATGGGGTTTAAGGGGGATTTCGGAGGTATTTTAAGACGTTTCAGAGCATCTTCGGCGGGATGCAGAGGCGTTACTTAAGCGTTACGAGGAGTTTTCGTGGGGTTCGGAGCCTCTCAGGTGCGTTACATGGGGTCCGAGGGGGTTTAAGGGGGATTTTGGAGGCATTTCAAGACGTTTCAGAGCATTTTCGGCGGGATGCAGAGGCGTTACTTAAGCGTTACGAGGAGTTTTCGTGGGGTTCGGAGCCTCTCAGGTGCGTTACATGGGGTCCGAGGGGGTTTAAGGGGGATTTCGGAGGTATTTCAAGACGTTTCAGAGCATTTTCGGTGGGATGCAGAGGCGTTACTTAAGCGTTACGAGGAGTTTTCGTAGGGTTCGGAGCCTCTCAGGTGCGTTACATGGGGTCCGAGGGGGTTTAAGGGGGATTTTGGAGGCATTTCAAGACGTTTCAGAGCATTTTCGGCGGGATGCAGAGGCGTTACTTAAGCGTTACGAGGAGTTTTCGTGGGGTTCGGAGCCTCTCAGGTGCGTTACATGGGGTCCGAGGGGGTTTAAGGGGGATTTTGGAGGCATTTCAAGACGTTTCAGAGCATTTTCGGGGGATTCAGAGGCGTTACGGTAGCGTTACGGAGAAGTTCTATGGGGTTTCGAA
Source organism: Aedes albopictus (assembly GCF_035046485.1). Classification (NCBI taxonomy): domain Eukaryota; kingdom Metazoa; phylum Arthropoda; class Insecta; order Diptera; family Culicidae; genus Aedes; species Aedes albopictus. The sequence continues at coordinate 142,224,103 of NC_085136.1, read as the reverse complement.
GCCTCTCAGGTGCGTTACATGGGGTCGCCGGGGGGTTCAAGGGGGATTTTTGAGGCATTTCAGGAAGTTTTAGAGCCGACTCTGAAATACCTTAAATCGCCCCTCAAACCTCATGCAACGCCCTTTAAAGTCTCCTGGGATCCCTTGAATTGCCCCTAAAGCCCCTTGGAACGCCCCTGAAACCCACTTAATACTATTGAAATACCCCAGAATTCTCCGTAATCCCATGAAAACACCAAAAAATCTTGACAGAACACCCTTGTAAGGCTCCTCAAACCCCCCGAAACAACCCCTTAAAACGCCCCTGAACCCCTTGGAACCCCCTTTTTGGGCTCTCTGGGAACATTCTGAAAACCCCCTTAGCCCCACCTCATCTGCCCAGGAGCAAGATCTGTTCTCGCAAACTAGATTTTCTAATTGAAGCCCAAACTTAATTTATGCATAAATTTCCCTCTTTTTATGCACATTTTTAATTTATGCACATTTTTAATTTATGCAGTCCCAGCCATGTGCATAAAAAGAGGTTCCAGTGTAAGTGATAAAACCAATTCATGACCACTTGCAAGTCTTTAATTGAAGATGTTTATAGTAGAAGTTATATGATAGTTTTATGGAATGCCGAAGGTTCAAAGTAAAAAATACCACATAAAACTAATTTAGAACAACTAGCTTTTTGACATGCTCGTATAAAACCAGGTTAAAACATGAATAAACCTTCAAGGCATGCTGATTGTTACTTGGGACATAAAACCATTGATGCCGACTTGAAAATGCTCTCGAGTTCTTGTATGCCTCAATAAGCTCACGTTCTGGCTAGTTGGCCCAGTCTTATTAGGGTCTACAGGACTTCGTATGCAAACCGGCTTAGGATTCCGGGTTGTATCATAGTTTTATCAATCTTCTAAATAAAACCATCTTCTGACTTGTCAAATAATTGTTTTGATTGTTTTTCACTCTCAATGTTCGATCGTCAGAATAAATTATGCTTGGTTGTTTATCCAGCCATGAATTGGAAAGATGCAGATTGTAACCCGACAGCCTTGCGAGTTTCCCGGTGACAAGTAAAAATGGCTTAAGCGCCACTCCCGAGAGAGACCACTTACCGAGATTGATGGTTGCCCGACCTTATTGAGACCCTTCAGGGTAGGGTTCAAGTTTTTCCCAAATGAATGGGCGGGAAACGAGCTGGCTGATCAGGGAAACGAAATGCCTCACGACCGGAGTCGTGCAAATAAAGAAATTGGTGTACGTGAAATTGATTTTCGCCGGCGACAAAGTAAGGCTCGCGACGGTTATCATCACGGGAAAACAAGACCCAAACACTTCGAACGAATCTTCGTTCGATTGAAGAAATGTCCCTTTGGTTGGATTCAGGGCCAACCTCCCCAGAAAATGACCTAAAAACTGAAAAAACGACCGGAAACGTGAAATCCCTTCTACATCTACCTCTTCAGATTTCTCCCACTAAAAGAACGACTCAACGCAACTTTGCCCAAACTACTCATTTATTCTTACGCATCGAAACTACCAATTCCACATCTATCCCAAATTCATTTCTCTCTATATTTACCACAATTTCATTCTACTTTATCGATATAATCTTATACACTAGGCCTAGCTAAACTCTCATTCCCTCTAGCTTCTATTCTCTCTTCCTTTCTCTTCGTGCGGTCAATTCATTTATGTGCGGTGCGACTTTCGTTGTTCATTTGCAAAAAAATACGTGCAATTTATAGCAGCCGACTACTTCGCATAAGCGGGCGAACGGTAGGGCGCGGGAAAAAAGATCGGTGGGGCCACGCTAGCGGGTAGACCAAACTAGGGGCGAAAATCACCATGCGCATGGGAAAAAAATGATCAGAGTACTCACGGTTTGATCTTACTTGTGTGGAGGCATCGGCGGTCGCTTGTTGCTACTGCGGCGGGTCAGGTGGTTGACACGCGGTGACTCCTGCTCCGGGTGTTCTCCTACCGGATCATTCGATTGCCGTGCTCAACGGCGCCTCACACGTGGTTCGTGGTCGTCCGACGGGATACAGCCGTCGATCCACTGGTCGTCACCAGCGGTGGCGTCGAGGTAGCGAGCGTGCTCCTCACGCGGGGGACTCCGGTTCGAAACCGGTCGGTGCTCACTCCAAAACTTTTTCTTCACGGAAAACTTGACTGATCTACTCTTTCACGGTATGGTTGCCGATACGGAACCGGACTTCGATGTTGCCGCCCTGCCAAGGGCGCGGTATTGACGGACGCTGCCCCTCCGGCCCACGTGTATCGCCGGGCCAAACTCCGAAGCTGGAAAGCGGGGTCGAAAACGGTCGCTGACTTTGGGGGTGTGGTGTGACGGGCCTCGCAACTTGCCACGAACCTGTCGCATCCAAGGTTCAACACTCGCACTAAAAAACCGCCTTTCGCACAATCGCACTACGGCACTAAACTTGCCTAACTAGCTAACTGAACTATCACACCACGGCGCGGAACTTTACTGGGACCGATCTCGCCTCTTCCGCAGTCCAGAACGAAGTGGACGAGTCAAGTTCTAGGATCCTCAGAATAGGCGCGAGATATGAAGATCTTCGTCGCCGGAAATTACGCGAAATCCACGAAGTGGAATTTCGCGAAGGTCAAAAATCGCCTTCACACACACCACTTTCTCTACCCGTCCGGAGAAAGCATTCCATTTCCCTCTGAAGACCCGATCAATCAACTCGTATCCCTCCCGAACATTAATAAAAGAATTGAGGGGTCAACGATACTTGAACCCCGGTCGATGCCCGAAGCACAGACTCGATTTTAGATTTGGCTGTCGCTTTACGCTCGGCGCCAGAATTACACAGGGCACTCATTCTGTTCTTGGTATGCGGAGTGGAGCAAATGAACACATAAACTCTAGTTTGATTTCACTCAACTTGAGTGATCTATATACAGGGGGTAATTCAATGGACTAGTTCAAATTCTGTACAACTTTATTTATTAATTCATTTTCTAATTCAAATATTCGTGGTACCGCCACATCATTCCTCACTAAATTTTCGAAAATTTGATTGGTGTTGAATAACCATTCAAAAACCAATCAAATTTTCGAAGGTCATTCGATAATGCTTTTGTTATTACTTCCGACCTCCGGGGTCATATGTGTTCATCGTCAAAATTTGACTCATCCTCTATTTACAGGTCATGAAAGAATTATCATGCCTGCCACTGACCATCAGCGTTTTACAACTCCGGTCTCCAGCAGAAATCAAAAATAATCTCAAAAAGCAAATCAAAATCCCTTAAACTACAAAATTACATCTACTATTTACAAAAAATAACTATTTACAAAAGAAAGGTTTTTACAAAGCAACTCTCTGAAAAAATGGAAAAAGAGAAAAATAATACTGTTCTTGATCAAATAAATAAACTGAAACTACAAAATCAGACTGTTGGCATCACATTCAAACATTTACAAAATACTACAATATCTTAATAGTTCACATCAGCTAAAAAAAATCTCAAAATATAATAACATAACACACTACAAAAAATACTATAAAAAGAATTCAACACCAACCTCAGTGTAAAACTAAAAAACACGGTGTGATTTCTCCCGAAAAAACTATCACCGAAGTGAAAAACGTTAACTATCCGGTGAGATTTAATGTAATCCTAACCCCAGGTCTCTACCCGAGAACGACGGATTCATCAAATCCTCACCTTAAATGGGGGTCTGTTTCACCTTAAGATTAACTACCCAGAACACCTTCCAGAAAGCGCTAATCCTAAATGTGAAACTCAAAAACATAAACTAGGACTTTTCTAACCGTCAGACATTCGCCGACAACGAAAATATCCCGAAGAAGAACAACGTACTATAAAAAAATCCATCCGTGCACCCCTCGTGCGCAACATAAATTCACTCAAACATTCATCCCATTCATTCAAATCACACATTCTGCCAACACTGCTGATGAACAAAAACAAAGTTTTATGGATCGGAAGAAAGAAATTGTGAAAAACGGTTCGGTTGTGAATATTTTAAGTTAATTTTAAGTTAAAACGGTGCGAAATTGGTGAAATGTGTTTAGTTGTGCAGGCGAAACTATAAGGAGAGTATAAATCACGTCGTTCCATCGAAGGTGTTAATAAAAAGAGCAATTTTTGTGTTTATTTCGTTCGCATGTGAACCACTTCAGCTGCCGACGTAGAAGATCGTTGCTGGGGACGGTGCTAAAAATAAACCAATCGACACCATATCGTCGATAAAGAAGAATTCGCTGTACTGGATTGATTACTAGGAAGGAGATGAATGGACTCGAATCAAAACAAAACTATACTAGATCGGAAATGAGGATATGGCAAAGGATTTGGATCAACGGAACAAATGATAAAAACTAGAAAGATGAGGAAAAATTGTAACTAAACCGGAAAAGGAAGACTGGAGGACTAATCAACGGCTACTAGTTTGAAAAAGATAATGAATGCAACGAGAAAACCTATCAACTAAAAAAAAGGTAAATAAAGCGTTCTAATTGAAAAATTTACGTAAACTATTTATAAAAAACTAATGCTTGAATTCGACTTTTAGGTACAAACTTCAACTAAGGAAAATATGTGCAAAACTATGGAAAGTTTGGAAATAAGATGACCTAAAACTACAAACATATGGAATTTATTCGAAAAACGCAATCATCGGCAAATTAAAGGAAAAATCGTGAGGGAATTTAATTTATTTACAACTAATCTAGACTAAGTACTAACTAAAACTTTAATGTAAGGATTTCACTCACTAACAAACTAACTGAACTACTATTTACAAGGAATATTTACAATGAAACGTTTCGTTTCGCGTCAAATTCAGTTTCGCGACAGAATTGACGATTTTTCGACCCGTAGTGGTGTTTTTAGGGGAAACTAGTTTCTCGTTGTCACTCATTGAGATTTTTTCATAGCTTTTGAAACATTTTAGTGGATTTTGGATCTCAATCCAAGTACTTTCGGTCCAGTTTTACCACCTTTCCGATTTCCTCTTCATGGTTCGACAAAATCGAAGTAATTTTACCCCGCAGGTGTTTTCTTCTCGATTCGTACTCATCGTAATCGGTAGTTGCTCGTAAAGAGGCACATAGCTTGAACTCCTGTTATTAGTTTAGATGAGCCGAAGAGGCGTTCAGCTTTTTGAGCTGATCCGCAAAGAAAACTCCAATCCGCTTGCCTGAGTTGTCCTCCAGCTCATAGGAATGGGAACCAAGAACCTTCCTCACGACACAGGGCTCAAACTTAGGGGCGAGTTTCTTGCAAAACCCTTTCCCTTTGTCTGAGAGATCAAAGGTCTTCTTCAGCACCCTTTCCCCAGCAACATATCGCGGACAGCTAACGTTGGATCGCAGATTGTAGGTCTTCTCATGCTTTTTATAGGCGGTCGAGAGATTCGCCTTGACCTCTTCAAACAGCTTCTTCCTCTCCTTGGCTTCTTCGGTCTCATTCTTCCCGTCCGGTTTATAATTATCGCGTATTCGAGCATATTCTCCTCCATCTGACACCTGGTTCCTTCCGAACACAACAAAGTATGGGCTATATTTTGTGGACTCGTGCACTGCGGTACGGATCGCGTTCGCGATGCCCTGGATCCCATCTGCCCAGTGCTTATGATCCTTTTTTAAGGTTGCTCGGATCGCCGTCGTTATCACCCTGTTCACCCGCTCGGTGTTGTTGACTTGCGGATGATAGGCAGGGGTCAACCAGTGGTTGACGCCGTACGCTTTCAGCAGGTCTTTAAACACCCTGGACACGAACTGACTCCCGTTATCCGTGAGAATGATCTCCGGAACTCCGAACAGTCGGAAAATCATGTTCTCGACGAATTCTGCCAACGGTTCTGCTTTGGCCTCTCTGAACGGCTGGACGAGCACGAACTTGCTGAACACGTCCGTAGCGACTAGCAGACAGGTGCTACGATTTCGGCCGGACGCTGGTAGTGGCCCAATGTAGTCCAACGTGACGAATTGCCACGGGTACTCCACCGGCTTTTGTGACCCCATCGGAGGCGTAACATTCTTATTTCCTGCCTTGCTTGTTTGACAACTTAGGCACTCTTTACAAAACTTCCGAACCTGCTGGTTCATCTTTGGCCAGATGTACCGTTCCTTGAGGGCGGCTACTGTCTTTTCGAACCCGAAGTGGGCCTTGTTGTGTTCTTCCCGAACGATGGACTCCCTCTCTGACTCGGTTGGTAATTGCTTCCACGAAAATCGCGGGTCGTTTTGACGGTTAGTACCCTTCACGTACTTCCAGATTTTGCCGTCTATCACACGGTATTCCCCGTACTTCGTTGGATCTGCTAGGATGTTCGACGCCAGTTCATCGTAATCGGGATCCGGCTGGATCACCCTCACCGTCTCGATCGACCTGGACAAGCAGTCCGCGGTTATATTGTTCTTCCCTTTGCGGTACTCGAGTTCGATGTCGTAGGATTGGATTCGAAGGGCCCACCGTAGGAGTTTGGAATTCCCAGACTCCGCTCCGATCTTAAAGAGCCACAGCAGACTTCTCGCATCCGTCACCACCTTGAATCGAGTACCTTCAACGTAGTGCCTGAAGTTATCGATAGCAAGTAGGACTCCGAGACACTCCTTCTCCACTGCCGAGTACTTCCGCTGGGTGCAACTGAGCTTCTTGCTGAAGTATCCGATCACTCTCGTCTCTCCATCTTGCTCCTGGACTAGCGCAGCTCCGACGGCATTATCGGAGGCGTCTGATTCAATAGCGAACGGCTTCGTGAAGTCCGGATTGGCCAGAATCGGGGCCGAGATCAGCACTGATTTCAGCTCGTTGAAGGCTGCTTCAGCTTCTTCCGACCAGGTGAACTTCTTCTTGTCCTTCTTCAAAAGATCCGTGATTGGGGCCGTCACTCTGCTGTAGTTCTGGATGAACTTCTGGTAGAACCCAGCCAGGCCCATCAGTCTTCGGATGTCCTTCACTGATTTGGGGCGAGCGTAGTCCAGAATCGGTTGAATCCTGGAACGATCGATAGACACTCCGCGCTCGGTCAACAAGTACCCCAAGTACATCACCTGCTTCCTGCAAAATCGTGATTTCTCCAACGAAATTTTCAGCTTAGCCTTCTTTAAACGTTCCGCTACTATCTCGAGGAGTCGAAGGTGTTCCTCCAAGGTTTCCGTGGCAATCACGATGTCGTCTAGATACACGAAGACGAAGGGTTGAAGGTCAAACCCAATGACCATGTTCATCAGGCGACACATCGTGAAGGGCGCGTTGGTTAGGCCGAACGGACAGACCTTAAAGCGGAACAATCCTTTGGACGTACGGAACGCGGTATAATTCCTACTCTCCTCTTTCAAGGGGATTTGAAAATAGGCATCCTTCAGATCTATTATAGAGTAATATTTCGCGTGTCCCAGTCTATGGAAGATGTCCTGCATGTTCTGCATAGGATACGCGTCCTTGACGGTCATCGCGTTGATCCTACGGGAGTCAAGGCAGACACGAATCTTCCCGTTTGACTTCTTCACCGGGACCAGCGGATTGGTCCACTCGCTATAACACTCCTCAATCACTCCGAGTTCCTTGAAGCGTTCGATCTCCGCATCTATCTCCTTCTGGATAAAAGGGGAACATTTGTAGATCGGTTGGTTCCTCGGCTTTGCGTCCTCCTTCAGCACAATTTCGTGATAAATCAGGTCGGTTTGACCTAGCTTCCCTGGCGCTGTAAATTCGAACCTCTTTACGGTTTCGATCAGTCTCTCCCTTTCGCTCTCTGTCAATTCATGCTCCGTTTCGATGCTTTCTGGTACCGGTTCTGCCGGGATCTCAAATGTCGGCAGATCTAGGGTCTCATCCGGTTCTCTATCCTCCACTCTCGGTAGTTCGCTGGTTGGCTCAATGTTGAAACAAAGGTACGGTCCTGCTACGGTATTCAGTGTCTCAATCCGTTCAGGTCCGTTTCCAACGTCGATCATTGGCTGAATCCCAAAGCATTCCCAGAAATCTGCTCCAAGAATCAGAGATCTGGAAATCTGTGGCACGATGATTGTTGGAACCACCCGTGTCATTCCTTTATAAGTGAATGGGATATTCAGGTATCCTAAGCACCTATACTCTGTTCCGTCGGCTGTACTGACCCGGACGGCCGCCGGATGTACTTTCAAACCGTACTGCTCTGCCAAACTAGAAGAGTTGATTACGCTAATTCCCGCGCCGGAGTCTAAAAGCGCGTCTATCTCGGTCTCAAAAACCTGCACTCGAATGTGTGGACATTTCGTCACACTCACCCGAATGTGATGGATCTGTTTCAAAGGGTCAAAGTCTAAATGCGATTGGTTTGGGAACCATTTTAATCTGAGGAGTGTTTCGATTCCCGTTGACACTCCTCTTGTTTAGTTTCCCTGGTTGAATGTGGGTCGGTGTGCTGAACACCTTTCGCAACAGCGGATTGTCCTTCCAAGGTTTCCGCATCCGTAGCAGAATATCACTTTGGGCCTGGGGCATTCCCTCCATCCATGGCCGTTCTGCTGGCAATTCCAGCAGGCTCGCTGACCCGGTTGAACTGCTCCGTCCGGCTTTGGTTGGCTCGAACTCTGTTGACCATTCGGCTGACTCTGGATTGATGGCTTGTTCTCCCTGGTCGGGCGCGGTCGCATAGCGTTGATCGTCGCTGAATCCTCGCTATCGTACTCCTCGTCATCGTCTACTTCCACATTGTGGACCACTCGTCGTGGTTCTCCAGGTTGCTGAAGGCTCGGATCCGCTGCGTCAATCCGGTGATTGAGTTTGACCAGCTGATGCAGGTCGTTCACGTCCACGATGGATATTTTCGACCGGTAGTGCTGCCTCATGTTGTCCCAGATGACCTCAAACTTTCTCGTCCTCGACAGTGGCTTCGACAGCATTCGGTTGAGCTTCTCGATCTCGGTGACGAATGCGATGAACGATTCTCCTCGCTGCTGCTTCCTTTCCTGGATCCTCTGGCGAATTCCCTGGTCCTGGTTAGGGTTTCCGAAGCGGAACTTGATGAGCCTTTCGAACGTCGGCCAATCCTCGAACTCGTCCACAAAGGTGAAAAACCAGTCGGATGCCGGTCCTTCCAGCAGCAGATGGATGTCCCTCAGAAGCTGTCGTTCCGGAACTCCCTCAAGCTCTGCGATTTTGTTCAGCTTGTACAGGAAGTTCTCTACCGTCACTGATCTGGAGTCTCCGCTGAATCTGAGCTTCCACTTCTCCACTCTGTTGAGGTGGTCTCGCATCCCATAATCTCGACCACGAGCTCGTCTGTCGTCGTGATCCTGTCCACGTCTCTGGAACCCTTCCCTTCTTCGGGAAGCAAAACTACCGCCGTCTGAATCGTCTGAGTCGTCTCGTTCTCTCGTGTTCCTCATCGCCCTCTGCTGCTCCTGGGCTACCTCATAATGACGGGAGGTCTGTTCTCTTCCGCATTCGGCCGCTCTTTCCGTTTCCACTGGTTCAACTGGGCCGAATAATCCGGATAAACGTGACCGAACCATTTCTCTTTCCGGTTCTTGTCCAACTACCTGCTGCGTACCCTGTCGCTCTTTCAGTAACCTACTGACGTTTTTCAGCAAGCCGAAAAGTTCGTCTTCTTCGGTTGAGATGTTCGGTGTCGTTCGGTTCGGTGTTCCAATCGGATTCCGAGCAGCTACGACGCGTTGGTGCTCCGCTGTGCCACCGGTTTGCGCTATCGGTGGCTCACGCTCCGTCAACATCTTTGTCACGCTTTCGATCATCCTTTCCATGTGGTTCATCCGTGCATGTACATCCTTTTCTAGTCCGCCCGTTGTGTCGTTTGGAACCTGATCCTTCGGTGTCATCCCTGCTACCTTCGGTACGGTCCCGGTTGCCTTAGGAGTGCTGCTGTTCGGAAACTGCCCCGTCTGACCTGACCTACTTCCGTCTGCTTCGTTAAGCACATCGTTGATTTTCTCTACGTACTCGGAAGCTGGTGGCCCTATTTTGTACCCTTTCATACACTCTCCGATACGACGCACTAGATTACGCTTTAGTAGCGCTTCACCCTCTTGATCAGCAAGGCACCTCTTCGCACGGTAATAGTAGTGTAACAACCGAGAAACAAACCGTTGTTCCAACCCACAACGTTCCAACGCACTAACCAGATCCGTAATCCTCCCATTGATATGGTCGTACTCCTCAGATATACTGTACGGTGAAGGATAATTTTGCAAATTTTTAAGATCTGCTTTGAACAACGTTCGCAGATATCTCTGTTTACTTGGCAGATCAAGAGCTGCAATTTTCTCATCTAAAACGCCTCGTATGAGAAGTTCATAGTCAACTTCCTCCAAATTTAAATGTTCGGCGTATGGAAACTTATCCATTTTTAAATTCTACTGAGAGCGCAAAAAAATCGAAGAAGAGAAAAAAAACTGAGGAATGTTGCTTAAGCACTTATTTAACGAATTCAAAAACACTTCAATATAATACAAAATCAAGTCCAAAGAAATCTTATCAGTAATTCTAGCTTAAAAAAAAGAAAATAAAAGAAAAATATGGGAAAAATAAAAATAAGAGTATTTTTGCTCACCAAAAACTAAAAAACCGCTACAATAATGAGTTGTGTTTTGCCAATTCTGTTGGGCGCCAAATGTAACCCGACAGCCTTGCGAGTTTCCCGGTGACAAGTAAAAATGGCTTAAGCGCCACTCCCGAGAGAGACCACTTACCGAGATTGATGGTTGCCCGACCTTATTGAGACCCTTCAGGGTAGGGTTCAAGTTTTTCCCAAATGAATGGGCGGGAAACGAGCTGGCTGATCAGGGAAACGAAATGCCTCACGACCGGAGTCGTGCAAATAAAGAAATTGGTGTACGTGAAATTGATTTTCGCCGGCGACAAAGTAAGGCTCGCGACGGTTATCATCACGGGAAAACAAGACCCAAACACTTCGAACGAATCTTCGTTCGATTGAAGAAATGTCCCTTTGGTTGGATTCAGGGCCAACCTCCCCAGAAAATGACCTAAAAACTGAAAAAACGACCGGAAACGTGAAATCCCTTCTACATCTACCTCTTCAGATTTCTCCCACTAAAAGAACGACTCAACGCAACTTTGCCCAAACTACTCATTTATTCTTACGCATCGAAACTACCAATTCCACATCTATCCCAAATTCATTTCTCTCTATATTTACCACAATTTCATTCTACTTTATCGATATAATCTTATACACTAGGCCTAGCTAAACTCTCATTCCCTCTAGCTTCTATTCTCTCTTCCTTTCTCTTCGTGCGGTCAATTCATTTATGTGCGGTGCGACTTTCGTTGTTCATTTGCAAAAAAAACCGTGCAATTTATAGCAGCCGACTACTTCGCATAAGCGGGCGAACGGTAGGGCGCGGGAAAAAAGATCGGTGGGGCCACGCTAGCGGGTAGACCAAACTAGGGGCGAAAATCACCATGCGCATGGGAAAAAAATGATCAGAGTACTCACGGTTTGATCTTACTTGTGTGGAGGCATCGGCGGTCGCTTGTTGCTACTGCGGCGGGTCAGGTGGTTGACACGCGGTGACTCCTGCTCCGGGTGTTCTCCTACCGGATCATTCGATTGCCGTGCTCAACGGCGCCTCACACGTGGTTCGTGGTCGTCCGACGGGATACAGCCGTCGATCCACTGGTCGTCACCAGCGGTGGCGTCGAGGTAGCGAGCGTGCTCCTCACGCGGGGGACTCCGGTTCGAAACCGGTCGGTGCTCACTCCAAAACTTTTTCTTCACGGAAAACTTGACTGATCTACTCTTTCACGGTATGGTTGCCGATACGGAACCGGACTTCGATGTTGCCGCCCTGCCAAGGGCGCGGTATTGACGGACGCTGCCCCTCCGGCCCACGTGTATCGCCGGGCCAAACTCCGAAGCTGGAAAGCGGGGTCGAAAACGGTCGCTGACTTTGGGGGTGTGGTGTGACGGGCCTCGCAACTTGCCACGAACCTGTCGCATCCAAGGTTCAACACTCGCACTAAAAAACCGCCTTTCGCACAATCGCACTACGGCACTAAACTTGCCTAACTAGCTAACTGAACTATCACACCACGGCGCGGAACTTTACTGGGACCGATCTCGCCTCTTCCGCAGTCCAGAACGAAGTGGACGAGTCAAGTTCTAGGATCCTCAGAATAGGCGCGAGATATGAAGATCTTCGTCGCCGGAAATTACGCGAAATCCACGAAGTGGAATTTCGCGAAGGTCAAAAATCGCCTTCACACACACCACTTTCTCTACCCGTCCGGAGAAAGCATTCCATTTCCCTCTGAAGACCCGATCAATCAACTCGTATCCCTCCCGAACATTAATAAAAGAATTGAGGGGTCAACGATACTTGAACCCCGGTCGATGCCCGAAGCACAGACTCGATTTTAGATTTGGCTGTCGCTTTACGCTCGGCGCCAGAATTACACAGGGCACTCATTCTGTTCTTGGTATGCGGAGTGGAGCAAATGAACACATAAACTCTAGTTTGATTTCACTCAACTTGAGTGATCTATATACAGGGGGTAATTCAATGGACTAGTTCAAATTCTGTACAACTTTATTTATTAATTCATTTTCTAATTCAAATATTCTTGGTACCGCCACAAGATATGGAATTCAGATTTGTTTTTGTCTTCCTAATCAGGAGACATGCCACGGAAAATTTGTTGTGAATGTGACTGTGATAATGACAAAAACTAAGTGCGCCACACAAACTATGCATAATTTGGAAGTTAGATGCATTTAATTTACTCGGTGGAATTGGGTGCAAAAAAGGTTTTTTTAATACAGCGGAGTTTAAAAGGCATTATTAAAAATCTCTCCGACAACAACCGCAAATGCAAATTTTATTGGAATGGTATATAATAAGTGATAAAACCAATTCATGTCTACTTGCAAGTCTTTAACTGAAGATGTATATAGCAGAAGTTATGATAGTTTTATGCAACGCAAAAGGTTCAAAGTAAAAAAATACCACATAAAACTAGTTTAGAACAACTAGTTTTTTGACATGCTCGTATAAAGCCAGGATAAAACATGAATAAACCTTCAAGGCAAGCTGATTGTTACTTGGGATTTGATCCATGATGTTGGTTATCGTTACTTTTGGCCATCTTATATTACATTGTGAATTTGTCAACCTAATTTTAACGCAGTGTTTACTCTTTCTTGGCTCATTTTGAAGAACTCTTTACAACTGCAATTAAACCTTCAATAAATCAAATAGGTTGGTGAGTTGACAAGTTTTGTGAAAATTTTATTGGTGCTTTAAAGAACGCTTTTGGTCACGCTTTTGGTGTACAAAAAAACTTTTACCAATGGATTTGTCGAAGACCGTTATAAACATCTCATAAAACTAAAATAAATCCAGAAAGCTCTGAAAATGTTACTTGGAAGTACACATCACACCCTCTAGGTTAGCTGTGTAGCCTGCAGCAACGAACATCGATAACTCGCTTTGGAGAGTCCACCAAGGTAGCATGCTGACGCTTAGTCAGTTTCCCAGTTGCACAGCAAGTATCAAGAACTGATACCGCGTGCACTGCGATTTGACCTTCCCGCAAGTATGGTCCTATCATCCAGCACACCGAAGGACGTGCCGACATGGGGTCTCCATCTGCCCCGACCTTGCCGAGGACCCCTTTCCAACCGCGGGCTTGGATTCAACTTAGTAAACCGACGCCACGACAGCAACGTTACCAGGATGTTCTCCCCGCGGCCACTTAATCGCTGCAAGTGTCGATTTCGACCGCAGGGCACTGGTATGACATACGTAGCCGTCTTTGAACCCTTGAACCACCTCTAGTATCATCTATAGCTCCAAGGCGATGTGGGTGAAAGCCGTTGAAACGACATTTCAGCCAAACTTATCCCTACACATCCTCTGGACTAGATTGTCCGGAGTTGCGTCTTCACTGCATATAGCAAGCACACGAACAAAATGTGTTCCGTTGTTTCCTCTAAACCATTGCACACTGGGCATTCGGGAGAATCCGCATGCCCAAAACGGTGTAGATACTGTCGGAATCAACCATGACCTGAAAGGACCTGTGCCAGGTGGAATGTAACTTCCCCATGGCGCCTATTAATCCAACTATCTACCGTTGGTATCAACCTATGGGTCCACCTTTCTTTGGTGGAACTGTCCCACACGCGCTGCTATTTGACCATAGAGGCCATCCTGGCAGTCCTGCGTATGCCTCTTGTGCCGCGTATTTCGTAGCGCTCCGTGTCCTCACTGATAAGGGGGCCATACCAGTAATGACGCAGAGAGCGTCGTGTGACACGGTACGGTATGCGCACGCAACCCTCAGGCACATTAGCCTGTAAGTACTTTCCAGCTTCCATCGGTAGCATTTAGTACTTAGCGCAGTGCCCCACGCCGGGCCGCCATACCTAAGTATGGACGTTGCAACACCAGCCAGAAGCTTGCGCTTACTGTAGTACACCGCAGAGCTATTGGACATCATCCGAGACAATAGCTGTGGAGGCTCTTTTACAGGCATAATCGACGTGGCTACCGAAGGTAAGCTTATCGTCGATCATCACGCCCAAGTGTTTGACGGAGCGCTTTGACAGGATAGTGCACTCACCTTCACTGATCTCCGCTTGCTTGGGTCACGCATTTGGATGTCGGATAGCAACCCGAATAAAATTGTTCTCGAGAGCCAACTGACTGGTACATTGCCGATTCGTTCGTTAGCTGCTCGTTAGATGGGCTGTCTCGATGGTTGGATGTTCACTGGTTGGGGCAAAACCTTGGGCAAAACTCAACTAAAAAGCACTTTCAATGTCAAAATCGGTGTCAAAATGAGTTTGACGTCTGACCGCCGTCGCATCGCATCTCTTATATACAGGACGTTTGTGCAAGTCTGCGAGTGTCTCGTGACGTATTTCTCGTCCCTTGCGTGTATCTAGATCATTTTGATCAGTTGTCAGTTACCCCAACGAACGAACACGATTCGCTAATCGGGGCGCAGTCGTGACCCAACCAGCGAATCCAGGCTGTACTAGAAGACGTGGTGCGCAGCGAGCTAGGTGGGCTGATCATTTGGAGGACAGTTTGCTGACCCTTCGCAGAGTGCGGAACTGGAAACGCACTGCTATGGACCGAATACAATGGAAACGACTCCAACGTTCTAGTACCAAAAATGTGAAAACTTGTGCAGAGAACAAACTTTGACCAGAAACTCATCACTTTTTCTCCCTATAAGGCTACGTGGTTTATGAACATTCTCTATGGTACTTGAATAAAGTTATGGAGGTTGAATCCATCGCTTGGAATTTGCGTTCTCCAGTTCTGGGCCAGCATACCACTAGGTGAGCTGCAATGTTCACGGCGATGTTCTTTAGTACGGGTTCATCAAAAGTTCTCACGATACATCTGAACCTCCATTTAGGTAACGAGTCGGAACTGCCTAGATAGAATTTTTACCTAAACGGATTCAGTTCATTGCCTAAATGGATTTCATGGTTGCAAAGAAGTTTGAGAAGGGCAAGTGGCTTGTAGATGCAAAGGGGAGAGGGTCAAGGCTTTTATATGTAAAGGGGGGATGGTCAGAGGTATTTCGAGAGAGAATTGGGGGGAAGGTCACAGGTATTTCCAGGCGTTTCAGGGCGTTTCAGGGTGTTTCATTAGGTTACAGAAGGCTTTTAGGGGCTTCATAAGCTCTTAGGTGAACTTCACGGGAGTTTCAGAAGCGTTGCAAAACGTTTCAAGGCGTTTTAGGGTGTTTCAGGAGGTTTCAGAGGTTTATTAGGGGGCTTCAGAGGCTTTCAGGTGCATTTCACATGGATTTCATTTGTGTTTCAGAGGTGTTTCAAGGATTTGTGGGTTTTGTGGGGCTTTGGAGACTCTCAGGCATGTGCTCAAGTGAGTTTCACGAAGGTTTCATGGGGATTTCAGAGGCGTTTCAAAGCGTTTCAAGGTGTTTCAATACGTATCATGGCGTTTCAAAGACTTTCAGGAGGTTTCATGAGGTTGAAGGGTGCCTTCAAAGGGTCGCAGGTGAATTTGACAGATGTTGATTAGGGGTTTTAGAGGCGTTTCAAAACGTTTTAAGGCGTTTTAGGCCGTTTTAATGCGCTTCAGGGCGTTTCAGTTTCAGGAGGTTTATGGGGGGATTAAGGGGGCTTCAGAGTCTTGCAGGTAAATTTCACGGTGATTTCATGGAGGTTTCAGAGGCGTTTCAATACGTTTCAGGGCATTTCAGAAGGTTTCCGATGAACTTGAGGGGAGCCCCTTAAGTGGCTCGCAGATGAATCTCTCGAAGTTTCATGAGGGTTTCAAAGGCGTTTCAAAACGTTTTAAGGCGTTTAAATGCGTTTCAAGAGGTCTCACAGGGATTTAAGGGGGCTTAAGAGGATCTCAGGTCAATTTCACGGAGGTTTATGGGGATATTAGAGGTGTTTTGAAGCGTTTCAAAGGGTATCAACGCGTAGAGGATCTCAGGTTAATTTCACGGAGGTTTTTATGGGGTTTTAGTGTTGTTTCAAAATGTTTCAAGGCATTTCAATGCGTTTCAGGGCGTTTCAGGAGGTTTCACATGGGTTTTAGGGGGCTTCAGAGGCTCTCAAGTTAACTTCACGGAGGTTTTTAACCTTGTAATGCGTTTCAGGAGGTTTAGGAGGCCTTAAAGGGGCTTCAGAGGTTCGCAGGTGAATATCACGGAGATTTCATGGTGGTTTCAGCGGCGTTTCAAAGCGTTTCAAGACATTTCGATGCATTTCAGGGTGCTTCAGGGCATTTCAGGAGGTTTCACAGGGGTTGTTGGGGGCTTCAGAGGCTCTCAGGTGATTTCCGGAGGTTTTATAGGAGTTTAAGAGGTGTTTCAAGGCGTTTCAAGGATTTTAATGCGTTTCTGGGCGTCCCAGGAGGTTCCAGGAGAGTTTAGGGGGACTTCAGAGGCTCGCAGGTGAATTTCTCGTAGGTTTCATAGGGGTTTCAGAGGCATTTCAAAGCATTACAAGGCGTTTCAAAGCATTGCAAGGCGTTTCAAAGCGCTTCAAAGCGTTTCAGGAGGTTTTACAGGGGTTTTAATGGCTTCAGAGTCTCTCAGGTGAATTTCACAGAGGTTTCATATGCGTTTCTTAGCGTTTCAGGGTATTTTGGAAAGTTTCACAGAGATTTTGGGAAGTATCACAGGGATTTTAGGGGACTTCAGAGGCTCTGAGTATAAGCTGTGTGAGTATAAACTTCATTTTTCATGCTTTTGGATACATCTAATAGCCCTCGTAGATTCGATGACCTATAATCAAGGGAGTTCTTGGAGACCTTCAAAGATCCTTCGAACTCAATACTTGATAGATCATAGTTACCTGACGTTGTGTGAGTGTGAACCTTAGTCGTAAATCTCTTACAGACAACCAAATACGATAGTAGATCCGATGACCTATACTCAAGGAAGCTTTTGGAGATCCTCAAACTGGTAATGAACTCCCCACTTGATAGCACATCGCTACATGAGGCTGTGTAGGCATAAATTTCATTCATAATGCTAAAATAGATCACTGATTGATTACACTTGTAGATCAAACGGCCTAAACTCCAAAGATCTCTCGGATACTCTTAAGCTTTCAACTCTTGAACACTCCGTTAACGTCCCTTAACTCTTAATTCTGCTTTTTTTCGTAAACCAACTTTACCTGTAATCTTGAGTACTCCAACTGCTCTGAACACAATCAAATTCCATTAAGGTAACGTTGCCTAAATGGAGGGACCTAAATAGATTTTATCTAAATGGAGCTTTCGGTGTACTAATTCCAACAGACAAACCATTGTTCCTAATTCGTTACCTGATCTGTTGCCGTTTGTTCTGCTTTTGCTTTTCTTATTAGTAGGCAACCTCACCATGGCCGCGTTGATACTGCGTGTTAAATGGCTTGGTAGACAGAGAATCGGTACGCACTTCCTCAATCTTGCAAAAGTCAAAAAGACAACAATGCTCACCTGCACTAACAGCTATTAAGCACACAACTCTTAGCTGGCGAACATAAGCTAGAGAGAGCTCTCAGTTTGACTTTGAGAATTCCTCTTAAAACACCAAACTGGTTGTGACCTAGTTTCCTCTATTTCTAAGAAGCAAATGAATACATACATAAGTAATTCTAAAAATGACCATCATAATGGCTGCCTTGCAAATTCCCAAAGCACGAATCGTGTCACCCAAACATCACACAGAACTTTAATTCCACTCATTGCTAGCACACTTTAAGTATAAACATTGAGTAGCAGTTTCAGCTCCGTGCGTTTTACGGATGGCTGGATCCCTGCTCTTGAAAATGCGAGTTTAAAAATATCCGGTCCAGCTTCACCTCAACATCCAATGTTACGCTGCTTTTCTTGGTACGCTGCAGGTGGGAAGCTAAATAAAGCTGAGAATCGACATTTTCACTTTCTTTCTCTGATAACCCGCTTCGAGAGGATACAAAGCCAACGCTTCTCCAATGTCTGCAATCTCCGGAGGCGAAGAAACTTTCATAGGATTTAATCGTTTCAACCATTTAATCTCCTCCCAAGGGGTGCAAAAATACGAGTGTTCGTTTCGTTCGGCAATCTTGAAGCAAAGTCGGTTTTGCAATTCAGGACAGCTCAAGCTAGAATTTTATTGATAAGTTTCTGTTCATTTTAAATTTACAAATTTAGCAAAACTTACAAATTAGTGTCCGAACAATTCCGGCGACGAACAAATATGTATAATAATGATACAAATAACTATTTCAAATGATGTCCAATTCAGCTAATTAGTTTTGACAAATTATATAGTATCTAGTCCTGCTTCTAGTTCCAAGCTCTATTGGTTACAAATGGTGTGCAATGTTGTGACATTAACCTAATCTCCCTTATCTTTTCTGACATTCGCTTGGACATCATTGGGACTCTTTGGGCCATCATTTTGGCTCTTTAGACGAGGGGCTTGCACGTTACAACCTCCCCCACATGTCGCGCTTGGTTTCACGAGCACGTCATCCTTTTTGAAGCCACCATCCTCTGTCGCGCTTGGCTTTGCAAGCACGTCATCCTCTTTGGAGCCACCATCATCTGGTAATATATCCAATAATGCTAATTTGGCAACAGGTCTTCTCAACACACCCCCTGATGTAGAAACATCGGCTTGACGCACTACCCCGTCTTTGCCAGCATATGTGCGTATTACACGACCTCTCATCCATGAATTCCTGACCTTCTCATCTGCTATGACCACCAGCTCATCCTCACTGATCGGACGAACACTTTGAAACCATTTGGTTCTCCTTGTAATCATCGGAAGATACTCGGTGATCCAACGCTGCCAAAACTTGTCCAATGTTTTTTGCATACAGGTCCAGCTATCTCGCAGAAACATACCATCACTGACAGGTTCTTTTACCGGTTGTTGCACACCGGTAGAGCTAAGTAACAAAAAGTGATTTGGACTGATGGCCTCTTCGTCTGCCGATAGCAGGGATACGAAAGTAAGCGGCCGAGAGTTGATCATCATTTCGGCCTCAGCGAAGAATGTTTCCAGTGATTCATCGTCGAGTTTGCTATCGGCTGGTATGGTACTTAGAGCTGCTTTGATGGACCTCACCATTCGTTCCCAACAGCCTCCCATATGTGGGGCCGAGGGAGGGTTGAACCTCCACTGGGTGTAGGTGTCTGTGAACGTACTGCCAAGCTCCTCACTGATGTTGAGTATTTCATTTCGCAACTCTCGGCTAACCCCCACAAAATTTGTTCCATTATCGGAATAAATCTCTTGCGGCGCTCCACGTCTGGCAATAAACCTTCGAATCGCCTTTTGCAGGAGTCGGCAGATAAACTTCTAGCGACTTCTATGTGTACGGCTCTTATCGTCAAGCATGTAAATACAACTCCCCACCGCTTAACTGCGCTTCGTCCAACTTTCACCAGATAGGGCCCAAAGTAATCGATACCAATGAAAGTAAACGCACGGACATGTGGTGTCAGCCTTACTCGTGGTAAAGGGGCCATTTTTGGCGGTAACGGTGCGGATTTGTATATTTTGCACCACATACACCTACTTTTTGTCTTACGCAGGCATGTCCGCAACTTCGCCACGTAGAACCTTTGACGCAGCTCGTTCAACACCGTTTCGTCGTTAGCGTGTCGATACCTTCGATGATACCAGTCCAGTAAAAGCACCGTAACATGGTGTTCACGGGGAAGTATAATTGGATTTCTTGCATCAAAGGGTAAATATTCTGCAGCGTCCATCCTTCCATCGACACGTAGTACTCCTTGTTCGTCCATCATCGGTGGTAGTTTTGCTATCTTGCTGGAATTCTCCAATGCTTTCTTCTTTGTTCCCAGTTGTTTGTTGTGCTTCATCACGGCTACTTCATCCGGAAAACTTTCCGATTGCACCAGAATCCATAGCGATTGTTCCGCTTCTTGCAACTCTTGCCGGCTCAATTCCGTTCCAATTTTGCGAGGACTGCCACGAGTAGCATTGCGTAGATTACTGAGATATCGTAGCACATATGCAAGACATCTCCTCAAGCGCTCAAATTTGGAAAAGCGTTCGATGCTTATCGTTGGTTTAATTATGAAATGTGGACAGACAAAGGCAGGTCGCATCTCTTCCTTAGTAGTCTCCACCTGTTCCTCCATCCAGTCACCATCTCGTTCATATAGAAATGCAGGTCCTCGATACCACCGGCTCTCGGGGTTCGTCGAAGGCCCGTTTCCCCATCTCGTAGCTTCATCTGCTACGTTTTGTCTGGTTCCGATCCATCTCCATTCTGTCACTGAGGATAAACTCAAAATTTCGTTGACTCGGAACGCTACAAACTGCCGATAGCGTCGTGTATCGGATTGTATCCACGCCACGACAGTTGTAGAATCACTCCAGAGGTAGGTGCGAGTGACTTTTACTGAGTGATACTCTTCGATAGTTTTTCTCAGCCGAGCTCCTATCAGGGCTGCCATAAGTTCCAATCGAGGTATTGAAAGGGATTGCAGTGGAGCAACTTTAGTTTTCGATGCCACTAGAGAACATCTAACTTCCCCTTTATCTACAATCCGAAAGTAAGCAGCTGCAGCATAAGATTCTTCACTAGCGTCGACAAAAATATGAAGCTGCAGGGAATCGTAACTGGCCCTATCGTATCCTGGAAAATAACAACGACTAACTTTGACGTTGTTCATCTCTTTCAAGACCTTCAGCCATTGCTTCCATCGGCAGAATACCTCAAAAGGTATTTTGTCGTCCCATCCAATATTTTCTCGCCATGTTTCCTGAATGAGAACTTTGCCCCGTATGATGAAGGTAGAAACTAATCCAAGCGGATCGTAGAGGCTCATTACAACGCTCAGCAATTGACGTTTGCTAGGGACAACTTCGCCATCCAATAGTTGCTGCATATCTTCCCGTAACCACACGTTGAATGAAAAGCAATCCTCCTCGGGTAGCCAGATCATTCCCAACAGTTTCTCAAATTTGCAATCCTTCGCCACTGAAAACTGTTTTGTTGTAGGTGAATGCACTTCTCCGATTTGTTCGATTACTTGTACCTTGTTAGATGTCCAGTTCCGAATGAAAAAGTCTGCCTTTCTGTGTACCTCTGCAACATCTTTGGCTAGCTGTACCGCTTCTTCGATAGTGTCGACGCTGTCGAGATAGTCATCGACATAATGTTTTTTCGTTATTGCCTCTGATGCTCTTGGGAAGTCCGTCTGGAATTCCAATGCATTTTGGTTTTTAACAAACTGCGATTGAGTCGGTGAACATGTGGCGCCAAAGATAGCTACGTTGGTCATCATAGTTTTTATTGGTTGGTCCTCAGAATCTCGCCACAAAAACAGAAGAGCACTACGATCAGCGGGACGGATAAGAATCTGTAAGAACATTTCCATGATGTCCGCTGATATCGCCACTTCACGCTCTCGAAACTGGAACAGAACTGCTAGCAGCGGCGTTAGTAGGTCCGGTCCTTTAAGCAGATGATCATTTAGTGATACTCCATCTGCTTTGGCAGCTGCATCCCAGATAAGGCGAAGCTTGCCAGGTTTATTGGGATTCGTCACGACTCCAAGGGGCAGGTACCATGTTCGCCGCAAGTCGAAGGTATCTAGTTCCTTTCTTGAAACTTCATGGATATATCCCTTAAGTTGAAACTCCTCAATTTTCCTGCGAACGTCTTCATACAGCCCAGGATTTCTTTGTAGCCGTTTTTCCAAGCATTTCAGACGTTTCTTCGCCATGGGTAAGCTGTCGGGTAACTCGACGTAGTTGGATTTCCACAAAAGACCCGTTTCAAATTTACCACAATCTGTCCGAGTAGTAGTTTTCTCCAATATTCGCCTCGCCCGCTGGTCTTCGAGGCCTTCATGATTAGGTGCTACCGCTATTCCAAGACTCTCTAGTGAGAAAAACTTTCGAACATATTCGTGAAGGTCGTCTGATGAGGTCCTTGAGCAGATATGCATTTGTCGATGTTGGAGCTGCTGCTCTCCTCCAAGGCGACCATAGACTGCCCATCCAATGCGAGTTTTCGTCGCGATCGGTTCTCGCATTCGTCCTTCCCGTAGCTTTAGCGTTGCTAGTAGATGGGCATTGTCAATGCCAATCAATATTCCTGGAGTTGCTGATTGGAAACTTTGAACCGGGAGTTTCTTCAGATATTTGAATTCTTCTGCAAGTTGCTCAAAGTCCAGCGACTGCTCAGGTAGTCCTAATCCTTCGACGGTGTACGCTTCCCCAACTTTAAATCGTTTATCGCTCCCTAGTGCTGAGATCTCCATGTGAACCTTCTGTGCGTCTGATATCCTTTTGTTGATCCCGCTTGTCCACTGAATACAAAGAGACTCTGTTCGACCATCCAATCCCAAAGAGTTAGCTATGGTTTGTTCGATGAGGGTAACGGAAGATCCATCGTCAAGAAAAGCTAGCGTATTTATCTTTCCATGTTTTCCATAGAGCGTTACCGGAAGCACCCGGAAAAGTATTGATGCAGCAGATCTCTGATGAATGGTAACCGTAGCGTTGGCATTTCGTTCTGTCTGCTTCGTATCCATACTGGAATCGTAGTGGAGCAAACGATGATGCAGCTTCTGGCAGCCATTTACACCACACACTTCTCCTTTGCACGGCCATCGCAGATGAGAAATCAAACATCGTCGACAAAGTTTGTGCTCCTTCACCATGTTCCAACGGGCGTCCAGGTTGAGTTCCTTGAACTTCTCGCACTCTCCAGCTGGATGTCCGTGTTCATTACACGCAGGACATGACTTCACTTCCTCAGCTTTCCCTCCCTTTATCACTTCATCTCGTTTCGATTTGCTTGACGAAGACTCGGGTCCCCCTGGTTCCATGGTCGAATGGGCATTTATGTATGCCTTCTCCTTGAGCTTCGGTCGGTCTTCCTTAACGAATTTTTGGTGAGCACTGAAGAGTGTGACGCTACTTGTGGCAGACGTGACTCGGGCCATATAATCACTGAACGCATTTAGGTCGACCTCTGGCAACTGCTGTTGATACATGGCCCAGTTGAATTTAACATTCGCCGGTAGTTTGTCGACCAGCTCCTGCAATAATGAAGGGTTTGACAAGTGCCAATCCAATCCAACGGCCTTCAGATGTGCACAGAGATTTTGAACAACTAAACCGAAAGATATCAAAGTTTCCAGACGTTCAGACTTAGGCGGAGGAGTTGCCCGTACCTTTTCGATCATAATGTGTACAATTTGCTCTGGCCGTCCGAACAGGGTTTGCAAAGTCGAGATCACCTGTGAAACCGTGGATGGGTGTAGCAAAAAACTGCTTACTGCATCCTTTGCTGGTCCTTGTAAAGCTCGTTGAAGTCGCAGCAAATTTTCAGCATCAGAGTATCCACAGGCACTTGTTGAGTTACTGTAGCTACTGAAGAAGAGTGGCCAGTCGATGGGATCACCGGTGAAGCTTGGCAATTCCTTAGAGAGAACTTGTCTGGCAGCGAGTTGTTCTGGCGATGGGCAAAATACTTCGTGATGTCCGGGTAACGGCAACCTCGGACTTCCCACTGGTAACGACGTAGCAGACATTGTTGGGTGGTTTATCAGAGGGGGCAAAATATGGTCCAAGGGGGGGGATCGATTTTTATTAAAAGTCATGGATATTGGGGGGTGAAGATCATAATTTTGATACTGAGGCGGTGATGTGTTCGTTTTGGTTGGGTAAAGTGGGGCGGCACTTACCGGGGACGGATCAATTACAAACCCTTTAGTTCCAATAGGACCTCTTGGCTGGTTCGTTCTCTCTGGCTGCTGTTGCATATGTGCAGGCACGTTGTTCACTTCTATAGCACCGTCCCGCTCGCGTTTCTGGCTGAACAGGTTGAGTTGATCCGTTAGTCGCCTTTCTGCATCCTTCAGTCGGCGTATCTCCGTGTCGCGTTGCTGCAATTCCTCGTGCCGGCGTAATTCCAGAGCTGTCTGTCGGTCTGAGAATTCCTGCAGCCTCTTTTGCGTATCAGCTTCGTGCTTCCGAAACTTCTCGATGTCAGAATCTTTCTGAAGTTGTAGACGTTTGATTTCGTCTACCAGATCCAGTTCCCGCCTCCGTCGTGTGTCAATTTCGCTTTGGTGACGCTGCTCCAGCTCGTTTGTCTTGCGTCGAAGAGCTGTATCCCTTTGCCACTGACCGTACGGCAGTAGAGCATTCCTTGCTAGTTTTGGTAGCGCCCCGTGTGATGAACGATTGGTTTTTGTTCTTCCAGAAGATTCTGCAAGGAGTTCAAATTGACCAGCGAGATGGCAGGCGAAAGAAGATTATCATCCACCTGAGAATTTCCTCCGGCGGCTTCTCCGGGATCGCTTTCTCCGATTGTGATGCTACCGGTCGGTGACATCAAGTCTATGAAATTCGAAGGCTCGCGTTTCATGGGAATCTCGCTGTTTGTGATTTGTTCGTCACGAATAGGCGTGGAAGTACTTTGCTGACCGTGTGCACCTGCCGACTTTACTGGCGTATGATGAGTTGGCGCGGATGGCTTGGACGTCTCTCCAACGACGCCCGTACCAGCATCGCTGGTTGGCTTCTCCTGCGTGTCGATCCAATCCTCAATACGTTTTTCAGTCGAATGGGTGGAGCGATGGCTCCTGATGCTCACAATATCATCTTCCTCGTCCTGCTGTATGAGCAGATCACGTTTACGCGCCAAGTACTGCTTGTCGCGTTCGATTTTCTCGTTCACGGCCCTCTCATTCATTAACCTTTCTCGGTCCAGCTGTTCCTTCCGCGCTTCCTCTTCTAGTCTCCGTTCTTCTTCTAACAAGGCTAGCTCACGGGCCAGTCGGGCTCTCCGTGTACTAGAGGTACTTGAACGTCCGCAACTGGATAAGGCTGGTGGTGCAGAAAAGCGTTGAGCGCAGGATTCACACGTAAACTGTTCTAGACGATCCGTACTCTCTCTGATGCAAGCAGAATGATAACAGTTTGTACATTTTTGGCATTGTACACTACGCTCCGTGTTAATCGGCCCATCACAGGCTTTGCATTTGTGTTGAAAACCACGATCGGCTACTGATTCTGACGTCATGAATCTAACTTGGCGGTTTGTTTGTGTATCAACTTCGCGAACAATGCTGCTCGTTGGTGTCGCACATGTGTTGATTGCACTCATTGGAACACAATTACCAGCGGTAACAATGTCGTGACTCTGTTGCTGGCTAGCCGACGCTTTAGCCTTGGCTTTAGCTTGGGATCGTGTCTTCCTTGTCATGGCTAATGCTCGTTAATTTCTTGAGTTTTTGTTCGTTTCGTTCGGCAATCTTGAAGCAAAGTCGGTTTTGCAATTCAGGACAGCTCAAGCTAGAATTTTATTGATAAGTTTCTGTTCATTTTAAATTTACAAATTTAGCAAAACTTACAAATTAGTGTCCGAACAATTCCGGCGACGAACAAATATGTATAATAATGATACAAATAACTATTTCAAATGATGTCCAATTCAGCTAATTAGTTTTGACAAATTATATAGTATCTAGTCCTGCTTCTAGTTCCAAGCTCTATTGGTTACAAATGGTGTGCAATGTTGTGACATTAACCTAATCTCCCTTATCTTTTCTGACATTCGCTTGGACATCATTGGGACTCTTTGGGCCATCATTTTGGCTCTTTAGACGAGGGGCTTGCACGTTACAACGAGGAAAATTATCAACTTTTGTCCTACATAATGAAACACTTCCGCTTGCTGGCGTGTGGCAGCAACATCACTCCCTCTCCGGTACGATTTTTTGCCCACTTGACACGATCCTACGGCAACCTTTTATAAGCGCGACCGACGGACCAACCGACTGACCGCCGCCGAAGGTTAATGATTGTGCCCCAGAAAGTTAACCCAAACAAATTCTGCGGACGGCCAAACGGCCAATGTGCGGAACGCATCCAGAACGGGCCGCAGTCAAACACGCACCGCACATCATAATTACATCGTAAAACACGGTAGGTAGGGGGATTAGGGGCATAATGGACACCCGGGGCGAAATGGACACCCCTGTTTTTGCCGAAACCGTTGACTTTTATGTTAAACTTTTAATGCATATGTGTAGAGGAGCAAGTCATGGTTCTATTTTTCAAAACTACCATTTATATTCCTCCAAAATAACGAAAATATCATTAAAATTAAAATATGTTTTTCATTTGGTGAAATTCTTATAATTTCGAAGTAGCAGCAAATAAGGTATTACGAGTGTTGGAGTGTGTCCACCATAAAAACAAGTGAATTGTTACCTTATCTACATGTATGCGGAGATTTAGCAATGGATGAAGTATTTTATTTTTGATCAGAATTTACTTAAAATGGCAATTTTAATGTTGTAGTCGATTCGGGGCGAAATGAACACTGGCAAGTACGAATGCATGTACGCGCATTGCATACTGTTAGGCGTTTAAGATAGTTGGGAAAAAGTTAATCCGATTATTTTAGCCTAAAGTTTATTTAATTAACTTTGATGTTATGTAAACTCATCTAAGATGGAGTATTATATCTGTGGTATTGATCACCGTAGGCAAATTGCTTAACTGGCCGATGTAACTAAAGAATTAGCATATAACATGCTGGGGTGTCCATTATGCCCCCATGGGTGTCCATTTCGCCCCGTACCTTTCCTGCCAGCCCTGAAAAACACACGGTTTACAATTCATTATTTCTTCACAATAAAGACATTCTACTTGCTGTGAATGATTGAAATACGTAGGAAACAAGTTAAAGTTGTAAGTGAACTGATAATATGTTAAGTTTTACTCTGTTATACAGGCCTAACGTACTCATTTGCTTAGGGTGTCCATTATGCCCCTAATCCCCCTACTAGACGCGTGCTTTAATATCCGGAAACTGGGTGAGCTGCGCGTAGAAAGGCGAGAAAATAACGCCACTTCGGAATGTCGAGAGGTAAGAGAAGCGTTTTTTTTCTTATGGCCGACACTCCAATGTTAAAAAAATTGTAACAGCATTCCCGATTAAAAATTATGGTGGCATGGCAGCTGGAAAGCGAACCATTTCAAACCGTTAAACCCTACAGTCTCAGATTTATTCTGTTGGTGAATGTGTATTCGTTTCATATCAGAGGACTTAGTTTCGTGCAGATGATACTTTTTGGACTTCAAAAAGTATTGTTAGAATTTATTGAAAATATTTTTGGAAAAAAAAGTGTGAAACGCTTTCATGTGGGTATTTTTGGAACGATTTTGACGAATAGATATCAAAAATCAAAATCTGTCGCTATCATGAAATCCTCCAGAAACTTTTCAAGCAGTTTTTGATTACTTCCCATTCTAGTTCCTTCAGAAGTTTCTCATGATGTTATCTCCCTAGGATCTTTTTCCTCCAGAGATAATTCCAGAAATTTGCTCCACAAATTTCGGTCCACGAACGATTTGATACGAAGAGTCTCTCCAGAAAATTTTGAACAATTCCTTCTAGGAATCTCCAAAAGTTTTGTCAATAGTTTTTGATGCAATTTCTCTAGCCGAATTTATTTATAATTACTTTAGGGTTTCTCAAAGAATTGGTCCTTCTATGTTTCAAGTCATTTCAGACATTTTTGAAAAAAAAAATCCTGAAAAAAATTCCAAAGAAATCTCCAGTGAAGTCCCTGTACTAATATCAGGAAGTACTCTGAATTCTAGAGAAATATCTGAACAAATCTCATGAAATTCCTTAAAAGAAATCAAAAAATAATTTTTTGAAGAACTTCTGAAAAACAATCTTAACAAACTCTTTGATAACTCTTTGAGGATTATAATTAGGAATTGTTCCAGAAAAATCCTTGAAACAAATTCTTGAAATATTTTCTAAAAGTATTCATTTAGCGGTCTGCACAAGTATTTCTAAAGAAATTCCTGTAGGAACATCTGGAGAAATAGCTAGATAAGCTTTTGTGAAGATCCATAGAAAAAAAGCTGTGAAATACTTTCTGAATCTTAAAAAAATGTCAGAAGGAATCCCTGGAGAAATTTCCGAAGGGTTACAGGACGCGCGCTGTTGTAAAAAGTATATCACTGCCAAAAAAAACCTCACTTGTCATATACAGCGCGAGCGCGCGTCCTGAAAGGTTAAACAAGTCTCTGGAATAATTTCTTAAGTAATGCTTGGCGGAGTTTCAGCAGGAACCCAAAGAAATCTACCAAAAAGAAATTCTGGGAAAAATAATCTGAAGAAATTCTTGAAAGAATATCTAAAGGTAGCTCTTGAATTCTCAAAAGCTAAATGTAGCTCTTGGTATTCTGAAAGTTTCTGAAAAAAAAAAACAAATCCTAGATTTTATGATTGAATTCCGGGAGAAATCCATGGAGATAATTCGAAAAGAAAGAAAGAAGAAAGAATCCTTGGTCAAATTTATGGAAAAATTTCATAGGGAATTCATGGCGGAATCTCTTGGAACATACCTAAAGTATTCCCAGGAAGAATTCTTGTAGGAGTCTGTGGATTTTTTGTTTTTTATCTGTATTAACGAGATTTTTTTGCCCTAGGCTAGTTCATCTCGGGACCCACGCTTTACTTTCCTTCCGAAGGAAGAACTCACATTTTGCGAGTTTGTCGGGAGGGGGATTCGATCCCAGGTCCTCGGAGTGATAGTCAAGTGTTCTAACCATCACACCAGGTCCGCTCCTCATCTGCGGATTTAAAAAATATCCTTAGAGAAGTTTCTGAGGGAATTCGAAATTTTGATTTCCTGAAGAAAACGCTAAAAGCATTTCTAGAAGAAGCTGTCGATGATTTCCAGCTAGCACTCTGAGAAAAAGCACGTTGAAAAGGACCTCATTGATTTTTTTTTGTGAACATTTGTGTATGCAGTTTGATTCAAGGCTTTTTTAGTTGTAATTACCAGAGAAGAGTAGCATAAATGAAATAATTGGCAACAGAAAAGCGAATTCCCCCCAGAGAGTAAGTCGCAAAAGTAGAGCAAATTCCCCCGAGAGGGTAAGCTAACAGCGGATTCCCCCGAGAGGGTAAGCTGCAACAGTCGAGTAAATTTAGGTAGAAGGGTGTTTATGATAGTGATGTAGAGTGAAGGATGTAGGAAAGAATATTAAGGATAAAGGATAAAGGATGTAGAATGATGGTCCATCATCACCATGAGGATGATGATGATGAAGGATGAAGGAAGAAAGATGTAGGATGAAGAAAGAAGGATATAAGATGTAGGGTGAAAGATCAAAGATAATGGAAAGCCGTTGAATGAAGTATGATGGATATAGGATGTAAGATGAAGGGAAAAGGATGTAGAATGATGTAAGTTGAAGGATGAAGGAAGAAAGATGTAGGATGAAGAAAGAAGAACATAGGATGAAAGATGAAAGATATATGAAAGATGTTGGATGAAGTATGAAGGATATAGGATGTAAGATAAAGGATAAACGATGTAGAATAATGATGATGATGATGATGATGATGATGAAGGATGAAAAATGTAGGACGAAGGAAGCAATATGTAGGGGGAAAAAAGAAGGATATAGGATGTAAGATGAAGGATAAAGGATGTAGAATGATGACGATGATGATGAAGGATGAAGGTTGACGAAAGTTGCAGGATGAAGTGTGAAGGATGAACGATGTAGGATGAAGTGTGCCTGGATGAGGGATGAAGAATGTAGGATGAAGGGTGTAGGATGTAGAACGAATGATGATGATGAATATGATTATGATAATGATGAAGGATAAAGGATGAAGGATAAAGAATGGAAGATGACGAAGTAAAAAGGATAATGAATGGAGAATGTAGGACGAAGGAAGAAGGTTGTAGGATGTAGGATGAAAAATGAAGGATATAGGATGAAGTATGATGATGATGATGATAATGGTGATGAAGTATGCAGGATAAAGATTAAAGGATGAAGGGTAAAGAACGCAGGATGAAGAATGAAGGATGTAATGTGAAGTATGAAGAATGACGGATGAAGAATACAGTAGACGTTCGATAACTGCAACATGTTCACGTTTCACTTACCGAATTAAATGCGATAACTGCAAAGTTGTTGCTCTTAGCGGACTTTCAGTAAAAAAAACATTGCATTTAAAGCGTTTGCACTGAGTGAACTCCGAGGAGAAGGTGTAAACGTTTCTAGGATTCTGAACTTATTATATCAATGAAGTGATGTTATAAACCTCAGGGGTTTCCAATCTGTGGTCACGGGTCATGCAAATTTCTAATAAATCTAAGGTGCGATTCGAACGTCAAAATGGTTTTCAGATTCTGCGTCTCATGAAGCATTTATTGCAATATAGTGGCATAGCTCAGTGGTTCTCAAGCTGGGGTTACGGACCATGCTAATTCTAAAATAATCTAAAGCGCTAAGGAGAAGGTGTGAATGTTTTTAGGATTCATCGTCTTAAGGATCACTTTACAATGAATTAGTGTAGCTACGCTTTGTGACTCCAATGCTGAGGCCACGGGCCATGATAATTTTTCAAGGACCTAAAAGTGGGGACAAAATGCAACACTCGTTACAGTATAGTGATGTTGCAAAGATCAGTGCGTCTCAACACGGGATCGCGAAAATATTTGTCGTATTGTATATTTGAGAAGGCACTACCACGCATATGATTGGGTTGCAAATTTCAGTGATTGTCAGTTAATGGTGGAAGGCCAAGGATTGGAAATCACTGATCTTTGCAATGCATCGGTATTGACGATACTGCCAAAACAACATATGCACTACTTTCCAGGACTTTCCTAATTGGGAGCCACTGAACTTTGAAAAAATGCTAAATTATTCAATTTAACTAAATAATTCAAACTAAAGTAACTTATCACGGGTTTCAAAATTTGTTATTTCAGTCTTCACAAACAGCATCTCGTTTAAGCACCAAATCCCAAATAGCACTTCCCAAATTTGGGAGTTTAGTGTACTCTTTATCTTTCTTCTACATGCAATGCGGTACTGAAAACATATTTTTGAACGAGAATATACTCAACTCATCACACATTTAGTGACCGATTATACTCCATATTCAATTCGAATACGAGTACCACACAGGCTTTAGTTGATATTCCATTTGGCATGATGATGCTGTCATCCCCCCTAATGACCCTAGAAATCAATGAAGAAATCGGTAAAAGGTTATTGCGGCCATAATAATTACAAAATGCACCATAGGAAAATCAAAATGCACCATAAATAATTAAGCAATGTACCGACAAAATGCACAGCTTTCTCCATAAATAAATAGAAATGTTCCATAATATATTAAAAATGTAGCGGTAAACCAAAACATTTTCTAGTTAAAAATGAAACATTGTATCAATAAAAAATTAAATAAAACACCATAAACAAATAAGTTTGCTCCATAAAAAATAATAAAAATATCCATAAATAATGAACATTTGCTCCATAACTATACCATATTTGCTCCATAAAAAATTAAAATTGCACCATAAATATCATCAAATTGCACCATTAACAAACTATAAATTTTACCTCAAAGAATGCAAAATCTACAAAAATTAATCAAATTCTGCATCATTAGCAGTATTTCAATGGCTAGTAGCACTGGAAATATGTAAGTTTATAGTAATATGTGGAATTTAAAAGGCTATATTCTGCACCTTCTGCCTAAATTTAAAAAAAAATCAAATCTGACTATACATGTCAATGGTTGCTCCTCCGTGATTGATCTGAGCTGGTACCAATTGCACTGGGATCCAAATGAATAAGGGCTGGGACACTCCACTTATTCTAAAAGTGCAATTTAAGCAGCTCATACATTCTTGATCAATAACGGTGCCGGCCACGTCCTTATAGTCAGTTAGGAAGGGAAAGGAATGTTCTAACATTCTAGTGTGCTGGTTGTTGCTACTAAAGACCGGGATCACCTCTGCATCCCCACAACCAGCACGGATGCGATCCATGAATAGGGGTTATTTTTATAGTGTTCGTGATAGATTGTGTGGTGAATAAGGTGAATAAGGTCAAGCGGCACAGCACGCTTTGGTTGCATAACTTGTAGGCGTTATATATACGGATTCTTTTAATACATGCGGCGTAGCCTGTGGATGCGTTGTAACTGTGTCGATTCGGTTATAGGTAATCCACAAATCCATGAATTTGCCCGGTATAATGCAAACAGAGATGTTATCCCGTGAGCGTTAGCGAGTTCGAACAGCAAGCGATTATCCGGTAAATTGCATTCATAGTGTTTCCATCTTTTAAGTCGTTCTATCATAGATGCGTGCTTCGGTACATGGTTTCTGTTTATTTTCTTCTTACTTTTCATATTAACATTATCCCATCCACATCCTAAAACTATATGTCGTTGGACACTGCAGCAATGGTACAATAAGATTAAATTTATGTAGCTTTTACATTCTTTGTGGTGAAATTTACAATTTGTTTATGGTGCAATTTGGTTATATTTATGGTGCAATTTCAATTTTTTATGGAGCAAATATGGTATAATTATGGAGCAAATGTTCATTATTTATGGATATTTTTATTATTTTTTATGGAGCAAACTTATTTGTTTATGGTGTTTTATTTAATTTTTTATTGATACAATGTTTCACTTTTAACTAGAAATTTTTTTGGTTTACCGCTACATTTTTAATTTATTATGGAACATTTATATTTATTTATGGAGAATGCTGTGCATTTTATCGGTACATTACTTAATTATTTATGGTGCATTTTTGTTTTTCTATGGTGCACTTTCGTTATCTATGGGTGCATTAAATAGGCTGCCGAAGAAATCATATGTTCAATGTTTGAATTTCGTTTTGGGACGAGAGTGACCATGCTATGTCAAGATTCCAATAGCTTCTTCATTAAGCCAATCACCCACAGATAAACCGAAAGAAGAGCCGAATCAGCTGTAGCATGACAGTGGCATCTACATCTACATTCTACATAAGTCCTTTTGCCACCGAAACGAAAGCCAGACGAATGCCATTTCCAGCGAAATCCTCATTAGATCAGCATTATCCAGATTCCCTCAAAACGATCCCCATTCATCTGACTTTCTTTTTTCACGCCATTTGTCTACTTGAATTTCCAGCGAAAGCAAAACGACAACTATCTGTCTCCGATAGGACGCCGTCAAAGGCGTACACAACATCACAGTCAGTCGGACAAGGGCTATCAAAGAAGAGGGGTTTGGCAAGTGTCGTCAATTTCCTCTACATCATCTCTCCCTTGGAGCTGCCAGTGTGGGATCTTTCCGAATCAAGAGCTCGTCCTCACGTACGAGCTTTTCCCGCTTTTCTTTTCGTTTTCTTTCTGAATTCCCCATTTTCCCAGCACATCGCCAAGACGCCCAACTTAGAAAAAACTAGGTGAAAAGTAAACTCTACGCCACACAAACAAATGTACTTACCGTATGCATGCAGGAGACTTTTACTTCGAGTCCTGTATCAGCTGTCTGAGTGCAGCAAAAGTAAGTTCATGCATTTCTTTTTTTCTGTTCTGGCTGCCACACCTTGCATCGATAATGCCGTCTGCTGCTGGGGCATAGGATGTGTTTATAGATGTCCCTTTTACCACAGCACTTTCGATTTGTTTTCGATTTCCATTGC
The DNA here is from genome assembly GCF_035046485.1 of Aedes albopictus. Classification (NCBI taxonomy): domain Eukaryota; kingdom Metazoa; phylum Arthropoda; class Insecta; order Diptera; family Culicidae; genus Aedes; species Aedes albopictus. Next base: position 142,190,117 of record NC_085136.1, on the reverse strand, counting down.
ACAGCCAGCCAGCAGCGCCAGTGTGGTCAGGTGGTGCTGTGGTGCATCCAACCAATGTCGTTTGGTTAGTAGCACAGTGAGGCAGTAAAGAAAATCGAAACTTTCTCCGAGGCAGACGGTCGAGTTTTCCTCTAACGAGAAATCTGCCGACAAACGACGACGCCTCGCCACACCGCCAGGAGGTTGGTTTGGTACGTAGGTATATCAGTATACCTAGAGCCGATGGTATCGATTTCAACTTTTCTCATTCGATTCATGAGTTTTGTGGCCGAGAAGGATGCAACTCGATAGGAATGCAAGAACATGAAAAGCGAACCGCTATGCAAAAACCCAAATTAATCCACCTAGTGGTGATAGTGCCTTTCTCGTCGAACATGCTCTTGCAATCTTTCCGGCAACGTAAGTCAAAGTGTTTCTGAATCCGAATATTTTTATAGAAAAGCAAGCATTTTATCAAAGACATCTTTGAATTGACTTAAATCTTATTGATTGCACATAGTCCGACGTTATGTTCAACGTAAGCAGGGCTGAAAAATATCAGACTTCTCAGTTGACTGCTTGAGCACTTTGTTGAGCACCTTTACTAACACTGGAAGCTGATCAATATCAAGACAATACTAACAAGCTAAGCTATAACTCTTTACACAATCACAGATCACAATTTTTTTTCTGAACATTTGGGCTATATCTTATTAACCGTTGAAAACAAGAGCGATAGGTAGTGAGTATAGTGCGACGTCTGTTTGTATGTGGGTTTAATTTGTAAGATTTTGTTCTCTTACACATATTTATCGCTTGCATTGTTTTTATTTACTTTCGTAGTTCCGGCGAAGCTTCAAACGCTGGTTGTGCAACCCTACCGGTAGTCTGTAATGTGGTGTGAGCTTATTTTCTAGTTAACCGTTCCTCGGATTATTCAAAAAGCCGTGATGTAATATGTTGCATGGTACATTTGGTTACTTTCGATGCGGTACCGGAACAGGTTCCGGAGCACACCGGGTCTCCCAAATATAGTCTGAGACTATTTCATTGCTAACGTTCATTAGGTTACCCAAAAAAAAACACGAATTGTTTTGTCTCATGCATGGGTGGGTATAGATCACTTTTACATTTGACCACTTCCAGTGGGACACCCAGAACTGGTTTCGGGACACTACCGGTTGTCTAAAATATGGTCTGAGGCTATGTTCTTACGAATCGATCATCGTGTATTCAAAAAAGCTGCTATTTGATGTACTGTCAAACACTTATTTGTGCATTTCGCCAGTTCCGGCGAGGCACTCGAAAGTGGTTCCGGTACACTACCGGTAGTCTTAAAGTGGCCTGAGACTTTTCTTGCTGACCGTTCTGCGCGTCATCGAAAAAGCCGATATTTAATGCGCAGTGTGCATGCGTTTGGTTCCGTTCTACATTTGACCACTTCCGGCGGAGCACCTGGAACCGGTTTCGGCACAGTATTGGTTTTCCAAAGTGTGGTCTATGATTGTTGCTCTTGTTAACCGTTCATCAGGTTACCGAAACAGCTATTTATGGGGTTGGTTCTCCTTTACATTTGACCACTTCCGATGGGGCACCCTTAATCGGTGAGGAATACTACCGGTTGTTCCAAATATGGCCGGTTGTTCCAAATATGTTTCAAATTTGCCAAATCAAGATACCTAAAAATCCGCGATTTGATTTGTCGCATGGGTTTGGCTCACTTTTTTTGTTTGGCCATTTCCGGCGGGACACCCGGAACCGGTTCCGGATCACTACCGGTTCAGATACATATGGTCTGAGAATATTTTCCTGCTGACTGTTCATCAGGATATAAAAAAAAGCCACTATTTGATATGTCGCATGTATGGGTTTGGTTAACTTTTAAACTTGGCCACCTCTGGCGGGACATCTGGAACTGGTTCCGGAACACTACTGGTTTCGATATGTTCTGAGAATGCTTTCCTGCATACTGTTCATCAGGTCATCGTAAAAGCCGCGGTTTGATATGTCGCATGCATGGTTTTAGTTCAATTATATATTTGACCACTTCCGGCGGGACACCCTGAACCGGTTCCGGAACACAACCGGTTCAAATATATTCTGAGAATATTTTCCTGCTTGTCAGGATGTCAAAAAAGCCACTATTTGATATGTCGCATTCATGGGTTTGGTTAACTTTTATACTAGGCCACCTCTAGCGGGACATCTGGAACCGGTTCCGGAATACTACCGGTTCCGATATGGTCTGAGAATGTATTCCTTCTTACTGTTCATCAGGGTATCGAAAAAGCTGCGGTTTGATATGCCGCATGCATGGCTTTAGTGCACTTATGTTTGGCCACTTCCGGTGGGACACCCGGAACCGGTTCCGGGACACTACCGGTTCAGATATGGTCTAAGACCATTTTTCTGCTTACCGTTCATCAAGTTATCGAAAATGCCGTAGTTTGATGCATCGCATGGATGGGTTTGTAGCGTTTTCATATCTGGCCCCTTCCTGGGGTACCGGTCCGGAACACCTAAATGGCCATAACTCCGGAACGGCTGGACCGATCCGAACCATTTTCAATAGGAAACAATGGGACCACATTCCGCGTCGAATGAACCATCGGTCATGAAAATCGGTTGAGGTTTAGTTCAAAAAAGTGATGTGAGTTTTTTTTGTACACACACATACACACATACACACACACATACATACACACACACATACATACACACAGACATCACCTCAATTCGTCGAGCTGAGTTGATTGGTATATGTGACTCGACCCTCCGGGCCTTCTATCGAAAAGTCATTTTTGGAGTGAACCTATAGCCTTTCCAGTACACTTAGTGTACGAGAAAGGCAATATTGGGTGAACTTGATGTGTGACGGCGTGCTACTGTGTATGGTGTCAGTAGTTGTGAAATTGATAGCTGTGAATAAGTTCAGGCTTTCTATTTGTTATTATTCATATTTAACGCAAAATTTAAGGCGGGTTGCTATCTGACATCCCGATGAAGTGATCCGCCCACCGTAGCCTCCTGATATTTGCGGTGTGGACGATGGTTGGTTCTTTCAGCAACTGATGCAGTTCGAGGTTCATTCGCCTTCGCCAAGTCCCATCTTCCATCTGCACTCCGCCGTAGATTGTACGCAACAGCTTCCGTTCGAAAACTCCAAGGTCGCGTTGGTCCTCTGCACGCAGGGTCCATGTTTCGTGCCCATAGAGGACTACCGGTCTAGTCAGCGTTTTGTAGATAGTTAACTTCGTGTTACGGCGAACTTTATTCGATCGTAGAGTTCTGTGGAGTCCAAAGTAAGCTCGATTTCCTGTCACAATGTGCCTCTGAATTTCTCTGCTGGTGTCATTGTCGGTGGTCATCAGTGAGCCTAAGTACACGGATTCTTCAAACACCTCGATTTCATCACCGTTGATAGAAATTCGGGGTGGCGGGCGCGGTGATTCGATGCTGGAGCCCTTTGCCATCACACAAAGTACGTGAGTACTTTGACACATTAATGACTAATCCGATTCGCCTAGCTTCACTCTTTAGTCGGATGTACGTTTCCGCCATCGTCTCAAATATACGCATGAGCATGAGCATGAGCATAGATGACCACACAATTCGTAGTTGCTACTCCGTGATTGACCAGAACAATCGAAATTGCACAAGGAACCAATGAATAGGGCTTAGGACTAGCTTACTATTCTCAATGTACACAGGTCGAGAGCTCTCAACTTTAATAGGGTCAATAACGGCGCGGGCCACGTCCTTACGGTCATCGAGGATGGGAGGGAATGTTAGTAAGACAAACGTTGTTATAAAGATCGCGAATCACTGCATCTCCACGTTTGTCTCAGGAAGGATTTTTTTGTTAGTAGGGCAAGGTACATTGTCAGTCCGGGAGTCACCTATGGTTGGTGATATGATTTGACAATGGATCAATATACACAAACCGCCGTTAACAACCGACCACTTTTCGACGCAAAAACTAGCCAAACAGAAAATTCTATCGCGTGTCTCCACTCCACTAGGGAGCAGAAATCTTTAGTCTATTCCACACAGAAATACACTGAACGCGACTCACTTGTCGGCGCTCGGATTTTTTTCGACCGGCGAGCCCGAACTAACACTTTTCACTCTTTTGTGTAAATGCAAAAAAAGGAAAATAAAATATTTATTATCAACTAAAAGTGTATTGGGAACTAGCGCGACGGGAAGCAAAAAATTCGGAACCGACTCGATCCACGACCACGACGCGTCCACCGCACACTCACCGCCGTCGAAATGCTCACTTCGGAATAGAAAAAGAAAAAATCCGTACGTTTCCGCCATCGTCTCAAATATACGAGCTATAATATCAATATCATCAGCGAAACCAAGCAGCTGAACGGACTTCGTGAAAATCGTTCCACTCGTGTTTATTCCCGCTCTCCTAATTACACCCCCTGAACTTCAGGGCCTGAAGCAATGTTGAGCAAAGACCATCACTTTGCCGTAATTCTCTGCGACATTCGAAGGGACTCGAGAGTGTACCTGACAGTCGAACAACGCACATCACTCGATCCATCGTCACCTTGATGAATCGTATCAGTTTATTCGGGAATTCGTATTCGTGCATAATCTACCATAGCTGTTCTCGATCGATTGTATCATACGCCGATTTGAAATCGATGAACAAGTGATGTATGGGCACGTTGTATTCGCGGCATTTCTGCAACACCTGGCGGATGGCGAACATCTGGTCCGTTGTAGCGCGTTCACCCATGAATTCAGCCTAATAAAGCCGGCATAAAATTTGAGAGAGTGTCTTGTAGGCAGCGCTAAGTAGTGGGATCGCGCGATAGTTCCCGCAATCCAACTTGTTGCCTTTTTTGTAGATGGGACACACGGTACCTTCCATCCACTCCTCCGGTAATACTTCCTCCTCCCAAATCTTGGTTATGACCCAGTATAGTGCTCCACGTGCTTCTCCATCGTAATTTAGAAGCTCGCTTGGTAGATGATCTGCTCCAGCGGTTTTGTTGTTTTGAACCGACTAACCTACTCATCAATCTCTAGGAGGTTAGGGGCTGGAAATCTTTCATCCTGCGCACGTTCTCCTTGATCTGCCAACACCGTCGCCATTGAGGTGCTCATCATAGTACTGCCGCCACCTTACGCTCGTTCTTGAGAAGATTCCCGTGATTGTCTCGGTGCATATCGGCTTGTGGCACAAAGTGTCTGCGCGAGCGGTTCATGCGTTCAGCTTCTCGTAGAACTTCTGTGTATCCTTAGCGCGGTACAGCTCTTCTATCGTTCTATCGTTCTATCTCGTTCTTCCTGTTGGCACTTCTTCCTCCGAAAGACTGAGTTCTGCGTTCAGTCCAACAAAGTTCCTGCAACGCCACGATGTCGAAGTTGCGGGGATGTAGTTCGTTGTAGATTTTTTTTTATCTGTATTAACGAGATTTTTAGCCCTAGGCTAGTTCATCTCGGGATCCACGCTTTATTTCCCTTCCGAAGGAAGAACTCACATTTTGTGAGTTTGTCGGGAGTGGGATTCGATCCCAGGTCCTCGGCGTGATAGTCAAGTGTTCTAACCATCACACCAGGTCCGCTCCACTTCGTCGTAGATTAACCTGTCACATCCGTGGCTTATTGGGCCTACGCCAACACTCCTGTTTCGCCGAATGGCCATCGTGCCAGTTCTGTTTAACGTCCCAACCAACACTGGGACGACAACGCTAATAGGGCTCCCACCTTGGATCTAGTTGTACGTTATGCAGCATTTCTTACTCAGCCGCTGGATGCCAGAACAGACGCTGTTGAGCCGCACCTCCTTGGTGAACAGACGCTCGGGTCATACCTCCTCAATCTAGCTGAAGTCAGAAGGACAACAGCGCCTAGGCTTCACCACCAGCTAAGCACACAACTCTTAGCTGGTGGTCTTTGTCATCGATTGACCCGTTTAAGCATGCGGTAGGAACTTGTGAGGACCAGAGCTATGTTGAACGCTCTTCTTATCGACTTACCGTTTTGCAGCCCAAGTACCAGTGGAGGGAACCGAATTTCCTCCCCCAGCTAACGTGTCGACGTGTTGGGAGAGGTAACGGATGGGGTGTAGTTGATGAAAGCCATCAACAAGAACAGAAATGTGTTTTCTGCAATAGAGGGGGTTGTGCAACTGATTGACTCCATCATTGACTTTGCGTCTTCATCAGCAAGGTCCTCAAGCGTTGAATATCAGCACCGACATCAAGCAGACGTTGCTAAGACTAAGTAAGTCAACGATGGCAGCCCAGTAGGACCATGATAAATTCATGACAAATGATGCAGTGGCAGCAGAGCCCGCGAAGCTATGGCGGAAGCATGCGAGGTAGCCGTCAAGTAGCGGGCTACCTGGAGGCGCTCACAAGGCCAGGTGATTGTGTAACCGACAGATCGGAAACAATAATATTATCCGCACCTAGGGATATGCAGACCTCTCAACGGGCACAATTTGTAGGCTTAAGTCAATCGTAATTGATTTGTCATAAACAGTTCCATTGAAGAAAATGCTTTCGAAGATAAGCCATAAAACTTATATGCCTTGTTTTCTGACTTCTCACCCTGTATCATACTGAACTGTATTCACGAAGTTCGTGTTACTGCCAAGAGAACCCTCAGGAAAGAGAAGCAAAAAATAAGAGGAGAGTAAAGCGAAAGAGTAGTAGGAGAGTGTTTCGAAGTGACGATGAGTGTCCGACCACACACGTATGAGTGAGTGAAGAAGATTTCCTGGATGCCCGAACCAAAACCACCGAGTGGAGCCGAACGCTCACGGAGATCACGGAGATGGCAAGCCTCAGACATTTCGTCGCACCACACGTGGTCCATAGACGCCAACCCTTGTCATTGAGGTGCGAGCTCCATTGAGTTTAACTCTTTGAAAACTCTATATGCGATGGGTTGTCTCTCCATCTGCGAGCAGAGGGACGTCACCCACCGGTTGAAGATTCTGAAACCTGCATCATCTACAGTCAAGCACTGCCCATCCTACAACTACCCTCCTGGACGCCCGACATTTCAACAGGCCAGAAGCTGTAATTCTGCGAACGTCATGATCGCTATGACCGTTTAGCGATTTGGGATCGCCAACATTCGTCCGAATCACGTCAACTGGGTCAGCCAAGCACCTTTTTCGGCTTTCTGTTGGCTTCATAACACTACTGTCTTGGCCAGTCATCCTGGTTTAATCACGCCTCCCCCCCAGCGATTCTTCAATGGCTCATGCTTCAATGGCTTCATGCGTGGCCAGGCTTGAGTAACGACGGTCGCAGAAACCAACATCACCGACAAAATGGAGATCTGGTGAGCATCAAAAAACGTTAACCTCTCTCTTTCACCACTACACCCCCATCATACGTATGGAGCTCATCGTACCGAACACGCAACGAAACCTGGGATCGAACCCATGACCATCTGCTTATGGAGCAAACGTGTGACCAATGGTGCCTGATCTGTACACATTCTCTGGACAAGACTGTCCAGAATCGTTTGACGTGTAGATGCCGGCTTAGAAGAGCACCACGGATCCCTGTTTCGGTGGTGAAATTCCACCAACCAGAGCTAACCCAATTCAACGTGTCAAGCGAACCGTGCCGAGGAATGCATTACCGCGTTAATACAGGGCTCTGGCGTGTTGAACCCTCATTCCCGAGCTACCTGTGGGGTAAAATATGAGTTCAGTAAATCAAAAATCATCTATAAAGCTGACCTGAAAAGGCTGGTCCATGCCGGATGGGGACCAGGGAGAGGACCCTCTTGGACGACAGTTGCGCGAAAGAGGATGAAGAAAAAACCACTAGATGGGCAGGAGCGTAGGGACACCAAGCCCAGGAGACGTAGGAGAGTAGGTGCCAAGCGCGAGAAAGGCGACGTACTCGTCATCAAGACCGAACAGTCTAAGTACTCGGACGTTTTGAAGGCGATACGAAGTGACACCAAGCTCGTGGATCTGGAAGCGACGTGCACAGTACAGAGTTGCACTCTATCATTGTCAATGGTAAAGGGGCCATTAGACTGTTTGCCATAATGATAAATATTTGTCATTGTAGTCCGACATTCATCCGAAGTTGCCATGATTTACGTTGTGTTGGTTCTGTGTTGGGCTTGTTTGGCCAAATATTTGTCACGTCTAATGGGACCTTAAGCGAATCGCTGATTTGGATAGGCCGACTGCGATCCAAGTCATCGTGCGCTCTATTGAGTCACCGTCACTTTCCTTGTTCCATCAAAACTGGACTGACTGTGATGGCGTAAGGATATCCACTGATATGCCATCTATGATATTGATCACTGATAATTCAAATGAAGATTTACCAAGATGATATGTTTATATGTGGTACAAAATAACAAGTTTTGTATGTTGGTCACAATAAAGTTTGAGTTTTGGTAAAAACCACTAAAATATCACATCAGTTGCAATGATTGTGATCTAGAGTGCGGGTCAATATTAAGTCGTTGCCTGTCATTGTCGTTTTGATATTAATTGGTATTGAGTGATAGTGACGATAGTGCAATATCAGTAGTCACCTGACAAGACAGATATTGCGCAACTCTGGCGCAGTATTAGACGTATTCGTACGAGTGAAATGATCCTCGAGCTCAAGCGCGACAAGGAGCACAAAAGCGCTGCCTACAAAAGTCTGACGGAAGGCGAAGGTATCTTTCAGCAGAGGTGACTCTGAAGGTGAAGAATCTAGACGAGGTCACTGAAGTGGAAGAGCTCGTCACGGCACTGCGGCAATACTGCGAGGTGCAGGTGGCCACCACAGACGTTTGGTTACGGAAGGGACCGGAAGAGACAGATACCTGTGGCGCACGCAAATAGGTCCGTTAAACTAGGGAAGCTTAAGGTGGGCTGGTCAGTATGCCAATTGACCTTGCACGGTCCACCACAGGTTTGCTTCAGGTGTCTGGAACCATAATACAAGTCATGGGACTCTAAAGGCCCTGACAGGAGCAAGCTATGTAGGCGATGCGACGGCGAAAGCCATATAAGGCATAAGACTGTACTAGTCCACCCATGCGTTTGATTTGTTCCGGGAAATCCACGAACAACAGGTATCCAACGGGTGGTCCAAGATGCCCGGTCTTCAAGAAAGGCGCAGTGAACAAATCATAGTGCAGGTAACGCAGCTGAACCTGAACCACTGTGACACAGCTCACCAACTGCTTTGTCAGACAGCTTCCGAGTGTGAAACGGTTATTGCCATCATAGCAGACCCATACCGAGTACCCGCCAGAAACGGCAATTGGGTCGCGGATGGGTCCGGAAAAATGGCGCAATATTGACGACGGGTAAATACCCCGTCCAGGAGTTGCCATCTACTACCTGCTATGAGAGCTTCATGGTCGCCAAAATAAACAGGGTCTTCTTCTGCAGCTGCTTTGCGGCTCCGGTGGTCGATCAAGCAACTCACGCAGATGCTGCATTGTATGAGGACCGTACTGACTGAGCGAAGGCCGGTTGTAATAGCAGGTGACTTGAATGCCTGGGCCTTGGAATGGGGAAGGTGTTTTACGAACCAGCGGCGTCAGATGCTGCTAGAGACACTGACCACGCTAGATGTTGACCTGGCTAATGTCGGTACCCAGAGTATCTTATTAGTCGGAACGGTGTGGAGTCGACTACTGACGTTACTTTTTGTAGCTCTGGCTTAACAAGTAGTTCAAACCAGGGTTGAAAAAATCTCATTCAATTGAATGAATTTCTGCTGAATTGAATGCTTTCATTTTCAGCTCCGCTGTGAGATACTTGAAAGTGAACGCAGAAAAATTCAACTACTTTGTGGAAGTAATGACTGCACCATCATCAACACACACTCTGCGCTGATGGATGCTTCATGTCAACACCGGCCGCATGAATGCGACTCGCCCATAAGCAAGCGTGGTGAATTTTTGTCGTTTGAGTGCCGGTCACAGGAAAAATGTTGATTTTGAACCTCGCCTTCTCGCCAGTGTGAGCGACGAGAGAATTTTTATTCTCTTTTCAATTGCCTCCGTGAAGGACAGGGGCTTCAACGTCAGAAGCGGTGTGGTGAAAAGACAAAAATAAAAACTCACGTTCGTTGGGAGCTTCGGAATTTTTGCAACCGTGGTTCAAACTGAAGAGTAGACGATGGCTTTTCAGCGATCACTTGGCGGTTCGCTACAATACTGACTACAACAACCAAAACAAGCCCTCTCAGGTAGAAGACATCATACTTCGAAGAAAGGGTATTTAGGGAGGCGCTCTGCCGTGACTGAAACCTACTTGGTTTAAGTGGTGACAAGCTGGTAGGGGTGCTCTCGCGTGCGTGCGATGCAATCATGCCTAGCAAAGCTATACTTAGAAATAGTAGACCACCGGCTTACTGGTGGACTCAAGCGACTGCAAACCTGCTCCGCTCCTGCCCACGGGCTAGGAAGGAATTGAGGAGGAGCGAAACGAATGGCGGGTGGTGTTCACCACTGCTAAAGTCACGCTGAAGACCGTGATAAGGACAAGCAAAAAGACCTGCTTTGAGGGTCTCTGTCAGAGTACCAATGCGAATCCGTGAGGTGATGCCTACAGGATCGTGATGACCAAGACAAGAGGAGTAATGGCTCCTATAGAACAGTCTCCATAGATGTTGGAGGAGATCATCGAGAGGCTTTTTCCGCGTCACGATCGTAGTGCTTAGCCTCCTTTCGTAGGACAGCTGGAGACTGGGGCTGCCGATGAGGAGAGGGTCACCGATGTGGAACTTGCGGGGAATAGTGAGTCCCTTAGCGTAGATAAAGGTCCGGACGGAGTTCCGAACTTGGCCTTGAACAGAGGCTACCGGGATGTTCAGGTCTGCTATGCAGAAATGCCTGGAAGAGGGAGTTTCCCCAGAGGTTTGGAAGCGGCAGAGCCTGGTATGCGCTATTGCCAAAGGCGGGGAAACCACCCGGAGACTCGTCGGCTTATAGACCAATATGCTTGATCGACACGGCGGAGAAGGTGCTCGAAAAGATCATATTCAACAGAATGTTGAGGCACATTGAGGTGTGAATAGTCTATCGAGCAGCTCGGAATTTACTTACAGAATCGAGTACTAGTTTTCGAAACAGAACTGGGTCGAAAGTGCTTTCACATAACCTCAGAAGTTCCACTAGATTCCATCCTGGGTCCGATGCTATAGAATGCTATATTAGACGAGGTGTTGAAGTTAAACTTCTCGATGGGCGTGGTAATCATCGAATATTTTGGGAGCATTTTTGCTTGGAATTCGTGACAGTGATGGGCTTGATGGTCTAGTAGTGGCTACTGTTGCTGATTCTTACGTAGAAGGTCCTGGAATTAACCTCTGACTCATTTCTTTCCACCTATTACTATCTTATTATCTTCTTTATATCGACACTAACTAGAGACCCCAATTCATCATTTACTTCATATATCATTTTGCCATCAAATAAATGAGATAATTTAAATTATATGCCACGCAAAATTAAACTCTAATCTTATTATTACTTCAGCAATCTTCTACATCGCCTTAACGTCGAACCGTCGCGTCGTTATTCAAGCCCGGAGATCGAAATCCGGCTGCCCCAGTTTCTGCAACCAAAATCTGCTAAACGACCTATTGATGATGGCTGCTACTACAGGCCTGTATTTGCCTTTATCCGTACATAGGACCACGTACTTGGGCTGCAGCTGACACCTCCACCCACAAGTACCCTACATCCCTTTTCGATCTAACAGTAACCCACCACGCACGCACCGCCGCCTCCACCACAAGTCATGAACGAGACATGAATTTTTAATAGCTCCTTGTCGCCTGGCAATTGATCCTGTTACGGTGTTACGATGGCACTTTCACTAGGCTCAGTTTATCGTTTACTCGTCTACGCAACTGGCAGAATGAGCTCGACGGTGGATATAATTAGTATGTGAAACATGCAGCATCGCATAATTGCGGAAGGGTGATCCCCGGTCGGTGGGTGGGAAGGATGCTATCCGCAACAACCGCCAACATGGTGGCGGTGGTTGGGCATGTCGAGTGATTATGTGGTATTGTTTGCACATATTGGCATTCGTGGACTGCATTAACATACATCGAAATATTGGGTTCTTTGATAAACTCTCATTGAGTTTATCATAATCAACAACTGTATATTGCTGTATAAATCGTTGTAGGTTCTGCCCGCACATTTAATTTTCATGAAAATATCTTCAACTTAGAGTATTTGAATCGCTACGCGTGTTGAGATACTGACAGCATTTATCGGAGACATGAACTATGTATCTCACACATATAAGCATTCAAATGTGCACATGCGCAGTTATGCCTGTAGAAGATCCAGAGATAGAGCACGAACTATGGGACGCGGTGTGCTATTTTTACGAAATAAAGAACCATAAAAAAGTATTTGATGGCTATTCTTGGAGTATTTTTGGAGCATTCTTTGAAAAATAGTCTATTCACCTGTTTAAAAATTTTGTATTTCTTTGATATCTTCCACTTTATATCCCTCCCCACAAAAAGAATTTGTCGGTTTTTTTTTTGTTGTTTACGACAAATTTGGGAAATTTGAAGTAAAATCAGAGTCGCTCACAAAATTTCTAACCTAATCCGATAAGTTTTTGGTTTTGCATCTAATTGTTGAGCTATGTTTTCAGCGAATTTATTTATTATTTATCAGCCCCTACCTCCTACGATTCACCCGCATACTAGTCTGTTCCGAACGGAACGAGCCGAGCGATAATAAAACAACAGCTGCTGTTAATAGCACTTAATAGCACGTGCATCGTCTCTTTGCGTAGCACAACTCACAACAGAAATAACCTCAATCAGCAGCTCATCAACTCAAGCACTCAACAATAAACAACCCCCAACGCAACCCATCCTGATAACGTCACTGCGAGACCGAGGACGAGCAAGGTCTTACAGGTAACAAGGGTGAACCGGTTACAAACGGATTAAGGACAAACGTCTTGAAATCCCGCTTCAACATTGCACCGAAACTTCAGACGCACGAATCTCAAGAAGCAAGCTTCAAAAAACAATGTATTTCATTATTCTGTTCTTGCTCACTTAAAATTAGCATAAAATAAAAAGTTCAGGTGCACTGGTTTTGTTTACGAAGAGATTTGTGCTCTCGAAATCGTGAGTAGGTGCCCAAGTCGGCCATTGTGGCGGCCATTTTGGGATTCTAACAAGTCTGTCCTTAAAAGTAGATATTGGTTCTCAAGGCATAAAAGGTAAGATAGGTATAAATGGAAGATATTGGTCCTAAAGGATTAGACCATGGTTTCCCAATCTTCGTTTCGCGCCCCTCAACTGCTTGCAGGCACGCCTCGATTGTTCTGCGAAAAGCGGAGTGACATCAGACTGGGGGGTCGTGAGAGCCAAGGTTGGAAAACGATGGATTAGACGGAGGTATGGGGATAAAAAGTGATAGGGGTGAAAAAGGAGAGATAGGTGCTGAAGGTGATAAGGAGAAGCAGGCACGAATGGTCTGGTTGGGTCTGGTCAGAAAGTCCTAAAGGATCAGATTGGAAACCCATCTACACAAGATCCTAAAGGAAAGCCAGGTATAAAAGATGAACCAGGTATAAAAGTATAAAGCAAGCGTGAGAGCCTATGGTGAGTGCTGCGAGAAGCTCCCGCCGCTGCCGTTGTCAGTGGGGTGACACAGCTGTCAAACTCGGTACATTGCCGCTCTACCCATCATCGTTTTTGGTACGGCGCGTTTTGGTAACCACTTTTTGGTTCTTTTTACCCTAACTTGCTCCTGATTTTCGGGTGTGTGGCTCGTGTGTTGCTAGTGCTTATTTCAGAAATTACACATTTCAAACGAAATCGTTGTTTTTGATGAATGTTTCTCTTTCTTTATCACTTTGCACGATAGTATATGTAGCAGCGAAGCAGTTTCGATGTTTCCAGCGTATTTTTTCCATGAATTAAGCAATCGAAACAAAAACATTGGACGCCATGTTGAATCGAATGCTGGGTTGATGATTCTGGCCCTTCGTCATCCCCCTGGCCGTTATCATCGTGTGGTAACACACACGAACTTTCCACAGCAGCCGAACCGACCGCGTCGACCGACGATGCGATTGAGCGTAGCCAGCATGTTCAACCTGTTCCATGCTGTTCTGGAACAGGTGTCGTGCGTTTACTCGAAGTTTCCGGAATTCCAATCGACCAGTATAAAAGGCGTAGGGGAACTTCGAGTGAGCCAGTTTGTGTGACACCTTTGTCAGCACGTGCACCGACCAAGAAGAGAATCGTTACTGCCATCGCCGTGTGTGAGTTGTTCCGAACCTGTCACAAATTTCTCGAAGAGTATTGTGCACCGCCGCCCGACCTGATAAGGACTGTATCGTTAATTGGGTTGTTTAGTGAATAAAATATTGCTATTTTCTATAGCCTAATCGAAAGAGCTCATTTTTCTGAGTATAACGTGATTTTATTGGATTCCAACACTTTTGTTTTGACGGTTAAATCAACAAAACAGTTTTAATTTTCGTGGATAGAATGACAGTTCAATCGTTAAAGTGACAGTTCGACCCGAACAAAAAAATTTCCCCATACAAACTTTAAATGGATTTTAAAAATAGTTCCCGGACTCCAAAAATTATGAAATTTTGGATTTCGACTAATTTTTGGGCGGAGAATCCGATTATGAAATAATCCGGATACCCCTCAAGAACCCAATTATGAGTACACCTTTGAGGCTCTGCATTAAAAAGACTATGCCTTATTTTGACAACTGCTATGTGTCTATGTGTTACTAACGTTGTAAACAAACGATAACCTTCATTAAAATTTAAAGTTTTTCCACAAGTGGAATAATGCGAGGATTTACGGAGGAGAAGCGAAAATCGATTGTGACCAGGCACTGCAATGAAAAATGATCATCGCTAAGAAAATTAGCAAAAAATGAATGTGTTAAGGTTTTTGTTGTCCAAAATGCTATCAAACGATTCGGTATGCATAACACACTGAAAAACTTACCCGGACGCGGCAAAAAAACAGGTGCGTCCAAGTCAAATTTGGACAGCAAAATTTGCAAAATCGTTGAAGAAAATAGGAGGTATCCATTAGAGATTACGCAAAAAAGTGCGGAACGACTGTTGGTATGGTTCAACGTGCCAAGGAGCGTAATTCCCTTAAGACCTACCCAAAACAGAAATGTCCAAAACGCAGTCAAATTCTAGCGGATTATATGAAAACTCGGGCTTGGAAACTGTACGACGATGTTTTGAGCAAAAATTGCATGTGCATAATCATGGATAATGAAACGTATGTCAAATTGAACTACAAGGCACTTCCAGGGGCACAGTTTTTCACTGTGAAGTGTGGCACGGATATTACGAAGTAGGAGAAATCGTGTTTTTGCGAAAAAATTGGGAAAATGTGTTGGTTTGGCAAGCAATTTGACAATGTGGTATGAAAATCGTCACCTTTCTTGAACTTCTCAAGTATGAACGTCGAAATATATCGGACGGAATGTCCCCAGAAACTTATTCTGACACTTATCAGAAAGCACAAAGGTCCTACATCACTTTGGCCGGATTTGGCATCCTGCCACTATGCGCGTGACACTTTTGGCAGGTATGAAGAAAACAATGGTCAATTTGTGGAAAGGGCAATGAATCCTCTAAATCGCCCGCAACTAAGGCCCGTTGAGAAATAGTTTTTTTTAACCAGTTCGTTTATTTATATGGCTCACATGTTTAATTAAAAACTCTACCGAGCCGACTATCTGATGTGTTATAAAGAAATCAAAGGAATAAAATATCAATATTTGGATTTCCGAGCACATTTTTTCTTCGGTGTTGTACTCGAACCGGAACTGGAGCTGGAACCAAGGGAAGCGTACTGAGCCCGTCGCTGCTTCGCCTGCGAATTAACCATTGCTTCATGGATTGCTTTAGCTACGCCTTCCAATATTGCCACGCTTTCTTTTCTCCGTTTTTCTCTATTCTCCGCTGTATTGTCGCAAACGGTAGGCTGCACCAGATTTACATCAACCGTATTCGTGGGCTGCTCAAAATCCTCCTCCAAAACTTCAATAATATCGTCGTCCAAGGCTTCTGTCGCATCCTGCTTTGCTTGTTCCACATCATTGCCGGCCACTATCCCAGCGAACGAGACGAGCGTTTCCGTTATCTTCGGCGTCGAATTCTTGGCTTTTTTCTGGGGACAGGAACCCCTCCGATGTCCTACGGTTTGACACAAGAAGCATGTGTCTTTTAACCCGTCGTAAAACACGTTTCCCTTCCAGCCAGCCACATCTATTGACGGGGGTATAGTTCTCTTCACATCCAGGTGAACGCCACGTACGCCGGTTTGCTGGTGATTAAGGCCCAATTCCGATGGGAACTTTTCCCTTCCCATATTTTTCGAGCACTAGCGAAACAGTGATGTCAGATTTTTTCGCAAGTGGTTCCGTAGATGAAAAGTGATGAGCGGGGGGGGGGGGAGAATTTCAGAATTTTTGTTCTGTAGATTCCGCTGCAAAATCCGTAGAGACGGGCTTGGTGGTCTAGTGGCTACCGCTTCTGATTCGTATGCAGAAGGCCATGGGTTCAATCCCTGGCCCGTCCTTTTCATCCTACTTTGTATATTTCTATCCACTTTCTCTCGCTCTCTCTTCTCTACATATACAAATCATGTATATTCATATGTTCATAGCCATCGCTAGAACCAGAAACGAATTGAAAAAACTCGTTTCCCTCCCTTCCAACTTCTACTCACAGCACAGTGTATATAAAACGCCTATAAGTTATGCAACCAAAGCGTGCTGTGCCGCTTGACCTTATTCACCTTATTCACCACACAATCTATCACGAACACTATAAATATCCCCTATCCATGGATCGCATCACCGACCCAACGGTGACTCCCAGATCTTCCATCCTTTCCGTCTAAAAATACCCCAGTCCGTGCGGGTTGTGGGGACGCAGCGTGTTCTCGGTCTCTAGTAGCAACAACCAGTACACTCTAACATTCCTTTCCCTTCCCAGCTGACTATAAGGACTTGGCCGGCGCCGTTATTGATCAAATATGCATGAGCTGCTAAAATTGCACTTTGAGAATAAGTGGAATGTACCAGCCTCTTATTCAGTTGGATCTCAGTACAATTGGTACCAGTTCAGATCAATCACGGAGGAGCAACCATTGACATGTATAGTCAGAATTGATCGTTTTGATCGTAGATTCCGCTGCAAAATCCGTAGATTTTCCGTAACTTTCCGTAGGATTCCGTAGAAAAATCGAGTTTTCCGCAAATTTAATCTACGGATCCGTCGATCCGTAGAAAAGGTTCAATTCCGTAGATCTACGGGAATTTCCGTAGATCTGGTAACGCTGTAGCGAAAGACTTTCATCGCTTATCTCCGGTGGCAGATCAAATATGCGCACATATCGCATATCGGTACCGACGATTGACATCCGAACCATTACCGACTCGCCACTTGAATAAAGAAACGATCGGGGCTCCGAGTTCTTCTTCAAAGCTTCTTTCATGGCATCGATTGAAGTCAACTTGATGAAAAGAGACCGATCACGTGTAGTTTTATATGCTGTTTCCATATCCAATAAATCTATGTCCAACCGTTTCAAAAAGTTCCCGATATCAGCCCACGTAGGTAGCGGACTACCCGGTGGGAAGCGAAACTGGACGGTGTTGATAATCATCCCGTTCATTTCGATGGTTTATTGCTATTTGGGTAACAAAATTTGCACCACCGACAAACGAGGAAACAATAACGACCGACAAACAAAGCAAAGTAGGTACCGTAAACCGGGGTCAAATTGATCAGCGGGGTGAAATTGATCACTCGGGTACTACATTGTAATTCCATACTAAGAACTTTTAAGCGTCGTAATGATCTTAAACTTTTTACATCATCTGATTCGTAGATGTCTAGAGATGAGTGTAGACTTTTAATTTTTTAGAAAAAAGTTAGTTTTGCCTTATTTTTTCAAGGAATTTGCAATGTATTTCTCATTTAGCTGAAATCATTGCTGCTAAACAATCAATTGCTAATAGGACTTCCCGTCAATTCTCTGTTTTAACATTTTTGTGGAGCTTTGGTTGGGATGTTATGCAGCTAATCAGAACATGAAATTGTTATAAAAAGTTCATTTTATGAAGAAATAGTCATTTATTGTAATAGGAATCACTTATTTCAAATGAAATTGCCTACCTTTAGGCGTTTAAGGGGAAATTTCGATATTTAATTTTGCATTTAAAGTATAAAATTCACTAGTTGTAAGATTTTAGACGCGTTATTCAGTTTTAGAAGAGCACAATTAAGCGGTGAAGGAAATTTTCCTTCCAACCGATGCTTAATTGTATACTGATCAATTTCGCCCCAAAGTGGTATTTGCAATATTTTGATATTTGAAGTTATTTAACGTAAAGTTTAAATTTGTTGAACAAAATTCTGTCACATGGTTCCATGGAGATCCACTGGGTACTGGTTTTACAAAAATTCTTTTAGCAATATTTGAACAGGCACTGATGTTATCCGCAAAAGTTGTTTTAAAGTGATCAATTTGACCCCGGATTGGTACGCGGGTTTACGGCAGCACAAGCTGAAGGCAAACTATCCGGGGAGCAAACTTGCATACGTCCGCGTTTGACGATAGCAGCGATAGAACTGTTGAGAAATAGTTAACTTTGATGAAAGGGAACTACGGATAAAGGATAGAGGAGCAGAGGACGTCACAAAATTCAAGAAAAACTGGGTCAGCGTAAGCAAAACCATCGTCGGAACGGTTGTCCAAAACTTTATGAAGAACACCAAGAAGAAAGTTCGAGAAGTGGCAAGAACCACGAAAAATTAAATATACAATCATGTCATGGGCTTTTCTGATGGGCAATAAACAATGTAATTGAATTTAATTTATAAAATAAATACAACATTTACAAATACAGCCATTTTCAGGTGTACTCATAATAAACGATACAGTGCTTACACTTTTGCACCGCCGTTAGTTGCGTGTACCGCTCGAAAGGTTTTCATCATGTCGTGGAGCTATACCGATCGCTGTACACAGACGAATAACCTTCGACGAAGCCAAAGAATACGAACTGCATGGATTTGCCGATCCATCAAATCAAAGGTGGCACCACTATAAGAGGTATCAATACCACGAAAGGAGTTATGTTCCGCACTATTGCTGACTCGATTTGTTGAGAAGGTAATCCATGTTGTAACCC
This sequence comes from Aedes albopictus, assembly GCF_035046485.1. Lineage (NCBI taxonomy): Eukaryota > Metazoa > Arthropoda > Insecta > Diptera > Culicidae > Aedes > Aedes albopictus. Next base: position 142,170,941 of record NC_085136.1, on the reverse strand, counting down.
ACCGAACTTTAACACTGGTTCTAATGAGGAAACGAGTTGGAAGAATACCGAGCAACACGATAGAATTTAGTGTGGTTGAGGACTCGTCTAGAGCAGTGGGCTTTCTCGCGGCCTAGCCGGTCCTAATTAGATAATCCTTTGTTATTCGATGTAATTCTTTCGTACCACGCGTAATAATAACCAGTAGTTTTGTTACTTGGACCTAACTGCTAACTGTGTTAATTTTCATTTTGTGAGAAGAAGGTGTTTTCCCGTTTAAATGTCCTACAGTTGGTGTTTCGTCATTTCGTTCTCTGGTCAGATGGCCAAATAATTCTGGCTTGGATAAAACGATCTGCACATCGACACAAGGTTTTCGAACGCAATCGTATCGCCGAAATCAACAGTAAAACAGCAGAACATCAATGATGCTACAATTGAACCACGGAGAACCCAGCGGACATCGTTTCCAGAGGATTACTACCGAAAGACTTGCGCAAAAAAGTCTGTGGTTGAACGGCCCGTAATTTCTTTCGAGCGTTGAGTACGGAGCAGAGGCCATCGTAGACATCCCCGAATATACAGGGGATAAACAAAATGATCGGGGCAGGCAAAATTTTCACTTTTCAAAAAATGTTCGAATAGTTGTAACTTTTTGAAAAGTGCATCGAAAAATCTGAAATTTTCACTGTAAGTTGAATAATTAGTTGTGTATCGATGATCCAATTTTGGAAAAGATCGGGTTATTCTGTACGAATCTATAAAGATTCTAGGAAAAGGTATAATTATCCGATAGTCAACTTTGAGCTGTTATATCTCCGGATGCAATAAACCGAATGCAATGAAATTTTGACCATTTATGACTTACATAATGAGCTTTGAAAAAAATTTGACTTGACTTGAAATTATTAACAAGTGACAAAATTATAGCGATTTAATTTATTTTATGATTTTTCAGAAAATTGGTCTATTTTTAATATGCATCCCATTACTTTTTCAATTCATTACCGGTTATGTTGTTACTTTCCATCAAAACATATTCATATACAAGTCAATTAAAGGGAATTTAATTGAACTATAATTAGAATCTTGAATTTTGAAACGATGTTGAAGTTTTGGAAAATTTGGTGTTCTATTAGAAAAATAGTCTAATCGTTATAATTTGTTTCCGTGTGAACAATTTTAGGTTATGTCAAAAGTTTATCAAAGCTTATTATAAAAGTCATGAACGCTCAAAATGTCATTGTATTTGATTCATTGAATCCGGAGATATAACAGTTCAAAGTTAGCTATCGAATAATTTTGTCTTATTCTAGAATCTTTATAGCTTTGTACAGAATAGCCCGATCTTTTCCAAAATTGGACCATCGATACACAACTAATTGATCAACTTACAGTAAAAATTTCAATTTCTCGATGCACTTTTCAAAAAGTAACAACTATTTGAACATTTTTTGAAAAGTGAAAATTTTGCCTGTCCAGATCATTTTGTCTATCCCCTGTATGCTCTCCGAAATAACATAAATAAAAGGGGGTAACTTTGATAGTTTTCAGCGAATTTTCTCAATATTTTTACATGTAACAGTATTTCCCCGAGTTTTATATTTTTAAAATAAGTACTGGGGTATCAGTTATCAATTGCAATTAAAAGATTCGATAATCTGAAATATTTTGGCTAACTTTTAGTTTTTCATATAACCGAAAATCAGATTTTCATTTTGGGGTAACTTTGATAATGCCCTAAAAACACATCAAATCTCAAAAAAATAATCACAGATTGAAATATTAGGAGTATGAACATGATAAGAGAAAGCTTGTGGAATATATTAGATAAATTTTTACACGGAGACAAATTTCGTTCGTTTGAAACAAAAATATTCATGTTTATACGGTAAACTGATAAAATATTTAAAACTAAAATATTAATTTTTAAAACCAACTCAATTACATATTGATTTCTACAATACCCATTGAAGAGCCCCCCGTTCCGCCGTCGAGAACATAAACAAAACTCTCAAGTTCCAGCTGCAGCACCAAACAAGATTTCCTCTTGCAAACAAAGTCAAGTTTCACCAAAAGTTTCCAAGAAATGCCATTGATTTCGGGAGCGTATGTTATCTACATGATGTTGGCATTGAAAGTGCCACGGGGGAAGTGGGTTTTCCTAGAGAAGGAAATGATTTTGTAAATTTAATTGGGAAATAATATTTCCGTAGGGCCGGCCTGCCACAAAAAAAAACAAAAATTTTTACATTTGTTTCTAGCATAACCTGTCAGAAGATGCATGTTTGTTTCAAAAATGGATTGAATTTGCTTCAAATGTGACGTTCGATTTGCTCCAAACAGTTTTATTTTTGTTGCCAGAACAAATTGACAATTTATTTGAGTTTAACTGAAATATTTTTGATTTTACCATGCTTTTTTCTGCGTGTATATCAAAACATTGATTTTTTTTACTAAATTCTACATATAAAAATAAGTTTGCGGAGTATTGAGTGCAAAACACAATTAATTTAGCTATCAAAAATTCATTATCTTTGTAATAATAAATGCTTAACGGTATATCAACATATGATTACATGCTATTCATGGTTAGTTTTATTTTTTTGGGTAATTTTTAATGTTTTATTAACAAATTTTGAACAACACCTGTTTATCTACACGGAGAAATCAAACTACCTAATTTTTGGGTCGATTTTACTCAAAGCTGAGTATATCGAATGAACTAGTTACCCAAAATTAGGTTGTTTTCCCTCTTTCCCTCACCGATGTTGTCAAAAACAAACAGAGATGCATCTACCCAACGGGGGTCCTTGAGCCCAATAAGCCAATTTTGGATAAATGTAGGTTTACTCAAGTTTGGGTTGAATGAGGGGGGGGGGGGTCTTGGGTTGAATTTACCTACTCTTAAGTAAATGTTTTTGCTGGAGGTGAAGGCAATTTACCTAGTGTAAGTTTAATCGATTTACTCAAAATTGGCTTATTGGGCCGAACTATGGGATTGCGTCAAAAGAACTCAATTTTGGGTAGTTTGGCGGCTCCGTGTACATGAAATTACGAGGGCATTGCATACTTTTAGGCGTTTACCAATGTATGGAGATTAACCCATATCCGCCCAGCGTCCTATTTATAGGACAGATGCCCCGAACGCCCAGCGTCCTATAAATAGGACATTCCTTTTGATGTGAATATCTCCAGAATTATCCAAGATTTTAGAATACTTTCTTCAGAGAAGATGTTCTCCACACCCATACCTTGGTCATAGTGAACAATATAGTTTGTGATTGGTCCACGAGGTGGCGTAAACGATGCTGCAAAGAATGCATATTGTCACAATCTGTGAGCATCATTTCCAATGCGAAAAAAAAAATATTTCCCTGGAATCTTGACAATGGTTAACAATTTACAGTTCATTTCTTCGGCAGAGTTGTTAATCAATACATACAAAAGTCGATGTATGTATAATTGTATGTTTATATGCTTGTATGTTTATATGTTTGTATGTTTGTCTATTTGTATGTTTATATGTATGTACATACGTATGTATATATGTATGCCGGAACATAGGCATAACTCTGAAATGCGTCAAGAAATTTCAATCAAATTTGGTATACACATTCCTTAGGATGAGGAGGTGGCAGCAGGGGTACTGAAATTCAAGATGGCGGCTTATGGGCTGTTCATAAACCACGTAGACCTACACGTAGACCAAAATTTGGCCATCTTAGAGCCCCCTCCCCCCTCGTAGACTTTTGTCCATACAAAAAAATTGAAATTTGCATGGAGCGTAGACTTTGGTCAGACCCCCCCCCCCCCCCCCACTTCCCCGAAAAAGTCTACGTGGTTTATGAACGGCCACTTATGTTCCAAGATGGCGGTGAAAACTCCAGAATATATGCTTTTTAACGGCAATACTCCTTCGGATACTATGCAATATGGGTATCTATCGATCGGGCTTCACAAGTAGAACTAAAAAATGATTATCCGACGCCATTTTGAAATTCAAGATGGCGGACCATATCCAAGATGGCGGCCATGGAAGAGTAGTTTGATCTATAATACCATGCAATATGGGTATCTATCGATCGGGCATGATGAGTAGAAGTCGAAAGTCGATATTGAACGCCATTTTGAAATCCAAGATGGCGGACCATATCCAATATGGTGGCCACGGAATGGGAGTTTGAGCTATTCTACCATGCAATATGGGTATCTATCGATCGGGCTTCATGTGTAGAAGTCAAAAATCGATATTTAAATCCATTTCGAAATCCAAGATGGCGGACCATATCCAAGATGGCGGCCACAGAATGAGAGTTTGAGCTATGATAACATGCAATATGGGTATCTATCGATCGGGCTTCATAAGTAGAATTCAAAAATGAATATCCGACGCCATTTTGAAACCCAAGATGGCAGACCATATTCAAGATGGCGGCCGCGGAATAGTAGTTTAACCTATAATGCCATGCAATATGGGTATCTACCGATAGGGCTTGATAAGAAAAAGGGTGGAGGATCATGGTAGATGGTAGGGTAGCGGGTAGGATAAACGGTGGAGCAGACGGTCGGGTAGAGTTTGGGTGAAAGATAAAGTAGAGGGAGTGAAGTAGAAGGTTAGGTTAGAGGATAGGGTACACGGTAGGGAAGAGGGTAGGCTAGAGAGTAGGGTTGAGGGTAGGAAAAATGTTAGAATGGAGAGTAGGGTAGACGGTACGATTAAGCACAATATAGACTAGAGGGTACGGTAAAGAATAGGGCAGTGGTTATGGTAGAGGATAGTTTAGAGGGTAGGGCAGATGGTAGGGTTGAAGGTTATGATAGAGCGTAGGATAGAGGGTTGGAACAGACGGCAAAGAAGACAATAAGGTAGAGGCTAGAGAGTAGGGTGAAGAATTGAACTGGGATTAGATGAACTGTGGTTCTTTTATGAGATACCTTCAGAAATTCTTTCCAGCATTTCTCCAGGCATTCCTTTCGAGAATCTTCTCAGGTTTATTTCCGAGATTCCTTCAGGTATTGCTTCCGAGATTGCTGTACGGATTGCTCCGGAGTTCTCTTCAGGGATTTTTGCAGGGGTTGCTTAGGAAAATCCTGAAAAGATTCTTTTATTTATTCTTTTCTGCATTCCTTCAGGGATTTGTGCTGGAATTCCTTCAAAGATTCCTTCCAGGATTATTCCTTTTTCCTGTTGTTTCTTAAAGGATTCCTCCCGAAAAAATATGAAAAAAATATATGTTTCTCCCAAATTTGATTTTCAGGCAATCCTAGATCATAGAGACATCTTCTATGGTTCTTAGCTGGAATGCCTGCTCAGCTTCTGGCCGGCATTCTTGTCATGATCTCTCTAAGGATTCCATGAGGTATTCTTTACGGGATTGTTCAGGAATAACTTCAGGGATATCTGCCAGAATTGCTTCAGAAAATCCTGAAGGTTTTTCTTTTAGATATTTGAACCAGCATTCTTTCACGGATTTCTTCTGGAATTACTTCACAGATTCATTTTAGTATACTTTCAAAGTGTTTTGTCGAAACATATTCTGAGAATCCTAATGGAACTCTTTCTACGAGCCGGGATTTATACAGCAATTCCTTCTGGGATTTCATCTGTGATTATTTCAGGCATTCCTACCAAGCTTTCAGCTGAGATTCCCTCAGAACTCTATCAGATATGCCTCTCAGAATTCCTTCAGTAAATCCTCCCGGGATTTCTTCAGGGATTTCTACCGGGAATTTTCTTTACCCCCCCCCCCCCCCCCTCAGCGTTATGTTTTTCAGACTTTTGTACTTAAATCTAAATTTCAATTGGTAGATCGAATAAAATTGAATTTTTGGGTAGTTCATCATTTTTCATGTAGCCGAAAGACACATTATCTTTTCGATGTAACTTTGATAGTGCCCACAATAACACCATAAAACCCACACATTGTTCACGACTGAAAAATGATGGAGTGGTACAAACATAAATAGAGAAGCCGTGTAAAGTATATCTGGTTTTAATTTTATATCAAAAAATGGAATGATCATGAACCTGGGCGTGTTAGTGGAATACCTGTAAGTACGAGATACCGAAGACGACCTTATAGTTGAGGTCGAAATACGTATCTGTCAAAAGATACAAATTAAAAAGTACAGTACTTAACACGATTTTCTTTTTAAAACATGCAAAATTACTGAAAAGTTTACGTATGGTGAGTACGTAAAGAGAGTTTGTGGGGTGCTGAAGGAAAAACTCAATTTATTAGAAATGATTATCTGTGTAAAATCTAACTTCTACAGTATTTTAACGTTTGTTTATGCTACACATAGTGAGATCTCTTTTTTTGATTTGTTAAAAAATGAGAAATGTTGAACACTGCAGTCGAAATTACATAAAATTAGAAGAACCATGCATTGCATACTTTTGGGCGTTTATCGAGTTATATTTTTACCCCAATTTAAAAGTCCTTTTTCTATTTTTTTGAGTGGTTATCATCTCTCTCACTTGTTTAGAGCTGTATTGTATCTATACGGATCAGAATATAACGATAGCGTAGAATTTGTGCTGAAATAGAACTCGGGAAAATTATTAGATATTGAGGACCTACAATGAAGATTTTTTTTGGAACTACACCATAGACTTCCATTTTTTTCGTCAAATTATGTTTATTTTATTGGAACTCGACCGTTGATAACAAATTTATTTGAAGATTTAAATTGTGAGACACCTTGGGCGTTAACGGGTTAATATCCCAATTTACAAAACTGCTTCAATTTCGTAAAAACACACTTCGTTAAGAGATTCAAGGCCAGATTTGGAATGTGATGAATCTATCGAGAATAAAAGTTCATTTATTGAAAAAATAGTTTTAACGAAGTCGTATAGCAGATTGTTTGAAGGGGTTGATAAATGACAAAAATATCAACAATTGTTTTGCCCAAAAAGTTGTATATAAACTAGATTTTAATGAAAATTCGTCTTAGATGAACTTTAATAAGTATAGAATTGATTAACGTTTACCTTTTTCTTAACTAGTTGAAGGAATCATAGTTATAAGATAAATTACACAATGCCTGCCGCACTATCAAAGCTACCCGCATTATCAAAGATACCCCGTTTTACGGTACTAGAAATACTCAGCGGTAGTACTTACATTAACAGTTGCCTGCATTTATAATTCATGCATTGTGGCATCAAAGGTGGATCGCTAACGATGAGCTTCATTGTTGATGTCACCAACAGCTGATAACGACAAAAATTCGGGATCGAAAGCGGAGATGGGACAATTGTATTCTATGCAGGGATGGAAACGAAATACGATGGACGAGGACTCATCAGGACATCGCGACAACGGCAGATCCAGAGGCTCATGGTGACACAGATCAGATAAAATAAAAGAAGTCGATATGGGCAACAAGTCAAGATGATCGCGGACAAACCTTTCACGGCATCCTTTTGTGTCACCATATGTGTACAGAACTAAAAGATATATATTTATCTACCACTTTCACAATAAAACTGCCTTTCCATCAAATTTAGGCAAGAACTTAAATGATCACGAGAACCTAAAGGTGAATGTATCGATAAGAATCAATGATTCCAAAATCAATTAAAAAATGAAAAACAAATCATAACAAACGATTATTTTTACCACTAGTATAAACACTGCTTTCAGTAATCTTATCAACAAAATCACTTTATTTATAAATTTTCCTTTTCGCATACAACTGCACACTCTTACTGCTCAACTGCACACTCACAATATCACCGCAGTCTATGCAACATCAGCAACCGCCCAGTTCCCTCAATCTTTCTTGATGCTAGCCTTGATCAGCGACAGGTTGTTCTTCTGGAAGCACTTGAATCCGCGGAACGCCCAGTGGCAGGCGTTGTTGTCGGTGTTCTTGTCCACGCACTTCATCACTTCGGTGCGGACCTCCTCGCCATCGCGGCCATGGGCCAGCTGCAACACCAGGTTGTCAACCAGGGGACCCTCGGTGTCGTCGAACAGCTGCATCTTGTTGAACACGCACTTGATGTAGCACATGGTGGTGTCGTCCTCGGGGAACTCCCACTTCTTGAATTTCTCCACGTAGTCGGCGGGTACGCTCAGCGACGAGACACACTCGTTACGGAAGCGTTGCAGATCCTCCGTGGTGGACACGGTAAAGTCGGCAGCCACCTGTTTCAACGAAGGAATTGTGAATCTACTGTGTGTACTGTTGGTTTCCAGTGAATACTTACCACTGCGATCACAGCAAATACGGCAATGAATAGTTTCATCTTGATGCTTGGTGTTTTGGGGAGACTCCCGAAGGTATGTGCGACGATCAACGGTGTGTGAAGAAGAAATTGGAACTGATGCCGGGTAGTGGTCGGGCCTGTTGCTTTTATATCGATCCGAACCCGCGCCACTATGGATGGCGTCCTATGTGACTATGTTGATAATTCTGAGCCCAAACATACGATCATATGGTGGTTCATCGCATCGCCGTCATTCGTCATGGTCTACCTTTTGTGTGTGGTGCGGTACTTCAATTTAAACTTATTCACATAGAGAGAGAAAGTAATGCTTCCAGAAGCGCTGATTATCGCGAAGGGAACCGTAGGAATGAGGAGCGATAGTTGGGATGCTCAATTTTTATTTGGTTAACATTCAACATTGAATCGGAGATTAAAATTGCAGCAAATTGAACCAAACTCGTAAGCTACTCTAAAAGTTGAGAATATATGGAACCAATGTATTATTTATTTGTCTTTATTTAATAAGATTTCAACCAAAGTAATCTCGGACTATTGGATGGAGTTAGGCCGGAGATCAAGAGCGTAGTCACTTTTCGGTCAAGAGGGCAAGGGTGGTCGAGCAACCTTAGCAAATTAAAACATAAAAGCTTTCATAACTAAACGCATCACGGACAAATCGAATATAATAACATTATATTCTTAATGCATTAAATGACTTTCCAGCATTCACGCTGTTGTATTCCCAACTAACAATCGCCAGCCGCAAACAAGCATGCATGTTGAAATGTTGCCTTACAATAGTAATTATAGCTGAACTAAAATTATGCTGTAAACATTACTGTACAAATGCTATTTCAACTGAAAAAGTAGCCAATGTTCAACTTTTCGTATTGGTAGTTCATAGCACTTTACAAGCGTTTAATAAGATTTTTATTCGACTCGCAGTAATTCCTTTACAACATAGCTTAACAAGACTTTTTTCTGCTTCTTGTTAAGTTCATGTGAAAATTAGCACATGTATCTGTATAATGTGTTTTTCGCAAGTCAAATAAACGCTTTCATTTCATCATACTTCGACTCAGAGTACATGATGAAAAACACGTGTTTTTTACTGAACAACAGCTGAATTAATCTGTTGTTCAGTCGTTAAGCATAATGTCTGTGCTAATTCACCACTGCTGAATAGGAGTCGAAGTCTGATCATTATTAAACCACGGGAAGTTTATGTTTTGATTTGGGCGCTGCAATTCATCATCTCTGATGGCGCAGATAGGAAGGCATGCGGCTGGTAATCGACGGGTCTCGAGTTCGAATTTAGGTAAATTTATGTGTAGTGATTATTTCATAATATTTGTTCGCAGCATAAAGTTCCAATCATAAACTCTCATGAGAATTGAAACATTTTACATTTTTTTTTATTTTTAATCATTTTTGCTAATGCTGAATAACAGCTTTACTATATAGTTGTAAAACGATTTAACAACAAACAGTTCAGTTGGTACACAAAACCATGCTTTATAGTTTCTCCAAATGTGTGTGAACAAAATCCGAACAAAGGTTGTGCCTGAAAATTATCCAAATGTTATTCAGCATCATGCTGAATCAATTCGTCGTAAAGGTGCTTGTAAAATGAGAGATTGTTAGTTGAGTTGTGTACAAAACGTTGAAAAAACAAGCCTGTTTTACACAAATCAGCGTGTTGCTTACCCTTTACTTTCGAAACATTCCTGGAGAAACTCCTAGAGGAATCTCTGGAGGAGTTTTTGGAAAAATCAATCGATAACTTCTTAGAGGATTTCTTGGAGAAAAAACACGAACCTCAGGACGAATTTCTGAAGGAATCCTATTGCATGAGCTGCAGGGGGTATTCTCGATGGAATTCATCGACGGATTCCTGAACACACCCGTCGCTGAACTCTTAATAGATATCTTGGAGATAATTGTGAAAGAATTCCTGAATGATTTCTTGGACAGCTTGCTGACTACTGTATGCATCGATTTGAAAGAATTCTAATACAAAACGCTGGATAAATTACTCAAGAAATCCTTGAAGTAGTTTTTAAAAATCTCTAGGTAATATGAAATTTCAGGATTTATGCAGTTGTTTAAGGTACCCCTGAATGTTTTTTAAAGAGATCCCGAGAGAGGTTTCTGGAGAAATAACAAAAGGAATTCCTGAGAAAATCGCTGAAGAAATCCCTAGATAAATTCGTGGAGGAATCCCTAGCGAAATTGTAGGAGGAATGCCCGGAGAAATTTTGGAAGAAATATATTGAGGAATGCCTAAAACAATCCTTGGAAAAAATTCTGTAGGAATCCTTGGAAGAATTCTTGGAGAAATCTTGGGGAAACCACTAGAGAAACCCCTGAAGCAATGCCTGGAAGAACTTCTGGACAAAGTCCTGGTGGAATACTTTAGGAAACCCTGGAAGAACCCTTGAAGGACTTCCTGGAGAAATTCCTGGAGGATTCCGTGCAAGATTTCCTGGAGCAATCCCTGGAAGGATTCCTGGAGGAATCCCTAGAGGAATTCTGGGAGAAATTCCTGGGAAATTGCTTACCAAATCTCTTGAGGGAATCTTGGAAGAATATCTGAAGAAATCCTTCGAAAAAAAACCAGGAAGAATCCAATGAGAAATCGACACTGATTTTTCATTTGGGCCTAACTGACATTTTCGAGTTCTCTTCATCGATCCTCTCTTTGTGTTATCACAGAATGTGTAATGAATTTTCCAAAGATTTTTTTGTTGAAATGCAAAGAAGACGACTACATGTTGCTATAGAAACAAAAAGAATAATGATTTTGTTTGTTTTGATCAAGTTATTTGCGAAAGAGAGAGTCAACGAAGAGAAATCGAGCAAGTCAGTTAGGCCCTTATGAAAAATCAATGATTTAATCTCTGGAGGAATCCCTGGAGGAATTTCTGAAGGAATGCCTGGAAGAAGTCTTAGATGAATTCTTGGAGGAAAGCTTAGAGGAATTGTGGGAGAACTCCCTTTAGAAATTCCTGGAGTAATTTCTCGAAGAACTCCGGGAGGAATTCTTGGAGAAATCCTTGGAGAAATATCTGGAGGAATTCCTGAAGAAATTCTTGAACTAATTCCTGGGGAAAGCCCTGGAGGAACCCCTACAGACATTTCTGAAGAAATCCTTTGAGGATATCCCGGAGGAATTTCTGGAGGAAACCTTGGATGAATTTCTGGAAGAAATCCTGAAAGAATCCTTGTAGGAATATTGGACGAAACCCTACAGAAATCCCAAACGATATTTCTGGAAAAATCTCAAGAGGAATGCTTAGAGCAATCCTTGGAGGAATTTCTGGAGGAATCCCTTGAGAAAGTCCTTTATAAACCCCTGGATGAGTTCTTATATAAAATCTTGAAGAAATTTCTGTAGGAACCCCTAGAGAAATTCTGAGATGAATCCTTGTAGAAATGTCTAAAGCAATCCCTTAATAAATTCCTAGACGAATTTCTGCAGAAATTCCTGGATGAAGTTCTGGGAAAATCCCTGGAGGAATCTTTGGAGAATTTCTGGAGGAAGCTCTGGAGGAATCTCTGGAGAGATTCGAGGCGAATTTACTGAAAGAACTCCTGCAGGAATCCTTCCAGCAAATACCAGAAAAATCTCTGGAGGAAGTCATGGAGCAATTCCTGGAGGAATTCCTAGAAAACCCTTAGAGGAGTCTCTGGAGGAATCCTAGGCAAAATCACTGAGGGAACCCTAGAGGAATCCCTGGAGGAGTCCCCAGAAGAATCCTAGGCGAAATCCCTGGCGGAAACCGTAGAAGAATTTCTGGAGGAATTCCTGGGGGATTTTCTACAGGAGAAATTCTTGGATAAATTTCTGGAGCAATTCCTGGAGAAGTATCAGAAAGAATTTCTGAAGTATTGAAGAGTTTCTTCAAGAGCTCCACCGGTACCTTAATTTGCAACTGCTACAAAAACTTTCAATAGATTCATTTCAAAACATTTTCTCCTTGGAGAGTTCCCCGTGAAGTTTCTCATATTTTTTTCCTATTGCAATTAGGGAGGTGTCTCAGGTATTCCCCCAGGCATTTATTCAGGAATTCCTCCATCGACAGCTTCTGAAATTACTTCAGAAATGTGTGTTAAGGAATCATGATTTTTTTCTGAAGATGTTCAAAGATATCACCCGCAGATTTGGAGGGATTCCTTCGCGCAAGTCTCCAGGGGTTTCTTTTGATTTTCTTCAGGGATTCTTTCAAGAGTTCTTTTAGTATTTTTGTATAATTTCTGACAGAGCGGCAGAAGCAATTTCTAAAAAAAATCTTTGATGGAATTTCTCAAGGAGCTACTGGAGGTACTCATGAAATCATTTCGGGAAGATTCTCTGTATAATTGTAACAGACATTTTTAAATGAATTTATGGCAAACTCCGTGGAAGAACTTATGAAATAAGTACCTTGTTGAAGCTTCTGAAGAATCCAAAAAAATCTGAGAAAATATTCAGAGGAATTTCTGAATAAATTTCCAGTAGAATCCCACAAGAAGTCTCAGTAATAAATCTCTAGGAAATGTCCGAAGAAAACTCAAAGAAATTCTTGAAGGCATACTTTCTTGAAAAATACCTTCAGAAATTCTTCAGGAAACCATCGACGGAATACCTAAAAAAGTGATCAGAGGATTTTTATGAAAATTCTGGATAAATTCTTTAAAATAGTCTTGAAAGATATTCTGAACGTCTTCTTGAAGCAATCTGTGGACGTATTACCGAATTAATTCTTATAAGGATACTTAAAGAAAGGCAAGATAAACTTATGAAAAGAACTCTAGAATATTTGTTTTCGACTAAATTCACCAAAGAATCCGTGATGCAATTCTAAGAGTTATCCTTAAAGGAAATGCCGAAGGAATGTCTGGGTGAATACATGCAGGAATATGTGGAGGAAACCTGAAGAAGAATTCCTACCTGAATCACTAAAAAATACAATGCAAGAAAGTTTGGAGGACTCCAGAAGGAGGATTCTTGTAGGATTTTTTGGATGAACCCCTGAAGAAATTTTTGGAAACATTTTTGCGAGAATTTTCAATAAAAATGCCTACCAAATCTTTGATAAAATTCTTTTTGAAAATCTTGTACAAATTTCTGAAAAAATCTCTGTAGGATTTTTTGAAGAAATTTCAGAAATTGTGAAGGAATGCCTGGAAAATTTCCGAATTCCTGGAATAATTTCTGAAAGAATAAATAGAAGACTTCTTGAAGGATCCTTGGCCAAATTGATGGAGGAAGCTCGCAACAAAAATTCTGAATGAAATTTTGGAAAAAAAATCTGATGCAGTCAATGCCTGTGGCAGATTTTCTAAAGAAATCCTTCTAAAGAAATTCTGAACTTTTGGTTTCTGATGGAAGCATTCTGAGAGCATTTCCGAAGGTACAGATTTCAGAAAAAAAATCGATGGAACAATTTTTGAGGAAATCTATGAAAGCTTTTCTATAGAAATTCTTGAATAAATTTCTGGAGAATACTTAAGACAAAATTCTAAAGCCAATTGTTGATGAATTTCTGAAGCAATCCAAGAAAGTTGGAAAAATAAGAGAAATATCAAAAGAATTAGAGGATTTTTTACAGGAATCCATGGAAGAATTTCTGATGGATGGATTTCTAAATAAATCCTTCGATAAAATGAATATCTCTTAAAGAATTTGTGAAGTAATCATCAAAGGATTGTTGAAGAAACTCATGCAAGATTTCCTAAAAGAATCTTTAGAAACTCAAAATTCAGAAGAAAAACCTCCAAAAATACCTAAAATGACTTCCGAAAACCGCTGAAACCACCGCGGACCCTCTATAACGCACATGAGATCCTCTAAGGCGCCGTTCACAAATTACGAAACGCTCTAGGAGGAGGGGGGAGTCCAGCCGAGCATTACGGTCTATACAAAAATTTTAGGGTTTTCATACGAAAAAGCGTTACGGAGGGGGGAGGGGGGTCGAAAAATTCAAATTTCAGCGTTACGTAATAAATGGACGCTGCCTAAAACCTCCGAAAACGTTTCTGTAATAATTCTCCGAAGTCTGCTGATAATACTCTATTTTTTTCTGAAATGCCTTCAAAAACCCCCTGAAACCCCTTGAACCTACTGTTACGCACCTAAAACTATCCGTATCCCCGAAAACACCACGGTGATGGCTCTGAAATCCGCTGGAATACTTTTGAAGGTTCCTGGAATGCCTTCGTAGACCTCCTGAAACCCTCCCGGACACCATCGAACATACCTAAGACACTCTGCAAGTTCCTGAAATACCACTGAAACTCCCTGAAACCTTCTCGTACCCCATGTTACGCACCTGAGACCATCCGAAATCCCCGATACACCCCGTAACGCCTTTGAAGCTCGCTAAAAATCCTCTGAAACTTTAAAAAAATACCGCCAGAAACTCCCTGAAACCCCCTCGCATCCCATGCAACGCACTTGAGGCCCTCAGAAACCCGCTAAAACGTTCGTGAAATGCATCCGGAACCCCTGGGAAGTCCTCTGGATTGCCTATTAAAACCTCTAAATCCTCCTTAGACCTTCAGTAGCACATATGGAACTCCGAAACCTCCCGAATATGTCCCTGGTGCCCCCTGTAACGCCTCTGAACCTCGAAAACTCTCTGAAACCCTCCAAAACTCCCTGCGACGTGGAAGCGTTCCTCAAATACCTTAAATGCTAATTGAAACGTCATAGAAATCACTTGAAACACCCTGACACATCCTTAAAATTTTTTAAATCGCTTCTGAAAAGCTCATGAAGAGGATGCAAGTTGCAACTCCGTAGAACATAAGGTAGAACCCTCAGCGGCCCCCAAGAAACGCTTCTGAAACCTCTTGAATTTTATTGAAACGTGCTTCCAAGTACTTGAAATTCCCTTAAACTACCGGAATCTCTTAAAACTACCTGAAACATTACTGAAACTCTTCTGAAACGCCAGCAATGCTTTTAAGGTCTGAGGTCAAGCTCGTCCGTTAAAAATTTGAAATTACCACGTGTTGCCGTTGAAAAAGCACGTTTCAGCTCACTCAGAGAGACAATTTCTCCCGCCTGGTCGAGGCCGGCAGGGTGGCCAGAATTATTATGAAATGAGTTCATTTGTCAATATCGAAGTGCTACACGATGCAGTACCATAATTTTAGTTTTTATTTTGTTCTCACTGATAAAGTGTTTGTTTATATAACATTTATATTTTAGTATTTTGTAGTAATCTAAGCATCTGAAATATACTTCGTATAACATATTCACTATATATGCACTCATGCAGAACAGAAATAAAGTAAATATGATAACGAACAGCGCGATTATTCATGCTTAGAGTGTCTGGGCTCAATTCCCAATCATGCCATAAACTTTCGTAAAAGAAATTTCCTTCACTATCATGGTCATAGATCTTGCATCTTCGTGCATGCCCCACGACATACAAAGCAAACATGACCATTCAGCATAAACATCTTTTAGTAAATAATTGTGGAAGTGCTAATAAAATACTAAGCTGAGAAGTAGGCCCAAGCGGTATTTTCAAATAAGACGTGGAGTGAGAAGAAGTAGAAGTAGGAGATGATACTTGCAATGAAAATGCATAATAAATCAGTATGCAATTAGTCACGATGAACTATTGGGTAATCATGCATAACAAGCATGAGCTTTGTTGTGCCTTTTTCCTAATCATTGGCAACCATGAAACAACAATTCTCTTTACTCTCCCTGTAGCACAGCAGAAGAGAAGTAAAAACAATTCTCCGGCTAAACACCGCGCTGCTTTGCTGCTGATGATTGGTAAGTTTGCTTTGGGAAAAGAGAACAATAAAGCACGGCATAAACAAATAGTCGTCCTGACAGGGCGGGTGCGTTTAGTAGCTGACATTGCTGCTGGAACAGTTGTAATGAAAATATTTCGTGCTGTTCAAACAAGCTGACTGAATAAATGATAGAACCCATATAGCCGATGTGGTAAGCGCACGGGTATTCAGCAGGATATTTTAGTAAGGGTTTTTCAGGGTAATTCCACCAGAGATTATTTATGAAGTTCAAGCTTGGATTCCTTCAGGGTTCCTTCCTGGAGTTCCTCACGGGATTCCTTCAGAAATTCCTGCAGATATTTCTTCACGGACTCTTCTTGAGATTACTTTAGAAATTCCATCTGGGATTCTTTCAGGAATCCCCCGAGGGATTTTTTTTTCGAGATTTCCATCTGGGATTCCTTTCGGAAATATTACCTGGAATTCCATCAGGAATATCTCCCAGGAATTCTTCAGTAATTTCTCCAGTGATGGCTCCAAGAATTCCTCCCAGAATTGCTACAGGAGCTTCCCCAGAGACTCCTTCAGGAATTCCTCCGGGGAATCCTTGAGGTACTATTCTTGGGATTCCCTCTCGAATTCGATCTGGGATTCCTTTAGGAATTCCTCCTAGTATGTCTGTGGGAATTCCACTTGGGATTCTTCCGAGAATTCTACGTAGGATTCCTTCGGGAATTCCACGTGGGATTGCTTCAGGAATTGCTCCTGGGATTTCTTCCGTAATTCATCCTAGGATTTCATCGGAAATTCCACCTTGGATTTCTTCACAAGTTCCACCTGGGATTCCTTCCGGAATTCAACCTTGGGATTTCTCCAAGAATTCTTTCAGGAAAAAATAAATAAATATATACGAAATTTATCCTGCGGATGCTTCCGGGACTCCTTCAGTAGTTCTTTAAAGGATTACTCCTAGAATTCCTCCCGAGATTTCTCAGGATTTCATCCAAGGATTTCTTCGAGTATCCTTCTTGAGATAAGTTTTTTTTGTCTTTATTTTTGAGATTTTTAGCCCTAGGCTGGTTCATCTCAACCATTGAGATAAGTTCAGGAATTCCATCTTGGATTCCTTCAGGAATTCCTCTTACAATTTTCATCTGGAATTCTTTCGTCAATTCTATCTGGGTTTCCATCGAGAACTTCACCTGTGATTCCTTCCGGAATTCCACCTGGGATTCCTTTAGGAGTTCCTGAAGGAATTCATCCTGTAAATCTTTTTGATATTCCTCACAGGAATTCTTCTGAAATTTCTACTGGGGATGCATCCGAGATTCCTTCAGTAATTCCTCTTGGTATTGCTCCAGGAATTTCTCCCGGGATTCTTTCAGGGATTCCTTCAGGGTTTTTTTTAGAATTGTTCTTTGAATTGCTTCTAGAATTCCATATATGATTTCATCCGGATTTCCATTTGAAATTCTTTCGGTAATTCCACCTGGGATTCCTTCAGGAATTCCATTTGTGATTGCTTTAGGAATTCCTCCAGGAATTCTTCCAGAAACTGCTTCTGGGATGTCGTCAGTAATTCCTCCAGGGATTTCTCCCGGGATTTCTTCAGGAATTCTTCCAGGAATTTGTCCAGGAATTCTTCTTCAGGAATTCCATCTGGGTTTCCTTCGGGAATTTCTCCTAAAACTTTATCAGGAATTCTATTTGGA
Source organism: Aedes albopictus (assembly GCF_035046485.1). Classification (NCBI taxonomy): domain Eukaryota; kingdom Metazoa; phylum Arthropoda; class Insecta; order Diptera; family Culicidae; genus Aedes; species Aedes albopictus. Next base: position 142,153,283 of record NC_085136.1, on the reverse strand, counting down.
ATTCTTCCGTGACTTCCATCTGGGATTCCTTCGGAAATTGCACCTGGAATTCCTTCAGGAACTCCACCCGTGATTTCTTTTGCAATTCCTTCGGGAAGTTCTTGTAGAATTCTCTTAGGACTTTTTCGGGAATACCACTTCGGATTTCTTCCAAAATTCCTCCTAGGATTTCTTCCGGAAATCCACCTGGGATTGCTTTAGGAATTCCCCTAGGAATTCTTTCAGGAATTCTTTCCGGGATTATCCTTTGGAAATCTTCACGGGAATCGTTGAGAATTGTTTCCTGGGGTTCCCTCAGAAAATTCTCCTGCGGTTGCTTCCGGGATTCTATCAGTAATTCCTCAAAGTATTGCTAGATGAATTTCTCCAGAGATTCCTTTAGGAATCTTTTTTTCCAGTGATTTCTAGAGATTAATCAAGAAACTCTTCTTGAGATTGTTCAGAAATTCCTCCTTGGATTTCTCCGGGAATTCCACCTGTGATACCTTTAGGAATTCTTTCAGGAATTCTTCCTGGGATTTCTTCCGATATTGCTCCCGGAAATACAACAGAAATTTTTCCTGGTATTCACTTCGAAATTTCTCCAGAGATTGCTTTCGAGATTTTCTCAAAGATTCCTCCTAAGATATCTTCCAGAATGCCATCTGGATTTCTTGCGGAAATTCTACCTGGGATTTCTTCAGAAAATCTTTCAGGAATACCTCCTGGAATTTTTTTTCTGCATTATTCTGGGACTCGTACCGGAATTCTACCTGGGCTTCTTCTGGAATTTCACTTGTGATTCCATCAGGAATTTCTTCCAGTAATTATTTATAAATTCCTCCCAGGATTTTCCTTCAGGAATTCTTCTTGTGATTCCGTCAGGAATTTCACAAGGAATTCCTTCAGGAATTTAACCAGGATTTCGGTCAGTAATATAATCAGGAATTCCACAAGGGATTTCTCTAGGAACTTCTCCAGGGAAATTCTCCCTGAGGTTCTTTCGAGAATTCCACCGGATTTCTTCCGGAAGTTACCCTAGGATTTCCTCGGGAATTCCTACTGGTATTCCTTCCGGAATACCACCTCCAATTGCTTTAGGAATTTCTCCAGAAGTTCATTCGGGAATTTTTCCAAGGGTTCTTTCGGGAATTCTACTAGGTATTTCTTCAGGAATTCCATCTGGAATACCACTGGCATTTCTCCTAGGATTTCTTGCGAAATTCCACCAGAGTTTCTTTCTGGGATTTCTTCGGGAATGCCACCTGTGATTGCTTTAGGAATTCCTTTTGGGATTCCTTCCGGAATTACTCCTGGAATTTTTTACGGAATTCATTCTAGGATAACTTCGGAATGCAACCTGGGATTCCTTCCGGAATTCCACCTGGGATTCTCTCTAGAATTCTGTCTGGGACTTTTTTTTTCGGAATTCTACCTCATTCAGTTTTTTCCTGGGATTTTTTCCAGAATTACACGTGTTGTAAACTCTAGAAATTCCTCCCGGAATTCTTTTGGAAATTGCTTCTGGGTTTTCTGAAGTAATTACCCCAGTGATTTCTCCAGGTATTTATTCAGGAATTTTTCCAAGAAGTCCTGAAGAAGTGCTAAAAATCGCAGGCGAAATCCCCGAAGGAATCCCAGGTAGCATCCACGAAAGAATCTCTGGTGGAGTTCCACAAGAAATCCCGGAAGGAATTCCAGAGGAATCCCAAAAAGAATTCCTGAAAATATCCTTGGAGGAAATCATGGAGAAGTCTTAGGAAAAATTCCAAAATGAATTCCTGGAGAGATCCCTGGAGGGATTTCTAAGTCAATTCTTGGAAGAATTCCAACAGGAATCCCAGGCGGAATTGCCGAAGAAATCCTAGGATAATTTTCGGAAAAAATTCCAACTTTTATTTATTTATTTATTTGTTTATTAATTTGTTTATTCATTTATTTATTTATTTATTTATTTATTTATTCATTTATTTATTTATTTATTTATTTATTTATTTATTTATTTATTTATTTATTTATTTATTTATTTATTTATTTATTTATTTATTTATTTATTTATTTATTTATTTATTTATTTATTTATTTATTTATTTATTTATTTATTTATTTATTTATTTATTTATTTATTTATTTATTTATTTATTTATTTATTTATTTATTTATTTATTTATTTATTTATTTATTTATTTATTTATTTATTTATTTATTTATTTATTTATTTATTTATTTATTTATTTATTTATTTATTTATTTATTTATTTATTTATTTATTTATTTATTTATTTATTTATTTATTTATTTATTTATTTATTTATTTATTTATTTATTTATTTATTTATTTATTTATTTATTTATTTATTTATTTATTTATTTATTTATTTATTTATTAATTAATTTATTTATTTATTTATTTATTTATTTATTTATTTATTTATTTATTTATTTATTTATTTATTTATTTATTTATTTATTTATTTATTTATTTATTTATTTATTTATTTATTTATTTATTTATTTATTTATTTATTTATTTATTTATTTATTTATTTATTTATTTATTTATTTATTTATTTATTTATTTATTTATTTATTTATTTATTTATTTATTTATTTATTTATTTATTTATTTATTTATTTATTTATTTATTTATTTATTTATTTATTTATTTATTTATTTATTTATTTATTTATTTATTTATTTATTTATTTATTTATTTATTTATTTATTTATTTATTTATTTATTTATTTATTTATTTGTTTATTTATTTATTTATTTGACCGAGATGAACCAGTCAAGGGCTGAAAATCACGCTAATAAAGATAGTAATAATAATTTATTTATTTACTTATATAATTATTTGTTTATTTACTTATTTACTTTTTTGTTTATTTATTTATTGATTTATTTAGTGTAATCATATATTCGGGAATCCCACCCTGGGATGTTTTCCGGAACTCCACCTGGAATTCCTTTGGAAATTTCTCCTATTATTTATTCAGGAATTTATCAGGGATCCAGGATTTCCTCCAGGGATTCCTACAGGAATTTTACCAGAAATTCCATTCAGGAATTCCACCAGGGATATCCACGGGATTTTTTTTCAGGGAAATTCTACCTGACTTTTTTTCGAATTCCTCAGGAATTCCATCTGAGATTCCGCTGTAATTCCTCCTAGGATTTCTTGTGGAATTCCACCAGAGATTCTTTCGAGAGTTCTACCTGTGATTGCTTCAGGAATTCCTTTTGGGATTCCTTCCGGAATTACTCCTAGGATTTCATACGGAATTCATCCCAGGATATCTTCGAAAAATCAACCTGGGATTCCCTCCGGAATTCCACCTGGAATTCCTTCTAGAATTCCGTCTGGTTTTTTTTTCCGGAATTCTATCTGTTTTTTTTTCCAGAATTACACGTGTGATTCCGTTAGGAATTTCTCCAGGAATTCTTTCAGAAATTCTTCTCAGGATTCCCTTTGAAATTCCTTCAGGTAATCCTTCAAAAACGTCTCCTGAAGTTGCTTCCAGGACTCTTTCAGCAGTTCCTCCAGAGATTGCTACAGGAGCTTCTCCTGGAATTCCTCTAGGAATTCCTCCAGGTATTTCTTCAGTATGTTTCCATTTCTTCGAGATTTTTTCCAAGGATTCCTTCGTGAAGTCCTTTTATTATTTCTTCAGGATTTTTTTTTTCAGTAATTCCAGTAATTCAGGATTCCGCCAGAGATTCTTTCAGGAATTCTTTCAGGAATTCCTCCATGAATTGTTTCAGAAATTCCTCCAGGAATTCTTTCAGAAATTGCTTCTGGGTTTTCTTTAGTAAATAAAAGAAAATCGGGTTAAGTACGGTTCCTTTGAATTCCACTAAGAATTTGCATCTTTTGACAGATACGTATTTCGACCTCAACTGTAAGGTCGTCTTCAGTGTCTTGTCTTGACTTTCGACTTGAGGTCGAAATACGTATCTGTCAAAAGATGCAAATTCTTAGTGGAATTCAAAGGAACCGTACTTAACCCGATTTTCTTTTATTTACAGATATTCCCCTAACAAGCCCAGGTTAATCATCATTTCTTTAGTAATTTCTCCAGGGATCTCTCCAGGAATTAATTCAGGATTTTTTCCAAGAAGAATTTCTGAAATCACAGGTGAAATTTCCGAAGCAATTTCAGGTAGAATTCCCGAAAGAATCTTTAGTGGAATTCCACAAGAAATCATAGGAGAAATTCTAGAGGAATCCCAGATAGAATTCCTGAAGAAATCCCAGATGAAGGAATCTCAGATGGAGTTCCTGATGAATTTCAAGAAAAATTCCAGAAGGAATCATTGGAGGAATTTCTGAAGGAATCGTGAAATTTCCGATGAAATCCTTGTTAGAATTCCCGAAGGAGTCCTTGAAAAATTTCCTATATGAATTCTTGGAGAATTCCCTGGAGAAATAACTGACGAAATCCCAGAAGGAATATCTGAAAGAATTCCTGGAGGAATTCCTAAAGGAATCACAGGTGCATTTCCGGCAGGAATCCCAGGTGGAATTCCCGAAGAAATCCTAGAATAATTTCCGGAAAAAAATCCCAACAGGTATTCCGGAAGAAATCCCTAAACGAATTCCTGAAGGAATCATAGGTGAAATTCCAGATGTAATCCCAGGTAGAATTCTCGAAAAAATCTCAGGTAGAATTTCCCTAGAAAAATTCCTGAGGGAATCCGTGCTGGAATACCCGAAAGGAATTCCTGGTTAAATTGCGGTAGGAATTTCTGGTAAAATTTCTGACGGTATCACAAGAAGAATTCATCAAAGATAACCCTGGGAGGAGATTCTAAAGAATTCCTGGAAGAATTTCCTGAAGGTATTCCAGAAGTAATTCAGAAAAAATCCCGGGAGTTATTCCTTGAATATTTTCTGAAGAAATAACAGGTAGAATTTCTGGAAGAATTACTAGTGGAATTCCTAAAGAGATCACAGATGGAGGAATTTCTAAAGAAATCTAAAGAAGAATTCATAAATTAATCCCTTGAGGAATTTATGAAGAAATCCCTGGAGAAATTCCTGAAGGTGTTCCTAAAGAAATTCCTGGAGGCATTTCTTATGCAATTCCAGGAGAAATTCCTGAAGGAATCTCTTGAAGAATACCTGGCGCAATCCCAGGAGGAATTCCTAAATGAGTCTATGGTGGAATTCCGGAAAAAATCCCTGGTATGATTCCACAAGGAATTCCACAAATAACTGCGGACATAATCGAATGAAGAATTCCTGATGGATTTTCTGAATGAATCCCAGGTAGTATTCTCAAAAGAATTCCAGGTGAAATTCCTTGAAAACCCCTGGAGGAACCCCAGGAAGAATTCCTGAAGAAATCCTTGGAAGAATTTCTGAAGGAATCCCTGTAGGAAATCTTGAAGCAACACCTGAAGAAATTTCTGAAGGACTCATTGAATAAATTCCTGGAGCAATCCCTGGAGTAATCACCGAAAGAATCCCGGAAGCATCCTTAGGAAAAGTTTATGAAGGATTCGCGGGAGGTATTCCAAAAGGAATCCCGGGAAGAATTTCTGAAAGAATTCCTGCAGGAAGTTCATATGGAAATACAGGAAATACAAATTCTAAGAGGAATTCCTGAAAGAATACCAGATGGAATTCCTGAAGGAATCCTTGAAGATATTCCGGAAGGAATCTCCAGAGAAATTCCTTGCGCAACACCTGGAGGAATTACTGAATTTCCGGAGGCATTCTTTATGCAATCCCAGGAGAAATTCCTGACGAAATATTGGGAGGAATTCCTGAAGGAATCCCGGGAGGAATTCCTGGCGCAATCCCAAGAGGAATTCCTAAAAGAATTGATGGTGGAATTCTGGAAGAAATCCCTGGTAGAGTTCCGCAAGGAAGTCCAGAAGTAATTGCGGACGGAATCCAGTTAGGAATCCCTGAAGGCTTTCCTGAATGAATCCCAGGTAGTATTCTCGAAAGAACCCCAAGTGAAATTCCTGGAAAATCCCTGGAGGAAACTCTGGAAGAAATGCTGAAGAAGTCCTTGTAAGAATTCCCGAAAGAATCCTTGTAGGAAATCCTGAATCAATACCTGAAGAAATTTCTGAAGGACTCACTGAAAAAATTCCTGGAGCAATCCCTGGAGGAACTACTGAAAGAATTCCGGAAGCAACCTTAGGAGAAGTTTCTGAAGGATTCACGGGAGGAATTTCAAAGGGAACTACAGGTGGAATTCCCGAAAAAGTTCTAGGAGGAATTCCGGAAGAAATCCCAGGTAGAATGCCGGATGAAATTCTAAGAGGAATTCCTGAAGGAATCCCAGATGGAATTCCCGAAGGAATCCCAAATGGAATTCCTGAAGGAATCGCTGAAGGAATTTCTGAAGGTATCCCGGAAGCAACCGCAGGAGAAATTTTGGAAGGATTTCCGTGAGGAATTCCAGAGCGTAGTTCCAGGAAGAATTCCTGAAATAATTCTTGGAGGAATTCCTAAAGCAATCCGAGGTGAAATTCCGGAAGAAATCCTAGGAGGAATTCCGGAAGGAATCCCAAAAGGAATCAGAGGTGGAATCCAGGTGGAATTCCCGAAGAAATCCCAGATAAAAATCACGAAAAATTTCAATCAGAATTCCGGATAAAAATTTAGGAGGAATATCTGAAGGAATCCCAGATGGAATTCCTGAATCCCAGATAGAAGTTGCGAAAGAATTGCAGATGAGATTCCAGATAAAATTTTAGGAGGAATTCCTGAAAAAAAAATCCCAGATGGAATTCCTGAATGAGAATTCCTGAACAAATACCTGGAAGAGTTCCTGAAGGAATCCCGTGAGAAATTTCTTTAGGAATCCCAGATGGAATTCCGGAAGGAATCCCAAGTGGAATTACCGAAAAAAATCTATGTGGAATTCCGGATAAAATTATAGAAACAATTCTTGAAAGATTCTCAGATGGAACTCCTAAGGCAATCCAAAGAATAATTTTCAAAAAAAAATCCCTGAAAGAACTCCTGAAAAATCCTGGGAGGAATTTTCGGTGGAATACCTGGAGGAATAACTGAAGGAATGTAACCGGAGGAGAAATTCCAGAGAGAACCATAGGAGAAATTTCGGAAGGATTCCTGTGAGGAATTTAAAAAAAATCCGGATAAATTCGTCCTAAAGGAAACCCTGGTGGAATTCCGGAAGAAATTCTAGGAGGAACTCTGGAAGGAATCACAGGGATTTCTCCAAGAACTCATTCAGGATCTTTTTCCAAGTAGTCCTTCAGAAATTACACCTGGGATTCCTTTGGGAATTCCACCAGGGATTCCTGCGAAAATTCCTTCAGGAATTTCTCCTAGGATTTCTGGTGAAATTCCACCAGAAATTATTTCGGAGATCCTACCTGGGCTTTCTTCGAAAGTTCCACCTGTGATTACTTCAAGAATTTCTTTTGGGATTCCTTCCGGAATTACTCTTGGGATTTTTACGGAATTCATTCCTTCAAGAATTCCTTCATCAATTTCTCCAGGGATTGCTTGAGGAATCCTTCTTGAGCTTCCATCTTGGATTTCTTCAGGAATATTTCCTAGGTTTCCTTCGGGAATTCAACCTTTTATTCTGTCGGCAATTCTACTTGTGATTTCTTAGAGAATTCCACCTGGGATTCCTTCCGGATTTCGAACTGTGATTCCTTTAGGAATTCCTCCAGAAATTTACTTTTCAGCTTAGTGCTCCATGAGCACCAACAATTGAGGGGCCCAGATGCAAAGCGGTGTAAGTGACCATTTTGTCGGTTTTGAGTTGAGCATATCAAAAAAAAAAACTCTTCAGACTTCAGGCTTTCAGGAACTTTTTCAAGATTATTTTTACGATGATTAGAAAAATTACAATGAATCGGAGAAAATTGGGTTGATTTTGAAACTCCATACATTTTGTATGTGATGAAAAATTGGTGAAAAACTTTAAACCTCAATTACTCAAAAGTGGATTTTTGTCACTTACATCCTTTTGCTTCTAACCCCCTCAATTGACTTTTTTTTTTGTATTCGCATATCGCATGAAAGGCTCGGCGATATACATATTGTGTACAAGGAAACCAAGGAATGGATACCAAATGATCCTAGAACATACACTCCCGTTCAAAAGTTTGGGGTCACCCCCTCAAAAACATGTCATTTTTTTAGGCCCATATCTCCGCCAATATGCGTCCGATTTCAAAACCCTAGGTTTCATTCAAAAGATAATAAGTCAAAGAAACTTTGAACATGATTTAAAAGAAACTTTTTCAAAAAAAATTGTATGTAAACTTAACCCAAAGTTGCCAAATTTTCTAAAAAATGAATATAAACTTACGGCAGTGTCGCTGGAAGTTGGGTCGACCAAATTTTAAGATGAGAGCGGTAATATGACCCATTTTCTATTAGCTTTCAACTGCTTTTTACAGAACTAAGCTAAAAAATCTAGAAAAAAAGTTATTAAGTAAATTAATCTTGATGTCATCGACCAAAAGTTTGGGGTCACCCCTCAAAATGCTGTATCGGCCAAAAGTTTGGGGTCACTATCGTAAAACATGGAAAAGTGATTTGTTGATATCTTTGTCATCTTTCATTCAATTTTAATTCTTCTTGGCTTATTTGAAACAAAATGAATGATACTTACTGAATAGACATTGAACCACACATATTTGTTGAAATTTACATACTAAAACTTAACGTAAAGTTGCCGCATTTTGTGAAGCGTAGTAAAATGTGCTAACTTTACATAACATTTTTATATACAAAAATCGTTAAATACGTTAAGTTGAAGACATCATACGTAAATTTAGTTAATTATCTTTGAAATGAGCCAAAAATAATTAAAATTGAACTATAGATGACGAAGATATTACCAAATCACTTTTCCATGTTTTACGAAAGTGACCCCAAACTTTTGGCCGATACATCATATTGAGGGGTGACCCCAAACTTTTGGTCGATGACATCAAGGATTAATTTACTTAATAACTTTTTTTCTAGATTTTTTAGCTAAGTTCTGTAAAAAGCAGTTGAAAGCTAATAGAAAATGGGTCATATTACCGCTATCATCTTAAAATTTGGTCGACCCAACTTCCAGCGACACTGCTGTAAGTTTATATTCATTTTTTTTGAAAATTTGGCAACTTTGGGTTAAGTTTACATACAATTTTTTTTGAAAAAGTTTCTTTTAAATCATGTTCAAAGTTTCTTTGACTTATTTTCTATTGAATGAAACCTAGGGTTTTGAAATCGGACGCAAATTGGCGGAGATATGGGCCTAAAAAAATGACATGTTTTTGAGGGGGTGACCCCAAACTTTTGAACGGGAGTGTACCCAGAGCGAACTCGGATACCTTCAGCGTGGTGTTGCTGAATAACAATCAACCCGAGATTTGTTTTGATTTTCTGCTTTATGTAATTTCGGAATTATGTTTTTGTGTTTGTATGCTAGAAAATTCAATGGAAATGTAAAAAAATGTTATAAAGAAAGTAATTTGTTACAAATTCGAACAATATTGGGTAGACATCTTGAAATTATCATAAATCAAATGTATTATTGATCTATTTTGATTTGAGCACTTTCTATGTGAACCGCTAAACGCACCGCAATCATAAACACAGAGTCAAAGATGGAGAGCAACAGTAAGCCGCGTAGGGTTGCCAACAATGCACTGGCCCATCTTATATTATCAGTTATCACACAATCACTGAGATTGCAATGCAATTACACTTTGTTTGCAATAACTATCTTTTTACAATTCAGTATCATAATTTGTATTTTATTTAACTCATTTTAGTATCATAATGGCCAATTTTTGCGTACTGATTCATTATGCAACTGAAATTACTTTCATTTTGAAAACGAGTTGTATAATGTTCATTATACAACTCATTTGGATTGCATGATGAACATTATGCAACTCAAATGAGCTATATAAGGAAAATTTAATTGCATTAAATTTTGTATGTACCTCGGCAAAACTCGTACTTTTCAGCACTAGTGCAGAAAAAATCATCTTTTTGCAACTCGTTGCATAAATAACAATTATACTTTACATCTACATGAACTTGCAATGAGCATAGTAAACAGTAAGTTTAGAATGTAACAACAGTTCAAATTATTACGAATGTAACCAATCGCTAGCATGATCATTTCTGGTAACCCTGAAGCCTGCCGCGATTCGCTGTGCTCATCCCACCCACCAGGATCAGAGAAAATAAGAGAATGTTTTTTTCTCAATATGAGGTAAATCTGAGCGATGTTATCATATCATTATTGACTAGAAAAGCACGGTTTACGAAATTTTATGCTGTAAAGTATACTTTTTTTTAGGTCTACATGATCCTTGAACTTGTAATAATATTTGCACATGGCGGTTTGAGAATATATGACCACTATATTTGAAAATTATACAAGAGAAATGTCTGAACACACATTTTCTGTAAGTAACTTTGTTCGCTCTTGATCACGGTTTTCAAATTTGGAAAATACTTCAATCATGAAATTTTCACAGCACATTCTAGGATACCTGTAGAATATTCGCACATGAAGAAATCACGATATTCGGTCTCATATTCGAGAAATTATGTAAAATACGCCAAAAATTATAAAATCCTCTCTCCCGTGAGAAGCGTGACCTCAGACCTTAAACGTTGAGTTACGTCTAAATGTTTCTTTGAAACACCATTGTACGCACCTTGAATCTTTCGTATGCTCTAAAACTCGATAACAATGCTGATAAATGATGCTACTGGAATCTCTCCCCGTGTAACCTCCCTTGTAACACCCATGATCCCTCTAGGGGTTCGCTGACGTCCTTGAGCCAATCATACACAGAGCTTAGCAGATAATGTGATTGCATATGGTAGAGCTATTTAAAGTAAAGTTAAAGAAAAGTTAAAGTGAAGTTAAAGTAAAGTTAAAGTAAAGTTAAAGTAAAGTTAAAGTAAAGTTAAAGTAAAGTTAAAGTAAAGTTAAAGTAAAGTTAACGTAAAGTTAAAGTAAAGTTAAAGTAAAATTAAAGTAAAGTTAAAGTAAAGTTAAAGTAAAGTTAAAGTAAAATTAAAGTAAAGTTAAAGTAAAGTTAAAGTAAAGTTAAAGTAAAGTTAAAATAAAGTTAAAGTAAAGTTAAAGTAAAGTTAAAGTAAAGTTAAAGTAAAGTTAAAGTAAAGTTAAAGTAAAATTAAAGCAAAGTTAAAGTTAAGTTAAAGTAAAGTTAAAGTAAAGTTATAGTAAAGTTAAAGTAAAGTTAAAGTAAAGTTAGAGTAAAGGTCAAGTAAAGTTAAAGTAAAGTTAAAGAAAAATTAAAGTAAAGTTAAAGAAAAATTAAAGTAAAGTTAAAGTAAAATAAAAAAAGTTTAAGTAAAGTTAAATAAAAGTTAAAGTAAAGTTAAAGTAAAATTAAAGTAAAGTTAAAGTAAAGTAAAGTTAAAGTAAAGTTAAAGTGAAGTTAAAGTAAAGTTAAAGTAAAGTTAAAATAAAGATATAGTAAAGCTAAAGTAAAGTTAAAGTAAAGTTAAAGTAAAGTTAAAGTAAAGTTAAAGTAAAGTTAAAGTAAAGTTAAAGTAAAGTTAAAGTAAAGTTAAAGTAAAGTTAAAGTAAAGTTAAAGTAAAGTTAAAGTAAAGTTAAAGTAAAGTTAAAGTAAAGTTAAAGTAAAGTAAGAGTAAAGGTCAAGTAAAGTTAAAGTAAAGTTAAAGAAAAATTAAAGTAAAGTTAAAGTAAAGTTAAAGTAAAGTTAAAGTAAAGTTAAAATAAAGTTTAAGTAAAGTTAAAGTAAAGTTAAAGTAAAGTTAAAGTAAAGTTAAAGTAAAATTAAAGTAAAGTTAAAGTTAAGTTAAAGTAAAGTTAAAGTAAAGTTATAGTAAAGTTAAAGTAAAGTAAAGTTAAGTTAAAGTAAAGTTAAATAAAAAAAGTTTAAGTTAAGTTAAATAAAAGTTAAGGTAAAGTTAAAGTAAAATTAAAGTAAAGTTAAAGTAAAGTTAAAGTAAAGTTAAAGTAAAGTTAAAGTGAAGTTAAAGTAAAGTTAAAGTAAAGTTAAAGTAAAGTTAAAATAAAGTTAAAGTAAAGTTAAAGTAAAGTTAAAGTAAAGTTAAAGTAAAGTTAAAGTAAAGTTAAAGTAAAGTTAAAGTAAAGTTAAAGTCAAGTTAAAGTAAAGTTAAAGTAAAGTTAAAGTAAAGTTAAAGTAAAGTTAAAGTAAAGTTAAAGTAAAGTTAAAGTAAAGTTAAAGTAAAGTTAAAGTAAAGTTAAAGTAAAGTTAAAGTAAAGTTAAAGTAAAGTTAAAGTAAAGTTAAAGTAAAGTTAAAGTAAAGTGAGAGTAAAGGTCAAGTAAAGTTAAAGTAAAGTTAAAGAAAAATTAAAGTTAAGTTAAAATAAAGTTAAAGTAAAGTTAAAATAAAGTTAAAGTAAAGTAAAAAAATTTAAGTAAAGTTAAATAAAAGTTAAAGTAAAGTTAAAGTAAAGTTAAAATAAAGTTAAAGTAAAGTTAAAATAAAGTTAAAGTAAAGTTAAAGTAAAGTTAAAGTAAAATTAGAGTAAAGTTAAAGTAAAGTTAAAGTAAAGTTAAAGTAAAGTTAAAGTAAAGTTAAAGTAAAGTTGAAGTAAAGTTGAAGTAAAGTTAAAGTTCAGTTGGATGCGAACTGTTTAAAACAAAAAAAAAATCAAGCATCCCCAGGTCAAAAACTTCTTTGCTCCGGTACATCAAGGAAGCAAACGACCCCTCATCAGTTTATTTGATTCGATTGTAGCGTTTTAAACAACAAGCCGCACTCTCTGATAACGACCTCAAATATCATCGTCGTTTGAATGTGCGGCTGCACTGCATAGCATAAATCCAATTTCTCCCGGTAATATTCCTATGGGTATGAAAACATCACGGCTGAGAAGTTTCAGTACAAAGAATTGTCTTTTATTCATATTTCATATCTAGTGTTGAATGGTCACTTCTCACCAATCAATTGAAAAGCTACATAGAGAAAATTATTTTTCCGTAATTTTTTTACCCACTGTTCAAAGAACTTGCCGTGTAAACAATTTTTTTTTTTTGAACGGCAATGTCCAGCCGGCATATGGACAGACCGAATCAATCTAAACAGTCTCGCCTTGTTTAGGAATCAGCTGACCGGGGGTCTGGGCTTCGCTACTGTTGTCAGGGCTAGCGAACGATACTCACGAAACTAATGTCTACGCATTCAATTGCACGCACCAGAATGCTGCCTGGAGTGGAGGTTTCCATTGTCAGTTGACAATTTCCTACCTACCATATGATTTATGCTGGTGATATAAGTAGAAGAGCAGCCTTTATCAATCTACATAAGTCACGCGACGATCATTCTGTCCAGTTAGCAATAAATTGTTGTAAATCTGCAAGATGATAAAAAATACTTAGGAGCAAAAATGTGCAAAGTGCTTCCTAGTGATTACACTTCGTACGATCTATCGTCAGCGCTTGACAATAGTTTGCTAGATGGCCCATATAGACGAAAAGATAAACGTTCGAGTATTTAGCATTAGGGCGTCTGGGCTAAGCAAAACCAACATTTCTTCAGCTCCAAAGAGGTCATGCCTCCAAATAGTATACATTGAAACCTCCTTTTAAGTAAACGAATGGCTGATCGAAAATAATTTTTACCGTACAAGCAATGACAAAACTATACACTTTTATATCTTTTAACACGCATAACTAAGGAGATTTTCGAAAAAATAAATATAAAACTGTATAGTTTAGTCATTGCGCTGGCAATAAGTAAGAAATTCTGCATCACGCCCAGCTAGATCCAAGGTGGTAACCCCATCAGCGTGATCGTCTCAGTGATGGTTGGGATGTTAAACAGAGCTGGCACGATGGCCCTCCGGCGAGACAGGAGTGTTGGCGTAAGCCCAATAAGCCACCCGTGAAAATCCCCATTGCGAATAACATAGGAGAAAATACGACTCAATACAATCGGCAAAGACTCACGCGATGAAATCCGTAGTCCTGATTGGAAACTAGAAACATGGAATTGCAAGTTACTTGGTTTCGCAGGATGTGACAGGATAATCTACGACGAACTACATTTCCGCAACTTCGACATCGTGGCGTTGCAGAAACTTTGTTGGACTGGACAGAAAGTGTGGAAAAGCGTGCATCGAGCGGCTACCTTCTACCAAAGCTGTGGCACCACCAATGAACTGGGAACAGGATTTATAGTGTTGGGCAAGATGCGACAACGTGTGATCTGGTGGCAACCGATCAACGCAAGGATGTGCATGTTGAGAGTTAAGGGCCGTTTCTTCAACTACAGCATCATCAACGTCCACTGCCCACACGAAGGGAGTCCTGATAACAAGAAAGAAGCGTTCTACCTGCAGTTAGAGCAAACATACGATGGTTACTCGCCGCGTGACGTGAAAATCGCCCGCCGTATCGAATGATAACGGGCAGCGATGCGTAAACTTTGCAGCCTCCCGTGTTATGGTAGTCTGAAGCACCTTCTTCCCCCGCAAAGATATCCACAAAGCCACCTGGAGATCACCCGACCATCAAACAGAAAACCAAATCGATCACGTTCTAATCGACGGTAAATTCTTCTCGGATATAACCAATGTCCGCACATACCGCAGTGTGAATATAGATTCGGATCACTACTTAGTAGCTGTATGCATGCGCTCAAAACTTTCGACAGTTATCACCACGCGTCGAAGCCGCCGTGGCTCAACATCGAGCAGCTGCGTAACGTAGAAGTGGCTCAAGTCTACGCGCAGTAGCTAGCAGTGGCCCTACCAACGGAAGAGCAGCTTGGCGCAGCTACATTTTAAGATGGCTAAAGGACTTTTAGCAGAAACGGTGCGGAGTCCATCATTGATGTGACCTTCTGGAGCCCAGGGCTTAACCCTAGCTCAGACTGGAGAGTTGATAACGGGTACACGCATAGTGATCACCTGGCGATTCGATACAGTATCGAACAGGGCGGTAGACGGCAGCAGTCGAGGATAACCGACACTCACCGAGGATGGCTAACCTCGAGTTTCGATAAGCCGGCATTTGTGGAGCGGATGCTCATGGAGCAGAATACAGACTACTTGTCTAGCGACGGTCTAGTTGGTACCTTGAGACGAGCGTGTGATGCGGCAATGCCGAGGCGATCCATACCCAGGAATGGACGAAGACCGGTGTACTGGTGGTGTCAAGAAATCGCGGAGCTCCGTGCATCTTGCCACAGGGCAAGGAGAAGGATGCAGAGAGCCCGGACCGATGAGTCGAGAGCGGAGCGAGAGGTGGCATACAGGGCGGCAAAGTTGGCACTGAACAAAGAGATCAAGGCGCGTAAGCGGGCGTGCTTCAACGATCTCTGTCAGACGGCCAACACAACCCCCTGGGGTGATGCGTACCGCGTAGTCATGTGCAAAACGAAAGGCACATCTGCACCACCGGAACGCTCTCCCGCGATGCTGCAGAGGATCGTGGAAACGTTGTTCCCGCACCACGAGGTGAGACCATGGGCACCCACACCACAAGACCATCCTGGTCCGAGTGAGGTTCCCCCAGTGACGAATGAGGAGTTAGCCGCAATTGCGAAATCACTTAAGCTGAACAAGGCCCCGGGCCCGGATGGCATTCCGACGGTGGCTATCAAAGCGGCCATCGAGGCTAGCCCTGACATGATCAGATCGGCTATGCAGAGATGCTTGGATAGAGGCGAGTTTCCGGAGAGGTGGAAAAGGCAAAAGTTGGTTCTACTGCCCAAGCACGGGAAGCCACCAGGCGACCCGTCGCACAGTGATGCGAGGGCGGCGAAAAGTCAAAAAATCAACTTTCAGATATGGGTCCTGTATTATTTTTGTACTATTTCTATATGTTTCGAGAGCTTATTACCAATGTTTCAATAAGATTGAACCGAAATTGATGTTTTTACAGCATTACAAAGTATGTGTTGAAAAATGTTGCATTTTTAGTTTCTTTGCAAAATGTATGGGGAAACGAAAAAAAATTCAACTAAGTTTTCAAATATGAGGACGCAGTTGGACACATTTCACGCTATGCTTATTTTGAAGATTTTCATGTCGTCTTTCAGAAAATCAATGGGTCATCTTGCGCAAACTTGCGCAACATATGTTTTAAGTCCCTTGAACATAGTGTATGATACAATATTTAGTACAAAATAATACCGTTCGTGCCTGGACTTAGTATGCATATCATTGTAGTCAGACTGACTCAGGGTAAAAGCATCTGTTAAAATGGGTTCTTTTTTTTCATTTGCAGCTGAGATTGGCGATGCTAAAACGATTTCATTGCATTTTTGTGTTACACTAAGGTCTTTTTTTACACGGGGGATACGTCCCGTGTAAAAAAAAACCGTGTAAAAAAAAACCGTGTTAATTCGCGAATCCGTGTAAAAAAAAACCGTGTTAATTCGCGAATCCGTGTAAAAAAAAACCGTGTTAATTCGCGAAACCGTGTAAAAAAATACCGTGCTAATTCGGGAATCCGTGTAAAAAAAAACTGAGGGAAATCTGAAAATATTTGAAATGTCCTCACCTTCAGATATCCGAGGTTTGTTTTAGAGAGTAATAAGAAAAGGGGGGGGGGGGTTAGTAGTAAGGGTTGAATCTAGGGGTTGGTGGGGAAGGGGACAAGGGATGGGCTATGGGGAGCAGAGTGCATACTGTTTCCAAGAAAGATTGTAGAGGATATTTTGGGGTGATAAGGACTGTCTAGACGGACGAAACGAAGGATCAAGGAGACTGTCAACACTCTACAGGTCCACGGAGCTAGGTGGTGTAGAGAAAGATGTTCCAGGACACCCAGGAACTTTCGCGAGTAAAGGCTTTGATATCTACGAGCGTAATCGATTGATTGTTGTTACATCGCTGATACTGTTCTACATCCTACAGGTATACGGAGCATTGTTCTGTAAATAAATCATTTTCAAACATGACCTCCAATTTTGATCTACAAGAACTTCCGCGAGTAAAGGCCAGAAGATCCACAAACATAGCCAATAATTTCTTGCTACCTGCGTTGTTACATCCCAGAGGTCCATTGAGCGTTGTACTGAAGAGTATTCATTTCTAAATACATACTAGGTCTTCCTTGAACTTCCGCGAGTTAAGGCCTTAAGATCTACAAGCGTACTCAATGAATTGTTGTTACATTTCTAATACGTTGTTACATGCTACAGGTCCAAGAACATTTTTTCTGTAAGGAACTAATTGTCATAGATGTTCTAGGTACTCCAAGAACTTCCACGAGTAAAGTCCTGAAGATCTACAAGCGTTGTCAATGGTTTGTTGTCACATTACTGATACAGTGTAGCGTCCTACAGGTCCAGGGAGCATAGTTGTGTAGAGAAATAATTTCCACAGATGATCTAGGACCTCCAAGAACTTCCGCGAGTAAAGGCCTTAAGATCTACAAGCGTTATCAATGGTTTGTTGCCACATTACTGATATAGTGTAGCGTCCTACAGGTCCTGGCAGCATAGTTCTGTAGAGAAATAATTTCCACAGATGATCTAGGACCTCCAAGAACTTCCGCGAGTGAAGGCCTTAAGATCTACAAGCGTAATCAATGGATTGTTGTCACATTTTTAATACGTTGAAACATGCTACAAGTCCATGAACCATTTTTCTGTATAGAAATAATTGCCACAGATGTTCTAGGTCCTCCAAGAACTTCCATGAGTAAAGACCTGAATATCTACAAGCGTTATTAATGGTTTGTTGTCACAATACTAATACATTGTAGCGTCCTACAGGTCCAGGGAGCCTAGTTCTGTAGAGAAATAATTTCCAATGATAATCTAGGACCTCCAAGAACTTCCGCGAGTAAAGGCCTTAAGATCTACAAACGTTATCAATGGTGTGTTGCCACATTACTCTTACAGTGTAGCGTCCTACAGGTCGAGGGAGCATAGTTCTGTAGAGAAAAAAATTCCAAAGATGATCTAGGAGCTCCAAGAACTTCCGCGAGTAAAGGCCTTAAGATCTACAAGCGTAATCAATAGATTGTTGTTACATTTCTTATACGTTGTAACATGCTACAGGTCCATGAACCATTTTTCTGTATAGAAATAATTTCCACAGATGTTCTAGGTCCTCCAAGAACTTCCATGAGTAAAGACCTAAGATTTATAAGCGCAACCAATACAAGAACTTCCGCGAGTTTAGACCTGAAGATCTACAAGCGTTATCAATGGTTTGTTGTCACATTACTGATACAGTATAGCGTCCTAAAGGTCCAGGGACCATAGTTCTGTTGAGAAATAATTGCCAAACATCTTCTAGGCACTCCAAGAACTTCCATGAGCCGCAAGAGTACAGCATTCTTGGAAATCAAGACTCTTCAGAACTGTCTTCCATGGACCTGTAGGATGTTGCACCGCATCAGTAATGCAACAGAAGTTCATTGATAATGCTTATTGATCTTAAGGCCTTAACTCGCGAAATATCTTGGATTAACTAGAAAATCTTTGAAAATAACTTCTCTATAGAACCGTGATCCATAAATCTGTATAACATCATATAAGTAATGTAAAAGCAATTGATTAATTACGCTAGTAGATTCAGCCCTTTACTTGCGGAAGTTCTGGATGACCAAGAACACGTTAACGGAATCTTGCGCCAAGGACCTGTAGTAGACGTGTGCGCCGAAGCAATTTTCACCGGCGGCGGCGTGTATAGTAATTCGAGGCAGCGGCGGCGCACGCCGTTCGTCCTATACGGCGGTGGCGGCGGCGGCGTAATCGGCGTGACCAAAATTTTAAATTATTTTTTTTAGTGAAGAGCAAATTCTAGTCATTAAAAAAACGTCAATACAGAACAATGTCTTTCTTGTATCTAAATTATAATTTTCATCTATTTTGTGTAAACGGTTTAAACGTATGTCAATCAGAGGTTTCAATAAAAACTATCCTCATAAGAACTATGCTATAAATTTCAGAGAGTACCCTTGAGGACGTTTACCAGGAAATTTATAAAGGATTCCTCTAGATAGAAATACACAACGTCGCACGTCTCGTCTAAGGATATTCTTCAATGAAACTCATTTTAGACCAGTATAGTCATGGTAAAATTCGAAATGTTTGTAGGTGTTCTGTTAGGGTGCTTTTCAGGAATTACTCCAGGGATTCTATCAGGAGTTTCTCCAAAAAATTCTGAATAGGGTTCCTCTAAGGGGCTTCCTAGAAGATCCTTAGATATTCCTCCACAAGTGTGATAGTAAACTTCTCTAGAGATTTTTAGATACTTTTCTTCAGGGATTCTTTAGAATTCACTTCAGGATTTATTTCTTAACGCTTCTCCAAGAATATCTTCAGAAATTCTTTTCGGAATTATTGCACAGCATTCTCCAAATTTCAGAGACTCCTCGAAAAAAAAAATATCAATTTTAGAAAATTCTTTGGTGATTCCCTTACGAATACTTCACAAGCTCCTCTATTTAGAAGTATGTCCATGAGTTCTTTCAGTGTTTGTTCCAAATCACCCTTCAAAAAATCATTAGGAGATTTATTTAGGAATTCTTCTAGTATTTATGTCTGTATTTTCTTTATTTATTTCCGAAGATTTTTTTCAAGGATTCTTTCAGAAACTTATCAGAGGTGTCCTTTAGAAATGCCTTCAAGGATTTTTAGAAACTTCTTCAGTATTTTTTCCTTGATTTTTCCCAAAAATTTCTCATTAAATTCTACTTAAAAATCCTCTAAATCCATCACAGGACTTTTTTTCCCACCCCCCTATTGGGGAAATTAAGCCACTTCGTCCAATTAACTGAATTTTTGTGTCGAATCTCAGGAGTTCCTCCAGGTATTCCCCAAGAACTTCTTCAGGAGCTATAAACGATTGTTTCTAAAATAGTTTCAATAAAATTTAATCTCATCTGAAATTTATTTAAATATTTCCTTCAGGTAACCCTCGAAGAGTAACTCCAACATGATTTACGTTATTTCATAAAATAATTCTGTAAAAATCTGTGGAGGAATATCTCAAACCGCTGAGAATTAGCATTAGCGTAGTTACGGTATACTTCGTAGATTGGATACTAACAACATTCATGTACCTTTTGCTAATCTTGCTTGGATTGCTTTTCGGAACAAGGCTAGGGAGTTAACTTCGCTCCAATCTTATACAAGAATACCAAAAGCACAAATGTCATTATTCCCGGCCACGCCCATCTTTACCGTAACTTGGGATAGGGGAAGGAAATGTTGATGTAGCACTTATATAAGAGGCCTCCGACTCAGTGACACTCCCATAAGTACTACGGAGTGGGTGGTTGGGAGATGTATTATGTAGGTCAAGGATTCGCCTGAAAAGCTGGCGATAGACCCACGGCATTGGTTGTTTAGTTGGTTAAAATTTAATCTTTTGAAAGCCGGCAATCAAAAGAGATTTTTTCCTATTTATTGTTTAAATAATTATGTTCCTGCTCAGTAAGAGGCCCAAGCAGAACCGATCCCTCCAGGGTCATCGGAACATCACAGTAAATGTTTGAAACGCGTGAAAAAAAAAACAAATTTGGCGATCCGGAAAAAAAAACTCAATTATATAAAAAAAAAAAACGCGAAAACAACGAAAAAAAAACATCTCAATTTATTAAAAAAAACGTAAAACGAGTTGAAGAAAATAAAATCAAAAGATATTTTTTCTGTTTATTGTATAAACAAGTATGTTTCCGCTCAGTGCGAGGCACAAGCAGAACCGATCCCTCCAGGGTCATCGGAACTTTGCAATAAATGTTTAAAACGCAAGGAAAAAAAAAAATGGTGACCCGAAAAATAACAAAATAAAAGAAAAAAAAATAACAAAAAATCGCGTTACACAACAACAAAAAACATCTTAATTTATCTATAAAAAATAAATCAAACAAGATCGCGTGAAACGAGTAAAAAACCATGGTTGGCAATCCGAAAAAAAAAATCAATGTTTCTAAAAAAAAAAAAAAAAAAAACGCGTCCACACCCGCGACATTACGACACTCGGCTCGAAGAAAAACAACGCGGACAACGTGGTCTACCTGCCACCGAATGATATGGCGATCTTGACCCTTAAAAAAATAAGAAGGATGTTTCGTCGTCCCGACTTCAGGGTTGCCCGCTTGTACATCTGAAATAGAAAATAGTATTAAAAGGTGATAGGCTCACAACAGTTACATAATTTTCGAAAATAAATCTCTCTTTACATAGACAAAAATTACCTGAATCCTCCTGAAACAAATGGTTCATTAGCAATAAAAAGCATAATACAAAAAAAAAAGTAGAACAAATTCTGATCTTGGATTTTTTTTGCATTTAAATTGACAAAGCTAAAAAATTACAAGATCAGAATTTGTTATGGTAGATCTTACACCGTAACGCACCATTATAAGGTGATCTACCCACGTTACGGGGCAATATCTCAAACCGCTGAGAATTCTTCGAAAATTCTGAAAATGAAAATAACAAAAAATCCATGGAAAAGGTAATCTTTTACTGAAAATTATGGGAGACGCTTAAACTACTGAAGGAGTCTCAAGTAATATTTCAAAAGGAATTCCTTAGTAAGATTTAAATGGAGTTCATGGAAGAATTTCTGAAAAAACCCATGGAGGAATTTCTGAATAAATTGTCTTTCTAATTCTTGAAGTAATCCCAGAAAATATTCTTGAACGAAGTCCTTCAAGATTATGTGAAACTATCTTAGGGATTTTTCTGAAGAAAGAGTTGCTAAAGAAAATGCTGAAAACTCTCCCTCGGAAACCCATGATTGAACTCCTACAAGGATTTATTAAAAAATATTTAGAAACATTCCAAGAGAAATGTCTTACCAAAACTCATGGAGGATGTTCTGAAAGAATTCCAGGAGGAGTTCATGAACATATTTTTAAAGAAAAACTTTAACAGTAAAGGAAATTTCCAAAAAAAAATACCTATATAACAACAATTGATTGAATACGCTAGAAAATGTAACAACAATTGATTGAATACGCTAGTAGATCTTCAGGCCTATACTCGCGGAAGTTCTTGGAGGTCCTAGAATATCTTGGAAAAGTACGTCTCTACAGAACTATGCTCTAAAGACCTGTAGGATGTTGCACCGTATCAGTAATGTAACTACAATCCATCGATTACGCTTGTAGATCTTAAAGCCACTACTCGCGGAAGTTCTTGGATGCCCTAAGATGTCCTTGAAAATTACTTATCTTCAGAACTATGTTCCATGGACCTGTAGGATGTTACACCGCATCAGTAATGTAACTACAATTCATCGATTACGCTTGTAGATATTAAGGCCACTACTCGCGAAAGTTCTTGGTTTACCTAGAATATCCTTGAAAATAACTTCTCTTCAGAACTATGCTCCATGGACCTGTAGGATGTTACACCGTATCAGTAATTTAACAAAAATCCATTTATTACGGTTGTAGATCTTGAATTCTTTATTCGCGGAAATTCTTGGATGACCTAGAGCATATTTGGGGAGCTTTTTTTTTTCTACAGAATTATGCTCCATGGATCTGTAGGAGAAAACACCGCCTCAATAATACAGCGGCCGTTCGGTCGTTGCAAAACCGCTCGACGCAACGCTTTTTAGTTGCAAGTCCGCTAATTGCAAAATTTGACAAGTTTTTGCAACTAAAAAGCAATCAAGTGTCAAATTCGTGCTGTGAGTTGTGCTGTCAGTGCATTTCGATGCACTTTAGTGTCAAAATGACGTTGCAATTAGCGAATGGCATTCGCTCGTTGCAAAGTAAACATTTTGCAACGAGCGAACGGCCGCTGTATAGCAAAAATAATTGATTACGCTCGTAGATTTTCAGGCCTGTATCCTCGGAAGTTCTTGGAGGTCCTAGAATATCTTTGAAAACTACGTCTCTACAGAACTATACTCTAAGGACCTGTAGAATGTTGCACCGTATGGGAGCGTCCATAAATTACGTCACGCAAAAATTGCCCATGTTCAACCCCCCCCTCCCCCCTATGTCACACTTTTTGTATGGGACCTCTGAATTTTTTGTATGGGTTGTCACACTTTGCTGAACCCCCCCTCCCCCCTAAAAGCGTGACGTAATTTATGGACGTTCCCTATTAGTAATATGACTACAATCCATCGATTACGCTTGTAGATCTTAAGGTCTTTATTCGGGGAAGTTCTTGGATGCCCTAGAATATCCTTGAAAACAACATCTCTTCAGAACTATGCTGCATAGACTGTAGGATGTTACACCGTATCAGTAATGTAACTGCAATCCATAGATTACGCTTGTAGATCTTAAGGCCACTACTCGCGGAAGTTCTTAGATGACCTAAGATATCCTTGGAAATAACTTCTCTTCAGAACTATACTCCATGAACCTGTAGGATGTTACACCGTATCAGTAATTTAACAAAAACCCATTTTTTGCGGTTGTAGATCTTGAATTCTTTATTCGTGGAAATTCTTGGATGACCTAGAGCATATTTGGGAAGTTTTTTTTTCCACAGAACTATGCTCCATGGATCTGTAGGATATTACACCGCATCAATAATATAGCAAAAATAATTGATTACGCTCGTAGATTTTCAGGCCTGAACTTTCGGAAGTTCTTGGAGGTCCTAGAATATCTTTGAAAACTACGTCTCTACAGAACTATGCTCTAAGGACCTGTAAGATGTTGCACCGTATTAGTAATGTGACTACAGTTCAACGATTACGCTTGTAGATCTTAAGGTCTTTATTCGCGGAAGTTCTTGGATGCCCTAGAATATCCTTGAAAACAACATCTCTTCAGAACTATGCTGCATGGACATGTAGGATGTTACACCGTATCAGTAATGTAACTACAATCCATCGATTACGCTTGTAGATCTTAAGGCCACTACTCGCGGAAGTTCTTAGATGCCCTAAGATATCCTTGGAAATAACTTCTCTTCAGAACTATGCTCCATGAACCTGTAGGATGTTACACCCCATCAATAATATAGCAAAAATAAATTGATAACGCTCGTAGATTTTCAGGCCTGAACTCTCGGAAGTTCTTGGAGGTCCTAGAATATATTTAAAAACTACGTCTCAACAGAACTAGACTCTAAAGACCTGTTTGATGTTGCACCGTATCAGTAATGTAACTAATTACGCTTGTAGATCTGAAGGCTTTTATTCGCGGAAGTTCTTGGATGCCCTAGAATATCCTTAAAAACAATATCTCTTCAGAACTATGCTCCATGGACATGTAGGATGTTGCACCGTATCAGTAATGTGACTACAATCCATCGATTACGCTTGTAGATCTTAAGGTCTTTATTCGCAGAAGTTCTTGGATGCCCTAGAATATCCTTGAAAACAACATCTCTTCAGAACTATGCTGCATGGACCTGTAGGGTGTTACACCGCATCAATAATATAGAAACAATTACTTGATTACGCTCGTAGATTTTCAGGCCTGAACTCTCGGAAGTTCTAGGAGGTCCTAGAATATCTTTGAAACTACGTCTCTACAGAACTATGCTCTGAGGACCTTTAGGATGTTGCACCGTATCAGTAATGTGGCTACAACCCATCCATTACGCTTATAGATCTTAAGGCCTTTATTCGCGGAAGTTCTTGGATGCCCTAGAATATCCTTGAATAAAATTACTTCTCTTCAGAACTATGCTCCATGGACCTGTAGGACGCTGAACCATACTCAAAAATCACCTTTAGGAAACCCCCCCCCATTTAACCCCTCCTAGCCCCCCATATATTTACCACCCCTCCTTCAAGAAACAGACCCCCCACACATCCCTTTCCTGCAGACCTCTTACATCATCATCCGCCTTCACCTCATACCACTTTTCAACTCCCTTGCAACCCTTTCCTATAAATCCCATTTCTTCCTTTTAATAAAAGTTCCCTTCTAGACACTTAGCGCGAGAAAGT
Organism: Aedes albopictus; assembly: GCF_035046485.1. Lineage (NCBI taxonomy): Eukaryota > Metazoa > Arthropoda > Insecta > Diptera > Culicidae > Aedes > Aedes albopictus. Next base: position 142,128,477 of record NC_085136.1, on the reverse strand, counting down.
TGAAAAAACCGTGTTAATTCGCGAATCCGTGTAAAAAAAAACCGTGTTAATTCGCGAAACCGTGTAAAAAAAGCCGTGTAAAAAAAAACCGTGTAAAAAAAAACCGTGTAAAAAAAGACCTTAGTGTATTCACTTGAGCCGTCCAAGCTCACACGTCCTAGAGTTTAACGGAGCCGTACATGCAGTTCGAATGAAGGCAGCGTTCAGTCGTTGTCTCAATTAGTATACTAGGGTCAATATGACCCAAATTTGAATATAAAATAGGCATACCTTATTTATTTATGCACGGAGATTTATTATTCTGGGGTGATATAAAATGGCATCAACATTTTCGATAAAGTATAAACCGTACGAGCTGAACAAAAAACTTATAAATAATACACTAGGGTCATATATAAACGCGGAAAATCGAACCCTTACAGCCCAATGACATTTTAACCAAACAACACCATTTTATATATCATTCGATTGAAAATTTTGTTAAGAACTCGATGTTGAAGTAAAAAAAATATTTGTGGTACAATGATCACCAGGAATCGACTACAAAGCATATCATGTTGACCATAACACTTACCGCATCTTCAACCATTTAGGTCTATAGGAAACCTGGTTTTAAGTAAAGTTAAAAATATGTTTACACTATAGGGTATTCTGCTGGCTGAAACAGATCATCGATAGCGGAAGCTATGCTAGAAAATTTTCGGACGTTTCGTGGTGCTCCGGGGAACTTGTGGCAAGAAACATGTAGGGAATCGCGCTACTTGGGCGGTGGCTTCTATATTCGTCTGTTTTCCACTATAACTCAGTCAATCTTGAATCAATTGACACAATTCTTGAAATGCGGTGAGATAGGTATAGTATCTACCCGTGTACAAAATTTCAAGTCAATCGGTTCAAAATTGACCGGGTTACAGTGGAAAACAGACGAAAATAACAGACGAAGAAAACCACCGCCCAAGTAGCGCGATACCCTATGTAGTAACGTCAAAACATGGCGTGTAACAGCTCTTTCGTGTGATGTTTTATGAATGTTCTTCAGGTTGTGCCTGAACGGATGGGCTATAGCAGAAAAGGTCGAAGTACAGAACGTCTAAAGACAAAAGGTCGAAAGTCTATGGACAAAAGGTCGAATGGACAGAAGGTCGAATGGACAAATTGACAAATGGACGAATGGACAAAAGGTCGAATGAATAAAAAAATAGTAAAATATGCTCTCAGGGGGTTGTAGGACAAAAGGTCAAAAATCAAAAGGTCGAAGGTCGAAGGTCGAAGGTCGAAGGCCGAAGGTCAAAAGGACGAAAGATCGAAATAAATGAAATAACTAGGATCGAAAGGACAGAAGGACGAATGGACTAAAGGTCGAATGGATGAAAGGTCGAATGGACAAAAGGTTGAATGGATAAAAGATCGAATGGACAAGAGGTCGAAACAAAAAAAAAGTACAGAAGGTTGAAAGGACAGAAGGACGAATGTTGAATTGACAACATAAAGAAAAGAAACAATGCCGATGCGACCATTTTTTTCCTGTTTTATGTTCTCACTGCAACTTGACCTGCATCTCTTCAACTTAGATTTCTTTTAGCGCTTCCACAATTATTATATGCAGGGTTTCTTTTGCTTTCCATTGTATTGTATTTGTATATTGCATAATAGGCATAATACCACACTATATCCAGGAAGTCGACATTTTTTTCTGATCGTAATCGAACCTCTAATCTGGGCTTATTATAATAGTTTGTTTTTACCTGGTATAAGTGTTTTGAAGAACTTATACCTCTTTTGAACGATGGCTGTTCTCTTGAGTAACTTGTTTTTACAGTTATTGGCGTGATTACTAATATTTTTTTAAATAGTATTCTACATTCTTTTGAATAATATTGCAATGTAGTACCTTTTGCCTTTTCTACCCTTTGTCCATTTGACCTTTTATCCATTCGACCTTTTGTCCTTATATTCAACCTTAAATTTTTTGTCACATATTCAACAAGCTTCTTTATAATTATCATCGTCGTTAGCAATCGGTTCACCCATGGATATCAAATGAATATTATTCTTATTTTTTCTGTTTTTTTTTTATTAGGATAAGTCAAAAATAAATTAAAATTTTGAACATAATGACTGATGAAACGAAATGTATAACTAATTTAAATGTTATTGTTGTTTTGATATATTGAGCAATTTGAGGAACTAATTTATAATACATCAACTGATTCATATTTCAATAATTTTTAATAATCAAGCTTAATGTTTGCTCAATATAACACAAATACTAACAATTGTTTTATAAAGCCGCGATTTAAAAAAATAATCTTAGAAGGTTCCGTATACTTGCACATGTTCATTCGTTTGACTTTTCAGTAGAGTCATGTTTTCTAGATGGCCATCCAGAAAAGGTGCTGAAATGACTACTAATGCACATATTTTTGAAATTCATGAAGAATGGTGTGTCGCAAGATGGAGTTTGAAAACATCCAAAAAATGTCCTCTTCTCCGAGGGAACGAGGATTCCGGAATGGTCTTGAAAGTGGCCAATCTAGCTCAAAATTCCGGAAATGACTTCTAATGGAACGTGTTTGCAAAATCATGAAAAATGGTGTGTCGCAAGATGGGTTTTAAAAACATCAAAATATTGTCCTTTTCTCCGAGGGAACCAGGATTCCGGAACGGTCCTGAAAGTGGCCAATCTCGCCCAAAAGTCCGGAAATGACTTCTACTGGACCTATTTTTCAAAATCATGAAAAATGGCGTGTCGCAAGATGGGTTCTAAAAATATCCAAAAATTGTCCTGTTCCCCGGGGGAACCAGGATTCCGGAACAGTCCTAAAAATGGCCAATGTGACTCATGGGATGTCAAAATGTCTTCTTGGTAACTAATTCTAATAAATAACAAAGTTTTTTAAGCTGTGAAGGTATACAATTCATGTTAAGACTTTTCGCCAACTTTTGTATGGAGCCGCATCACTGTGCGTCGGCTTATAGACCAATTTGCCTCCTGGACACGGCCGGGAAACTCCTAGAGCGGATCATTCTGTCAAGGTTATTGGTCTATACCGAGAGGTCGGATAACGCGGGGCTATCAGACAGCCAGTACGGGTTTCGCAAAGGTAGATCGACAGTGGATGCCATTAGGTCGGTGACTGGATTGGCCGAAATTGCGCTGCAGAAAAAGAGGAGAGGCATACGGTACTGCGCGATCGTAACGCTAGACGTTAGAAACGCCTTCAATAGTGTAAGCTGGGCCGCCATAGAGAGCGCCATATCTCGCTTAGGTGTCCCGGCTGGCCTAAGGCGTATTCTGGGTAGTTACTTCCAGAACAGGGTGCTGATTTACGACACCGAGGAAGGCCAAAAACAGTACAATGTCACTGCAGGTGTACCGCAAGGATCCATCTTGGGTCCGGTACTGTGGAACGCGGCATATGATGGAGTACTGAGGCTAGCACTACCACCGGGAGTAAAGTTGGTTGGCTTCGCCGACGACATTACCCTGGTGGTATACGGTGAGTCGCTCGAAGAGGTGGAATTGACGGCAGCGCATGCGATTGACATAGTGGAGGGCTGGATGAGGTCGAGGCAACTGACACTCGCACACCACAAGACAGAGGTGGTGGTGGTGAACAACCGCCAGTCTGCACAGCAGGCAGTGGTCACCACGGGCGGGTGCTCGATCGAGTCCTGTCGCTCACTGAAGCTCCTTGGAGTCATGGTCGACGACAAGTTGAGCTTCAGTAGTCATGTCGAGTATGCTTGTAAGAGGGCGAGTGTAGCGGTTATGGCATTGTCTAGGATGATGTCAAACAGTTCGGCAGTTGTCTCGAGTAAGCGGAAGCTGCTCGCGTCAGTCGCGGTGTCCATACTACGGTATGGCGCCGCCGCATGGTCGAACGCGCTCAAGCTGCAGAGGAATGTTGACCGACTAGAGAGTGTACATAGGCTGATGTGCCTCAGGGTGGCCAGTGCATACCGGACTGTCTCGAAAGACGCGGTATACGTGTTAGCGGGCATGATGCCGATAGCACTGGTGTTGGCCGAGGATGTTGAGTGCTACGATGAAAGAGGTACGAGAGGTGCGCGACGAAACGCCAGAACTTCGTCTATGGTGAAATGGCAAAGAGTCTGGGACTCTTCAACAAAGGGTAGGTGGACACACAGGCTCATACCGAGCGTGTCCCGGTGGACGTGTAGACCCCATGGCGAAGTGAACTTTCACCTGACACAATTTCTGTCGGGCCATGGGTGCTTTAGGTGGTACCTGCACAGGTTCGGGCATGCAAACTCACCCTCATGCCCGGAGTGTGCAAACAGGGCGGAGACGGCGGAACATGTACTCTTCGAGTGCCCGCGTTTTGCGGAGCAGAGGTCGAGCATGTTAGAGGTATGCGGCAGGGATACTACTCCCGATAACATTATTGAGAGGATGTGTACGGGGGTGGACGAGTGGAATGTCGTGTCGAACACGGTATCCACAATCGTGCTCCACCTCCAAAGGAAATGGCGGGCCGACCAACAGTTAGTCGAGTTGGCCCCCTAGAGATATGCCGAGTGTGATGGCTGACAGATGAGCGAGAGTGCGAAAGCACAGTCCCCCCCCCCCTCCTCTACGAAGTAATCCCTAACGGGCGTGCCGCGGAGCAAGGTCAGGTAGTGCAGAATGTGGTTTTCCTACGGTGTTGCTAACCAACAGGTTTCCTCATTCTATAAAAAAAAAAAAAAAAAAAAAGGGACATCCGATCCGCCATAGGCAGTACCTCGGCTACAGCACTAGGCCTCGCGACTCCGAATCACAGAAACGACTGGTACGACAGCGAATGTGAACAGTTATAAAACGAGTAGAATGCAGCATGGGCGAGAATGCTGCAACACCGTACGAGAGCGTATGAGCCACATTATAGATAGGCGCGGAACAGGCAGAACTCAATCTTCTGGATCAAGAAATGCCAGCAGGAAGAACGAGATCGAGAAGCGATGGAAGAGCTGTACCGCGCTAAGGACACACGAAAGTTCTACGAGAAACTGAACCGCTCGCACAGAAGAGGTTTTGTGCCAACAGCCGACATGTGCCGAGATGTGAGTACCTCAAGGCGACGTTGCAAGTACCGTAGGTGGCGTGGTAACAGATCTAGGAGTATGTGCACAGGACGAAAGACTTCCGGCCCCTGACCTCCAAGAGATTGAGGAGGAGGTTAGCCGGTTGAAAAACAACATAGCCGCTGGAGCAGATCAACTACCAAGCGAGCTTTCAAAAATACGGTGGAGAAGCACTGGTGAGAGCACTGCACTAGGTCATCACCAAGATTTGGGAGGAGGAATGATTACCGGAGGAATGGATGGAAGGTATCGTGTGTCCCATCTACAAAAAGAGCGACAAGTTGGATTGCGGGAAATACCGCGCGATCACACTACTGAGCGCTGCCTACAAGGTACTCTCTCAAATTTTATGCCACTGTCTTTCACCGATTGAAAGTGAGTTCGTGTGGCAATATAAGGCTGGATTCATTGGTGAACGCGCTACAACGCAGAAATGCCGCGAATACAACGTGACCACACATCACGTGTTCATCGATTTCAAATCGGCGTATGATACAATCGATCAAGAACAGCTATGGCAGACTATGCAGGAATACGGATTCCGGGATAAACTGATACGATTGATCAAGGCGACGATGGATCGAGTGATGTGCGTAGTTCGAGTATCAGGGACACTCTCGAGTCCCTTCGAATCTCGCAGAGGGTTGCGGCAAGGTGCTGTTCAACATTGCATTAGATGGTGTAATAAGGAGAGCGGGGATTGACACGAGTGGTACGATTTTCACGAAGTCCGTTCAGCTGCTTGGTTTCGCTGATGATATTGATATTATTGCTAGTAAATTTGAGACGATGGCGGAAGCGTACATCCGACTAAAGAGTGAATCCAGGCAAATCGGATTAGTCATTAATATGTCGAAGACAAAGTACATGATGGCAAAGGGATCTAGGGAGGAATCACCGCGCCCGCCACCCCGAATCCATATCGACGGTGATGAAATCGAGGCGGTTGAAGAATTCGTGTACTTTGGCTCACTGGTGACCGCCGACAACAACACCAGCAGAGAAATTCAGAGGCGCATTGTGGCAGGAAATCGAGCTTACTTTGGACTCCGCAGAACTCTATGATCGAATAAAGTTCGCCGTAACACGAAGTTAACTATCTACAAAACGCTGATTAGACCGGCAGTCCTCTATGGGCACGAAACATGGACCCGACGTGCAGAGGACCAACGCGCCCTTGGAGTTTTCGAACGGAAGATGTTGCGTACCATCTACGGCGGAGTGCAGATGGAAGACGGGACTTGGAGAAGGCGACTGAACCACGAGCTGCATTAGCTGCTGAAAGAACCAACCATCGTCCATACCGCGAAAATCGGGAGGCTACGGCGGACGGAGTCATCCGACCGGTACAAGAAGACAAACAGCCATGGACCGAGTGGAATGGAGACGGCTATTATGTACATCAGACGCCACCCCTGCTTTAGCCTGATCGGTAAGGTAAGGTAAGTTGAAGTTCGCTCACTATAGTATACCGACATCTGGTATACCGACATCTGGTGGTTGTTCGGCTGAACACAGCATGAATAGCACTGGGCGGAGCGTTTTCGTGACGATGATTTTTACTGTAATTTGTTCTAAGTATTACGACTGCATGAACGTGGTATCCGGCCATTAAGCAGAGGAAATTTTTGACATTCTATCTGTTAATATGATGATTAAAAATATTTCCTTCATTAGTCAGTCATAGGCTATTCTTTCTAGTTTTTGCCATTCAGGGATTAGTTGGCGTTGAAAATGACAATATTTTTTCAAAGATTTTTCCTTCCTTAAATCATAGGATCTTCTTTCGAGTTCTACTGATGCGGAGAATAGGGCATTGGTAATCAAGTTCATTATTCATTTTTCGGCCAAACGGCATTCGGCCAAATGACCCGGAACGGCGGAAAGCGTTTGATAACTTTGAACGTAATCTACTTTGAAGTGAAAATTACTTGACAAAAAGATAAAAAATCACCTGCATTGGGCTTGTCTCTTCACAATGGCGTAAACATGACAAGCGAAGAAAATATTCAGTAAAAAATCAGAGAGAAGCCGTCGACTTCATGGCAGGCCGCGTACATGATGGCTTCTCACGGTTGAAGTGGACCCAAAGAGCGTTTAACATCCAGACAGAGTAATAAGAAGCGATTGACACAGGACCGGATCCAGTGAAAACGGATATTTGATTTGGCGTAAATTCGACGAAGTAAATTGTTACTAATAAGCATTTAAACAAACCGTATTTCAGCATTACATTTACAAACCACCTACTTACTGCTCTATAATAGCAGTTCAACTGCGAAACAGTTCTAAATTAGCAGCTGAACTGCTACTGAAAATGTGACAACAGTTGCGTAGCATTTCAAATACACGATTATGTTTTAGGCCTTCAAGTAAAAAGTATTGCCTAGCACTAGCACATCCGAAATTACGTAATTTACCTCTTCTGATGCGCAGAGTGAAGAAAAGCCAAATGGAAAAGAGATAGATAAGACAGCGGAAGAAGAAGTGTTGAATTCTACACAATTTTGGTTTCCATTTTCGATAGTCTGAGGGATAAGCACATACGCGCCTACTTGTGACGTAGTTGGGGGGGCAAGGCCTCTCAAAACCAATGAAATGGTGACAAAATCGATGCCGTTTATCCAAATTAGGCATATTCTCGTGGAAACTAGTGCATTTTGTTCAATTTTGAAGAGCTTCGCTCCCCAACTACGTCACAAGTTGGCGCGTATGGATAGGCATTTAATCAGCCGTATATTGGGTCAAAACCGCATATACGGCTAATTTTTATTTAATGACTTTCTGTAAAGGCGCATTTCATCTGCTTATTAGTAACTTCGGATATCAAATGAGTATCGCTTAAACTTGCATTCCAGAAAGAGTTGTTTTGGAAAAACAGCCTATCATTTATGTATGAAAGACTTTGTTTATTTGTTTATCAGGTGCAATAATGAAGTATCCTATTGTTTTTTCATCTTCTTTTAGCGGCTGTTCGGGCCCGTTTAAAGTTGATCATCAGTATTAACTTCTTTTCTCGATCAGCCTAGATAGCTGTGTAGTGTCGGTAGTGATTGTCTCAATTGGTTAAGAATAACACTACGGACCGCCTGTTCCGGTGGTAAGAGTCCACCCACAGGTGACCCCTAATTCATGGTGTGATGCGGCTTCATGCTTACCGTGCCTAGGAATGAATGGCTAGGGGGGTCTAATAAAAACCTAACCGCAAACGGAGCCTGTGGAGTACCAGGGCGCCCTTCACAGTATGTTGCCCTTACTGTGCTAACCGGAGCAATGGAGCACTGGACCTTGTGTTTCTCCGAGACAATCGGCTGCCCTTCTTTAGTCTCACTTGAGGCTAAATAAGGGCGGGATTATGAAGATGCTGTTAATTAGTTTAAATTTTCACCTATATGGTTTCGCGTTATGCGATTTACACAGTGTATTCTGTGTATCCTCGCCTTTGGCGTTTTCCAATCGATACCGATCTGGTTTTGTTGCTGCTGTTCTTTGTTGTGCTGTTGTTGCGAAGAGTTAAATCTTGCCTAGTTTGGGTAGTGGCTACGGTTAGGATAGCTCAGATCAATCTTCAGCATAAAAGAACAGCAACAATCAATCTCTGCAGACTTATGCAAAATGGTTCAGCCCAAGTGGCCTTGGTCCAAGAACCTTACTTTCGTAAGGGAAATTTCTATCTAGGAAACCTTGTGAACCCGGTGTTTGCTACTTTCAGTAAACATGAAATGGCAAACTCACGTGTCATGCCTCGAGCCTGTGTGCTTGTCAACAACGCAATAGTTGCTACACTCATCTCTGAACTAACCACCGGAGATGTATGTGCTATCACAATTGATGTATCTGTTGGAAACCTCAACAAGAAATACGTCTATTGTTCTGTGTATTTACCGCATGATGAACCATCCCCTACGGATGCTTTCAAACAAGTTATCGCATACTGTACTTCAAAAGCCCTTCCGCTTATTGTTGGCAGTGATGCTAATGCTCACCATATCATCTGGGGCAGCTCAGACATTAACTTGAGAGGCTCCAGTTTGATGGAGTACTTAAGTAGTACAGATCTTGCATTGCTTAACATAGGCAACCGCCCAACCTTCATGGTATCTGGTAGAGAGGAAGTGTTGGACATAACGCTTTGCTCTAGTAGAATTAGTCACGAGTTGACCAATTGGCATGTGTCATATGAAGAATTTTTATCTGACCATCGCTACATCTTTTTTGAACATTTAAATGTTACTTCGCAAACACTGCGTTTCAGAAATCCCCGGTCAACAAACTGGGATCTTTTTACTGATTTGGTTGCGACCAAATTTCATGGATACTCACTGTTGCGACCCCTCGGTCGGCGCGTCTCCACACAAGTCAAACGAATAAGGGTCAGCTGTGGTAACGTCAACGTGACATGTAGGTAGCCACCGAGCGATCCGCTCGCCGTTGATGAATTGCAGAAATAATCAAAACAGAAGCTACATGGAATGTGATGTGCAGTGAATGCTAGCCAAATTATTAGAATTCGTTAATCTTATACTGTTATTATTAGCATTAGTAGATCGAACGTGAACTTATGTACTCGATTGAATAGTGTGCTGGTATGCTTTGAATTCGTGGGCCTCATACCTTAATTTGAACTTAAATCTAGTTTTTTCTCTTAGATAACCTATAATTGAAATAGTACGGTGGTAAATCTAATCACAATTAGTTAATACTAAGTTCTAAAACTACAGAACTACTACGTAAGTTGAACATTATTGAAAATTGAACTCCTAACATACTGAACAAGATCTAATTGGACAGGTGGGCAGATCCCTTTGATGCTCTAGTCGTTGCGTCAGTACTTTAGCGAAAGTGGTCCAGGTAAATCTAATTGGAATGAGCCTAGAGATTTTTTAACTAGTAAGCTAATGAATTACAGAGCTAATTCCCGAATCATAAAAGTGGCCAGAAGGAGAAAAACCAAACCGAAATAAGAAAACTAAACGTGAGTCCCACAACCTTTGTAATTTATGCCTGCCTATTCAATTTTTGCTATATTACAGGATTTTTTTAATACACCACTGCTGTTAAAAACACGGAATTCTTACTTCTGACCGGTTGTCCGCCACATTTTAAAAAAATCGTTTACACGTAATCCTGCATAGCCAGAATGTCTAATCGATCCCATGAACCCGAAGCCACTCCACAAACTCAGGGAATCCAGAGCTCCACGCCTACAGACAAATGCAAGATCTGCCAGAGGGCGGACCAAGGTCGTTTGTGGAAATGCAACATATGTCGTAATTGGAATCACCCCGCCTGCATTGGTATAGAGTCGACTAATGAGAACGATAAATTCGTATGCCCCCAATGCCAGCCGCTAACTGGTGCACTGAAACATACCTTCGTAGCACCTCCTGTAGTAGTGCCTGCAAGCACAACCCCAATTGAATACGTGAATATGTCGTGGTCGCAGATATCTCCAGTCACTACTCTAACGTCGACGACGCCCATGTTCGTGCCGCCTAACACAGTTGTAGACTCACGGACCATAATGCCACGATACTCTATTGCTCCGTCATCCTCGTGTCCCTCTCCGTTTCCTCCGACTAATCAGGCCTTCAGAAATACATTCCCGATTCTGTCCAACCTCGCTCAAGCTTTGCCACCGTATCAATTGCCGTCATACCCCGCGGCGATAAACCAACCTTGTTCGAGGTCGCAGTTCATATCACCAGGTGTTATTGTATCCATTGGAGACGCAATGGGAGCACCAACAGTATTGCCTCCGCCAAGCGTTGCAATACAATGCACAAATAACGCTCAACCGGTACACCCATTGACAATAACCCAACCGTACTCGACGACACAGTTTGTCCCACCGGGTACCGCACACCTTGAAGAAGCCATGGTATCCTCTGAACAGCTTTCGTCAAGTCTCCCAAATCAACAACCAGCGATGCACAACCCACCTTCAATATTGCGTGGTGCAATACCATCAGCTGTAATTGTATCTAGTGGGGAACCTATTCCAACAGCCCCGACGATGTTGCCTCCGAGTGATGCGCGGAACAACCAATCCTTAGTTCGAGCGGATGCCAGAAGTCAAGTCTCAAAGGCTACAGGTTCCAGATTATCTACGAGACAGCAACAGAAGCAATTGGAGTTGGAACTGCTCGATGAACAAAGGAAGCTGCAAGAAGAGGAGGAAGCCAACAAGCGTGAATATCTTCGAAAGCGGTACGAACTGTTGCAAGAAATGGCCAGCGAAACATCGTCAACTTCCGGCGTTAGTGTTGTAGAGGACGGGCCGAATGAGAAGGTCAACGCATGGCTGCAAAGTGGAATACCAAATCGCAACATGACGCAAACTTTGGCGACGTCCCAGGTGCAATATTTCGGGCCTACTGGACCAGCATCCGGTGTACCACGGGACGCAACAGGAAACTTAATGGGCAATATAACACGTAGCAGTCAACAAGAGTGTAGGCAGCAACATGCACTGCACGACGATAGCCGAGCTCCAACAAGAAGTATCCGGTTCGCCAACACTGGTGAACCTAATTTTGATCCGGTGCAGCGATCAACACCAAGGCACATATCAACGCGGTCAGAATATGGAAACAATCTGACACACAATCAAGTAGCTGCACGCCAGGCGATCTCGCGAGAGCTTCCCATATTCGACGGTTCACCAGAGGAATGGCCCTTATTCTACTCCACGTTTAACTCAACTACCGAAATGTGCGGATATACTCAGGAAGAAAATCTGATACGTCTTCAAAAAGGCCTCAAGGGGAAAGCATACGATGCAGTAAAGTGTAGGTTGATGCATCCCGCTAACGTCCCTGGAATTATTGCCACGCTTTAGATGCTGTACGGGAACCCCGAGGTTATTATCCACATCCTTATATCGAAGATAAACGCTGCTCCTGCTCCCAAAGCCGATAAACTCGATACTGTCATTGAATTCGCCTTGACAGTTCAAAACCTATGTGCAACTATTGAAGCATGTGAGCTTCTGGAGTACTCTTACAACGTCGTACTTCTGAGAGAGCTGGTCGACAAACTCCCTTCAGCACTAAAGCTTGACTGGGCAAAGCACCGACGAACTCTACCGACTGTTCATCTTTCCGCGTTTGCTGATTGGCTCTACGACCTCGCTGAAACTGTGTGTCCAATCGCATCACTTTCTGGTTCACGTAGCGGTAAAAGTGGACAGGCATTTCTAAATGCCTACAGTGCTGAAACTGACGCCTTGTCTACGCCGGACTGTAGCTCTAACACGTCTACCATTTCTACGAAAACGTGTCCAGCATGTAAAGGTAACTGCATGAACCTCGAAAAGTGTCAGCGTTTCCTAGATTTCGGATACAATGCTAGGTGGACAACGATTAAAGAATCCGGGATATGCCGAAAATGTTTAAAAAAACATAAGGGGCCGTGCAAACTTCAACAACCCTGTGGGAAAAGTGGCTGCACGTTCAAACACCACCCGTTACTTCACAACAGTCAACGTGATGGGGCAGCGTCCACCCAACACCAGGAGCGAGAAGAGAACAACTCAACGCCAAAAACTCCAGATGAAAGAAACTGCCATGCTCATCACAGCTCCATTACAAGGACGTTGTTCCGTGTCGTTCCAGTTATGTTGTACAGTCGCGATAAAGTCCTCAAGACGTACGCCTTTTTGGACGATGGATCGTCATGGACTCTGATGGACGCAGGACTTGCCGTAGAACTGGGTCTGGACGGAAAACTTGAACCAATTTGTTTGAGATGGACCGGAGATAAACACCGGTACGAAAATTCGTCTAGAATGGTGGAGGTTGATATATCCGGAACAGGCGAAAACTCCAAAAGGTACCCCTTGCGAGATGTTCACACGGTCCCAAACCTCGGTCTCTTCCACCAAACACTCAGTATGGATGATCTAGTCCGGCAGTATCGTCACCTTAAAGGAATCCCTGCCGTATCATACGACAATGTTCAACCACGTTTGCTCATCGGAGTGAACAATGCTAATCTCGGGCATCCACAAAAAGGGAGAGAAGGAGGCATGTGCGAACCACTAGCTACGAAGACTCGTCTCGGTTGGATCATTCATGGCGGTTCAGATGGCAGCGAGTTTACAGGACATCATAGTTGGACTGCTAGCGCTTGTAACGAAGACAGTAACGAAAACCTACACCAGAAAATGCAGGAATACTTCTCTTTGGATAGTCTAGGTATAACCAAACCAGAGCACCTTATAATGTCTGCGGAGGATCAACGAGCACAAGACATTCTGCGTACAATGTTCAGGACAGAGAGCGGTCGATTCGTTACACGCTTGTTGTGGAGATTCGACGAATTTCGGCTTCCCAATAGTAAACCAGTGGCACTTCAGCGACTTAGATGTCTCGATGCTAGACTTAAAAGGGAACCCAAGTTAGCTCAAGCGATGCAACAAAAGATCAATGACTATTTGAAAGAAGGATACATCCGAAAGTTGACCAATATGGAGCTGGTACAACCAACGGCACGAGTTTGGTATCTTCCAATTTTCCCTGTGTTTAACCCAAACAAACCAGGGAAGCTAAGGATCGTCTGGGACGCGGCGGCGAAAACGCAAGGCATATCGCTGAACACAATGCTCCTTAAAGGACCAGACCAACTAGTTTCATTAAACTCTGTCCTGTATCAGTTCAGGGAGAACAAGGTGGCCATCTGTGGAGACATCAAGGAGATGTTCCACCAAACACTTATACATAGAGACGATCAGAACTGCCAACGTTTTTTGTGGAGAGAACATCCGGGTGATTTGGAACCCAGTACATTCGTTATGCAGGTCATGACCTTTGGAGCGTCCTGCTCACCCAGCTGCTCTCAATACGCTAAGAATACGAACGCAAAAGAGCACGAAGTCGAATTTCCCAAAGCTGCAGAAACAATAATAAAAAAGCACTATGTGGATGACATGCTGGAAAGCGTGGAAACCGCAGCCGAAGCAATCCAGCTGGCTGAGGATGTCCGACACGTACACGCTCAGGCGGGATACACCATGCGGAACTGGCTCTCCAACTCTTCAACGGTTTTTGACGCACTACGTGTTGATGGAGGATACGAAAAGAGCCTGAATCTAACGTCAGAGCTGGCGACCGAAAAAATTTTGGGCATGTGGTGGTGCACGGCGACCGATACGTTCACATACAAGTTGTCTGCGAAACACGATACAGAGTTGTTGGCCGGGACGCGTAAACCAACCAAGCGGGAGATGTTGCGGACTCTGATGGCTATTTTCGATCCACTGGGGCTCGTTTCGAATCTACTGATTCTCCTGAAAATACTTCTCCAGGAAGTTTGGCGATCCTCTATCGGTTGGGATGATGAAATACCAGATGCCCTCAACGATAAATGGGAGTTGTGGCTACGATACCTTCCGATGGTACAATCGGTGAGAATACCACGCTGCTACCGGGATACGATCAGCTACGGGGAAGACACGAATGTTCAGCTGCACACCTTTGTAGACGCTAGCGAGTTCGGATATGCAGCTGTCATATATCTACGTTTCGAACAACAGGGCAAGGTGGAATGCGCGATAGTTTCTGCCAAAGCAAGAGTCGCACCGCTACGGTTTATCTCCATTCCACGACTAGAACTACAGGCAGCTGTAATCGGCTCGAGACTGGCAGACACCGTTGTAGGTTCACTTTCGTTCAAGATCGACAAACGCATCTACTGGACAGATTCACGTGATGTTCTATGTTGGATTCGATCAGACCATCGGCGTTACTCACAGTTCGTTGCATTCCGCGTAAGCGAACTTCTCGAAACTACAACGGCGTCCAGTTGGCGGTGGGTAAGCTCTAAAGATAACGTAGCAGATGAAGCTACCAAGTGGCAGCGACAACCGGATCTAGGAAGCAGTAGCAGATGGTTCAATGGACCGGAATTTCTCTATCAAAATTCCGAAAACTGGCCAACTGAGCCTTCGCATGATAGAACTACAAAAGAGGAACTGCGCTCGCACCTACTTCACCACGGTACGGGGCCGATATCCGTAATTGACTTCAACTGCTACGGTACATGGGAAAAACTCCTTCGTGTGACTGCTAGATTGTTCAGGTATGTGCACAATCTCCGCCAAACCGTCATCGGACAAGACCGCAAAGGTGGTCCACTATCAAGGTCAGAACTACAACGCGCTTCACTCTACGTCTACCGCCAAGTACAACAAGAAGTGTATACCGACGAGATGAGTTTACTGTCCAGTTCTGAGCAGCATCAACTTCCCAAAACAAGTCCTATCTACTCGTTTACACCATTCCTAGATGAGCACGGAATAATCAGAATGCGGGGTAGAATAGGAAATTGCGAGTTTGCAACGATGGATGCTAAAAACCCCATAATTCTGCCCAAAAAACATTGGGTAACCAAATTACTCGTATCATACTATCACGTGCTGTATCATCATAGCAATCACGAAACGGTAATAAATGAACTGCGCCAGGTATACCGTATTCCTCAGCTAAGAGTGTTATACAAAAGCGTGAAATCTGGCTGCCAAGTATGTAAAAACCTAAAGGCTATTCCAAATCCTCCTATGATGGGTGATCTACCGAGTGCTAGGCTAGCGGCGTTCTCAAGGCCATTTTCGTTTATTGGCGTGGACTATTTCGGGCCAATGTATGTTACAGTTGGACGGAGACTTGAGAAAAGATGGGGTGTACTGATAACGTGCCTGACTGTGCGAGCTATTCACGTTGAGATTGCACATTCCCTAAATGCTGATTCGTGCATCATGGCCTTACGAAACTTTATGGCTAGACGTGGCGTACCGTCTCGAATCTTCAGCGACCGTGGTACTAACTTCGTTGCGGCTAATAAAGAACTTGAAGCAGCATTGAAGGAGATGAATCAAGAGCATGTTATTCGAGAAATTGTGAGTCCTCATACCGAGTGGGAGTTCCTGCCCCCTGCATCTCCACACATGGGTGGTAGCTGGGAACGGCTCGTCCGCTCGGTAAAAACGAACCTACAGAAGATGAAACCCCAACGTAATCCGTCCGATGAATCCTTGCGCAATACACTCATCGAAATAGAGAATACTGTAAACTCTAGACCATTAACGTTTGTGCCTATAGATGACCCTGATGCCCCAGTTCTGACTCCGAACCACTTTCTATTGGGGTCATCCAGCGGATTGAAACCTGCAGCACCCCTGGACGATAGTAGTCGTTCTCTGAGACGGGCATGGCGAGCCTCACAAGCAGAGGCGAATCTTTTTTGGCGTAGGTGGCTGCGAAGCTATCTTCCGGAGCTGACCAAAAGATCTAAGTGGTTCAATAAGGTCGAGTCGATTAGTATGAATGATGTCGTGGTGGTGGTGGATCCCGGACTTCCTCGGAACTGTTGGCCTCTCGGGCGTGTCATCTCCATCAAAACCAGCAAGGACAATCAAGTCAGAACAGCAACTGTCCAGACCAGAAGTGGAATCTACGAGCGTCCGGCCACGAAGTTAGCAGTACTTGATGTTCGACGCGATGGACCAGTAAGCCAGGAACCTGGCGTACCCGGGGGGGGCTGTTGCGACCCCTCGGTCGGCGCGTCTCCACACAAGTCAAACGAATAAGGGTCAGCTGTGGTAACGTCAACGTGACATGTAGGTAGCCACCGAGCGATCCGCTCGCCGTTGATGAATTGCAGAAAAAATCAAAACAGAAGCTACATAGAATGTGATGTGCAGTGAATGCTAGCCAAATTATTAGAATTCGTTAATCTTATACTGTTATTATTAGCATTAGTAGATCGAACGTGAACTTATGTACTCGATTGAATAGTGTGCTGGTATGCTTTGAATTCGTGGGCCTCATACCTTAATTTGAACTTAAATCTAGTTTTTTCTCTTAGATAACCTATAATTGAAATAGTACGGTGGTAAATCTAATCACAATTAGTTAATACTAAGTTCTAAAACTACAGAACTACTACGTAAGTTGAACATTATTGAAAATTGAACTCCTAACATACTGAACAAGATCTAATTGGACAGGTGGGCAGATCCCTTTGATGCTCTAGTCGTTGCGTCAGTACTTTAGCGAAAGTGGTCCAGGTAAATCTAATTGGAATGAGCCTAGAGATTTTTTAACTAGTAAGCTAATGAATTACAGAGCTAATTCCCGAATCATAAAAGTGGCCAGAAGGAGAAAAACCAAACCGAAATAAGAAAACTAAACGTGAGTCCCACAACCTTTGTAATTTATGCCTGCCTATTCAATTTTTGCTATATTACAGGATTTTTTTAATACACCACTGCTATTAAAAACACGGAATTCTTACTTCTGACCGGTTGTCCGCCACACTCACCATCCATTGACACTCCTAGTGATTTAGTTGATGCCGTTGATACTACAACGACCTTCATCATGGAAGCTTTTGAAGAAGCATGCCCTCTACGGTCTGTGAAGATCGCAAGAGGAACCCCTTGGTGGAACTCTGATCTGGCGAAACTCAGGAAACAATGTAGAAAGAGTTGGAACAGACGACGTTCGGCTGGTTCGGAGGCTTTCAGGTCGGCTCGCAAGGCCTACAGGAAAGCTCTCCGGTCTGCTGAACCTTTGCACAAATGTTTCCAGTTTGAGTGAGGTCAGTCGGTTAAATAAAATCTAAGGATTTCCGGGTGAACGAACTTCGTTTGCCAAATGGCGATCTGACTTCCTCTGATGAGGAAGTTCTGGAATGCTTATTCAGCACACACTTCCCTGGATGTGTGGATATCACATCTTCGGATGAATCTGATGTCTTTTCTTGTAGTTACGATTCCCTGGCTTCGGCTCGGAGTATTATAACTTTAGAATCGATTGAATGGGCACTTAATAGCTTCGCTCCTTTCAAATCTCCTGGGGCAGATGGGATTTATCCTATTTTGCTTCAGAAGGGATTTGATTATTTCAAACATGTTTTTAAAAAAAAATACTTGTTTGCAGTTTTGCTACAGGATATATTCCCAAATCCTGGTGGGATATTACTGTGAAGTTTATTCCGAAAGTGGGTCGTGCGTCGTATGAAGAAGCAAAGAGTTTCAGACCTATCAGTTTGACCTCTTTTCTTCTGAAATGCTTAGAACGCATTGTGGATCATCACATCCGTGATGTTCATCTGGCCAACGTGCCTCTTCATGTGAACCAACATGCCTACCAATCTGGTAAGTCTACTGTGACTCTTTTACACAAGGTTGTTTACGATATCGAGAAAGCATTCGCTCAAAAGCAATCTTGTTTGGGTGTTTTCTTAGATATCGACGGTGCCTTTGACAACGTGCCTTTCGATGCCATATTGAAAGCCGCACGGAGTCATGGTATATCTCCAATGATTTCCAATTGGATTCATCAAATGTTCAAAAACCGATATCTCTTCTCGACGTTGCGTCTAGCAGGGATTAGGAAATTGAGTGTTTGTGGCTGCCCCCAAGGGGGAATCTTGTCACCGCTTTTGTGGAATCTCGTAGCAGATACGCTATTGAGGCAAGTCAATAATAGCGGGTTTCTTACTTATGGTTTTGCCGACGACTACCTAGCATTGTTAGTTGGTATGTGTATAACCACCCTTTTTGACCTGATGCAAAGCGCCCTTCAGGTAGTTGAGGGTTGGTGTCGCCAATATGGCCTTTCGGTTAATCCGAGTAAAACATCTATTGTTCTTTTTACGGAAAGGCGAAACCGTAATGGTGTTCGACCTTTACGTCTCTTTGATTCTGAAATTAATGTGACTGAACAGGTAAAGTACGTTGGAGTCATTCTTGATTTCAAGCTTTCCTGGACACCTCACATTGAGTTCAGAATCAAGAAAGCTTGTATGGCCTTCGGGCAATGCCGGCGAACCTTTGGTACAACTTGGGGTCTAAAACCCAAGTATATCAAATGGATCTACACAACTGTTGTTCGGCCTATATTGGCCTATGGATGTCTCGTGTGGTGGCAAAATGGCGAAATGATAGCGGTCCAATCAAAGTTAGGCCATCTCCAAAGGATGTGCTTAATGGCGATGTCTGGAGCGTTCTCTTCAACTCCCACGGCAGCGCTCGAAGTTCTCTTTGACGTTGCTCCACTACACATTCATCTCAAACAAGAAACACTTTCTTGCACTTACCGTCTACGGGTACTCGGTCTACTAGAGGAAACTCCTGTGAACCGCACATCAACACACACCTCCTTGTTTCCACTTTTGGTGAATTGGGACAAAATTGTCCTTGCTCCAAGTGATCTTACAATTGCTTGTAATTTTCCATATAGGACATTTTCCACGAAATTCCCTTCCCGGGAAGAGTGGACATCTGGTTATCTGGAAAGAAGTATTTCAGACGGCATCGTATGTTACACTGATGGCTCCCTTCTCGAAGGTCGAGCAGGTGCTGGTGTTTATTCTCGTGAGCTAAGGCTGTATCAGTCTTACTCACTTGGTAGACACTGCACCGTTTTTCAGGCCGAAATCTTTGCTCTTATGTGCGGAGTGCAATCAGCACTTCAGCAGCACATAATGGGCAAAGTAATATACTTCTGTTCAGATAGCCAGGCTGCTATTAAAGCACTTGCTTCAGCCAACTCCAGGTCGAAGATAGTTTTCGCTTGTCGAACTCAAATCGAGGAGCTGAATTCAGCAAACGCTGTTCACCTTCCAAGGGTGGTGAAGTATCTTACAAATCTGTCAAAGCAGAACTGCAGCATTCTGGTCAAAGCATTGACTGGCCACTGCCGACTCAGCTATCACATGGCGAATATTCAGCAAGCTGATTCATTTGCATGTGATAGCTGTGAATCCGATTATGGAACTTTGCGTTAGTATCCTCTTCCAGGGTACTTTTCCTATTTCCCTACCTGTCCTTATCCCCATCTCTATCCTTATTTCCTTCCTTTTCCTTCAGGTAGATGATGAAATAGGCTATTATTTTGGCGATGGCACAAATGTCCCAAATGGAGGATAACGTGCCTCTGGAGCCGGCCTTCTGAAACCTTCTGATACCTTCTGTAAAGGCGCATTTCATCTGCTTATTAGTTACTTCGGATATCAAATGAGTATCGCTTAAACTTGCATTCCAGAAAGAGTTGTTTTGGAAAAACAGCCTATCATTTATGTATGAAAGACTGTGTTTATTTGTTTATCAGGTGCAATAATGAAGTATCCTATTATTTTTTCATCTTCTTTTAGCAACTCTGTATCATCGGAGGATTGTACACAAACTTTGTGTTTTGCTAGAAATATTTCTACAGTACGACTGTCAAAGCTGTCGCCTTGGTCTATTATCTATTCACTTATTTGTTTATTCAGTAATCTCAGTCACTATATTGAAGTTTTTATCTCTTCATGTCATTTTATTTAATTTTATCATTTTACTAATGATTTCTAAAACTGTTTTGGTAATTCCATTACAATGCACAACTGCAACATGTTTAACTCAAGAAAGACAAATCTCAAAAGTTAATAATCTTTCTCGAATACGCTTATAAAAGTTATCATTCTGAACTATGACCTATGTAGACATGAATATAATAAAATAATGATTTACAGTCGTATAAAGTCTTATGAGTGTTAACTGATAATGCAAACGCACGCAACAGCTGCCGATCCCCTTGGGAGCAAAAAAAAAAAACGGTTGTTATTACAGGATCGTTCATTTGGATTTCCCCAAACAACTGAGCATTGCCGCAAACGCCCTAATCACGTGACTACGCTGCTCATCCCAGAGAGCGCTGACATCTGCAACTGCTGCGTACGATGAAGAACGGAAATGTGGCGTGATCGGCTACTTATTACTCTATCACAATATGGTATAATAAAATAAAGCGCGGTGGCCTCTTTGTTCTTATCAAACTAAGGAAATTGAATGCTCTCCCCATCGATGGCACAAATTTTTGGTGTAAAATCGTTCCGAGGCACGCCGTTCAGCGGCGGCATCTTTCAAGTGTTTATCGATCCGGGTGACTTCATCAGCAGAAGGTTACTATTCTGGATGCACTGATACAGCGCATAGGCCCGCTCGCAAACATCCTCGGGATCCATTTCCATGTCTTGGTAGGCGCAGTTGAGGATTTCACCGCGAATTTCCTTGGTGGAAGACACCGACGCGAACTTCATCTGCCTAACGAGACGACCTACGTGCGGACCGCGCTTGTCATTGAACAGTCCCATCCTGTTCATGATGCACTTAATGACACACTTGGCCGAGTCCTGGTCGGGGAAGTCGAACAGGCCGAATTCTTCCTGTAGATCATCCTGCATGTTCAGAATCTTGATGCATTTGTTTCGATTGCGCAGAAGGTCATCGACCGTCTGAAGCCTCCATCCCGCAGATGCCTGCAAAAGGTTCAATCAAACTCAAAGTTTATCCCTAAATTAACACGCAGAAAGTATCCATCTCACTTACCGCAGCTATTAGGCTCGTTAACACGATGATCCACTCAATCTGCATAATTTGGCTGTTTGTTTCGCACGTCTGCTCGCTCACACGCTGCAAATCTTTTTGAGGGGATCGTCGTCGTCGGTCGAGTCTGGTCAGCGAGATTGTACATTCATTCAAATGGAACTCACCACACGACGCGTGATGCCGGCTGTTGTGGGACAGTGGTTTCCAGACATCGTACTTGGTGTAAGTTAAAATCCATTCTATTATACTCATGTTTGTTACTTAAACTTATCTTACATTGATTAAGGGCGCGAAGTACGTCATCAGCATTATTGAAAGCTCGCTCAAAATTTCAGAGTGATAAAACTCAGTCGCCAAAGCGCATATTTGTATGAAAATGTATCATCCCATATGCTCACTCGTGGTGAGTGTGATGATACATTTTCTGCTGCGTGGCTGCAGAATTGCCCGTTTTTTATCACTTCAAAAACGCGAGGCAAACAATCATTGAAAATTGAACAGTCCATGATTCCTATGAAAATTCTGTGATGCACCAAATCACCTTAAGAAAGTCCACGATCATTACACCACGATCGACCTTCAGCAACCTAATACATTTCGGTGGCAATCAATCTCATGTTCGGCATGGCACTATTTGCCAACCTCTATACCTACAACACAGCGAATGCAGACAGAAATAGCTGGGAACACCGCTAGCCGCTGGCTGCTGATTATCTGTTTGTTTGGTGTTGGTGTCCATGTGATGATGACACAGGCGACGAGACTCGGTCGGTAGGACCGGCCCGTATGAATATGTAGCAAGTGTATACAAACTAGTGTACCGCACGTTATCAATATCGTTGGGAGGTCAATGGAGTCGGGAGAACCGAAGAGATTTGTATTGAACTGGATGAGATCACTTAATGAACAAATTACAATAATGTGTGTTTCAGAAGCTTGTAGAGCCTACTGTTTACGATATACATATTTTTGTGAATGGGAGTACAGTTAACATTCATATGTTTAACTAGCCAAGCCGTCCCTATAGTGTTGGTTCTTCAGTTAGATCGAATGATGCAACGGATAAGAATGAAAGAGACGAATAATTTGTCTCATCAAATCAGCTGATATCATACCACGCAATTTCTTTCACAATTTCACCACTTGACCACGCGTCTCTAGCCGAAGCAACATCATGTGATTTGATGCATGATGCGAACAAGATGTGCTTCAGAATTGAAAACCATGTCAGAGGCCGGCTAGTGAAAACAAAATTGTTTTCACTCTAATTGGGAATGATTGCCTACACACACTGATTTAAGGTGAATATAGAACGTGGCTAGAACCAAGTATCGCACTAAGCTGAAAAGTTGATCGATTGGTCACCACTAGCGGGTGACCAATCGATCAACTTTTCAGCTCGGTGCGATGTTTGGTTCCTAAGATTTGTGCTTTCGAAAATTCTAGGTGTGGCTTCGTTCTATATTCACCTTAACGGTCTATTTGACAATTTGCTTGTTGGTCGATTACCCAGCGGTGGCACTCGCATTGGTTTTGCTTGAGGTTGACGTTTGGCCGTCCTACCGTCCTCTAGTTCATGATTGGCCATACTAAGCCAATATGCACAGGGGAGGACACAAACCGGACAACTTCGTCCAGAGGATGTGTAGGGATGAGTTTGGCTGGAACGCCGTTTCAACGGCTATTACCCACATCGTCTGGGAGCTACAGAGGAGGTGGCGCGTGGACTCGGAGGATGGCTAGTCCAGATGCAGTACAAGAGGTGGTCCAGGGGTTCGGAGTCTGCTTCGTAGGTCATACCGGTGCCCTGCGGTCGAGATCGACCCTTACAGCGATTAAGTGGCCGCGGAGAGGAAGTCCCGGTAGCGGTGCTGTCGTGGCGTCGGTCTACTGGGTTGGATCCGAGCCCGTGGTTGTAAAGGGGTCCCCGGCAAGGGTCGGGGCAGGTGGAGACCCTGCTTTCTGGTGCAGCTGATAGGGCCTGAAGGGTAGTGATACCCTTGCCTTCAGCAGGTCAGATCGGGTTGCACGTGGGCATCAGTTCTTGATGTCTGCATAGCAGTTGTCCGCGGGCGGGGTTGACCCTGCCCGCTTTCCGAGGACAAAGGGAGCGGCGAGGACCACTCGGAAAACTGGCTAAGCGCCATCATGCTACCGTGATGGACTCTCCAAAGCGAGTCATCGATGTTCGTTGCTGCAGGCTACGCAGCTACGCAGCCCCTCTCTGAAGCAATGCCTTCTTGGTGGTTCCGGAGAGACGAAGGGTTTAGTGACCATAGGAATGTGTTTTAGTGGGTCGAGGATAGAGTCCTGACTTTTACTATTGTTGTAGAAGACGGCCTAAACCCCACACTATCCTAACCTTCCTGTTAGGGTGTTTGTTGAGCAGATTTTTCCTCCTATGGTTTAGAAGGAAAAAAAAAAAAAACAGCCAACATGCATCACTTACTATGTTCTGAATCGAAAAGTTTTACGACTGGTCATAATGCTATGCATTATTGAACGCCTATATCACTAAGACAATATGTTTCAAACGAATAGAATACATTTTAAAGAAGGAAAAATCTGTATGAAATTGGTAGTATCCGTAACAAGAACAATCTCCGAAACAACATGACTAGAAAGAATAGCTCATGTTTGAAGAAGGAAATATTAACAATATAAATATTATCAGTTCCTTTCTGTGTTTGTTGGTATGCATCATTAGCCTCCTCACTAATCTCAGTTTCCGAACTAAGGCCCATGCTGAGGGTTACGTGGGCCAAGAAATTTTCATTATAAAATGTTTTTGACTCCCTTTGGCATTGAGCATATTCGTGCCCCTTACATGATATATCAAGCTGAGAAGCACGCTATATCTTAGTTGGGGCGTAACTCAAAGAAAATAAGGAAGTGCTATAACTTGTATATGCATTTTCATATTTTCAGCCTTTTCAATTTTCAGCCTTTTGTTATTTCAGCCTTATGTTACAGTTTTTCAATTTCAGCCTTTCGTATTCAGCCTTTTGTGCATTCAGCCTTATGTTACCATTCCATTTTTTGGGATAGATACCAATATATGACATTTTTTTCAAATATCTCGGAAATCAGTGGAGATATCGCAATTTTGAGCACACATTTGGTCCAACTGGGTTTTAGAATCACCGATTTAGTCTAGAAAAATTATGTTCGAAAATTAAATTTGAAATGTTTTTTGAAAGTTTGTTCTAGCAAAAATTTCACTTGAACCCTTTGCTCTCTCTCTCTTCTTGGCGTAACGTCCTCACTGTGACAAAGCCTGCTTCTCAGCTTAATGTTCTATGAGCACTTCCACAGTTTTTAACTGAGAGCTTCCTCTGCCAATGACCATTTTGCATGTGTATATCGTGTGGCAGGCACGAAGATACTCTATGCCCAAGGAAGTCAAGGAAATTTCCTTTACGAAAAGATCCTGGACCGACCGGGAATCGAACCCGTCACCCTCAGCATGGTCATGCTGAATACCCGTGCGTTTACCGCCTCGGCTATATGGGCCCTTTGCGTCACCCCTAAATATCAACCAAAATCGCTCATTTTTGTACAGCCCACTATTTTTTGAAATTAGACCTAATACCGTATTCATGTATGCAATACGGCTTGAGCAGCGTGATTACTTGGTTTGCTCGATTCTCTTGTAATTTGATCTGCTATGTTTGGAGAGTTGGAGACTTGATGCCTTTTATAAAACTTTGCAAACTGTGCTCGGGCCGCTGCTGGATTCTTGAAGTGTTGATTCATTTCCTTTCGCAGTAGAGATTAGCATTATTTATGAACTTCCTATTTCGACGATAGCTACCAGCGTGAGCAGACCTTATGAGCTTGCTCAACACAAGAGAATCGGATTTGCCGTTGAAATCGCGATGGTAGGGTAAACTTGTCACATGTTATATGACATAGAGTCTTACTGCCGACCTTCGGGGTTAGTATTCTTCTGGCCTTGTGGGTTAGTATGCTCACTTGACGGCTGTCTCACTCGCTTCTGCAAGTGCTTATCACGAGCAGTCGCATCCACCACACCTATTGGATTACCTGCGAAAGCGAAGGCCTCTGTCTGGGTAGTCTTCATAACCTTTACTTTCACCGGTTCCGCCGCTGCTGCAGTCTTCACGAGTTTCACGTGATTCTGCTTGGCATCGACCATCGACTTATGAAGTCGCAACAGGGCCGTTTTCAGGTCCTTACCAATGTTGGACTTCGTGGACGCAAGGTCGATGATCTTGCCAAGCTGCTGCTCAACCACCTCGATTGCGAGCAGTCATTCTCTTTTTTGGTTGATGGCCCTCAACAACCATGCTCCGTCCAGTATCTCCACTGGCTAGTATGCTCCCGCGCTGGAGCTTCCAGCTCCTACTTCCTCGCTTCTCCTTAACGGAGACCTCGCCAACCCACTTCTTTCGAAGGGGTTAGTCTCGCCACTACCACTACCTCCTGTTTGATTTGTTTGTTTATTAGACTTCATAATTAATCCCACGAGTTGCATGATAACGGAGGTCCACCACGCGAAAGCCAAGCATTAACGCGGTAAGGGGTGAAATACTGTGGGGGTGCCCAGATACCCCACAGGCTCCGTTAATGATCGAGTATCTCTTTCACCCCCTTGATCATTCATTCCTCGGCGCGGGTCGCTTGACATCTTGAATTTGGGTTTTTAGCCCTATTCTTAACCGGTGACTACGCGGCTGACTTGCAAGCAGGGGGGTTCGTCAGGTCCCGGGACTGTAATCCCTTCTGCCCTCATCAACCACAGAGTATGGCGAACTATGGGGAGGATCCCACTTGGACGAAGGTTGAGCGGAAGAAGAAGAAAATAAAGCCGCAGGTCGAGGAAACTTGGGACGTTGAACCAAGTCGTACAAGAGAAGATGCCAAGCGCGAGAAAGACGACGCGCTCGTCTTCAAGACCGAATAGTCAAAGTACTTGGACGTCTTGAAGATGATTTGAAGCGACGCCAAGCTCGTGGATCTGGGAGCCGACAACAGTACGCAGTGTAGGTGGCCGCCGCAGCCGTTAGGCAACGGAAGGGGCCGGCAGGGACACAGGTAGCTTTGGTTCAGCTACCTATGGCGGACGTAAAAAAGGCCGTTAAAGTAGGGAGGATCAAGGTAGGCTTGAGCGTATGTCAACTGACATTCCACCAGCCACCGGGGGTTTGTTTCAGATGTCTGGAACCAGGCATGGGAGTGCAAAGGTCCTGACAGGAGCAAACTGTGCTGAAGATGCGGCGCTGAAAGCCATAAGGCACAATGCTGCACGAGTCCACCCATTTATCTGATTTGTATAGGGAAATCTATGGAAAACAGTCACCCAACGGGTGGTCCAAAGTGCCCGCTTTTCAAAAAAGCCGCAGTGAACAAATCACAGTGCAGGTAACGCAGCTGAACCTGAACCACTGTGACGCAGCTCAACAAGTGCTTTGTCAGGCGGTTTCTAAGTGGAGGACGGATATCGCCATCATAGCGGACCCATAGCGAGTACCCGCCGGCAACGGCAATTGTGTTGCGGATTGATCAAGAAAAATGGCGGTGATATGGACGACGGAAAAAAAACCGTCTAGGCAGTTGGTGTCTGCTATCAAAGAGGGCTTCGTGGTCGCTGAAGTAAACGGGGTCTTCTCAGTCTTTAAGTCGAGAACGATTTTATTTCTACTCTTCCGACCTTTCGGCCGAAGGGAGTTCGGCCTTTCTCAAGGGTCGTATAGGCAACAGTGGGGTCGACACTTGAGAAAGACCAAAACCCTTCGGCCGAAATGTCGGGAGAGTAGAAAACAATTTGTTCACGACTTAAATACTGAGAAAGCTGTCGTAACGAAAGATGATATTAGAAATCACATCTTGTCGCTACTGCAATGGTAACCAGAATGACCCGTTCGTTTTCATCCGAGCTTCTCTGCTTTTTTTCTTCCATCGACTCGGCTAAAATCGGAGCTTTCTTGTCCAAGCCACCAAACTAGCGTCGCCGTTCTAGCATTGGGTTCGGCTCAATGAGCTGTCCCACTCATGGTCTCGCTTCAGACAGTTGCAGCAAACCTTCGTTAAGTTTTGCTATTTTATGCCGTTTCCACGCTGATTCGCTCAGGGATGTGACAAATAGTGCGTATTAGAGTGACTGGAAGGGAGAGTGGCGTCATGTTCCCATTTTGACAGGTCTCCTGCTCGTTTGGAACAGGAATTTGTATGGATTTGACAGATGACCGCTGTTCCAATTTTGACATTGACGCCACTCTAAGTTAAAGCCACTCTAGTGCGTATGTATCTTTTTCGATACACACAGAACTAAATTCAACAAATTGAATTAATATTCTAATCCTACCCACTACAATATTCCTTTCCTCTACTCTTGAACTACCATTTAATCAAATTCAATCCAAATCTCATGCAAGTCCAATCCTATGCATATATCATTCCAATGCAAATCTAAATCCTAATAAAACCTAATATAAGTTCGATTCAAATTCAATCCAATTCAAATCCAATCCATATCCAATCCAAATCTGAACCCAATCCGATTCCAATTCAAATCCAATCGAAATTCTTTCGAAATCAAATCCAAGTCATATTCAAATCCAAATCCAATCCTAATCCAATCCAAACCTAATCCAAATCCAATTCAAATCCAATCTAAATCCAACCCAAATCCAATCCATATCGAATCCAAATTCAATCGAAATCCAATCCGAATCCAATCCAAATCCAACCCAAATACAATTCAAATCCAAATCCAATCCAAATCCAATTTAAATTCAATCCATATCCAATCCGAATCCAATCCAAATTCCAACTCAAATCCAAACCCAAATCAAGTCTAATTCAAAGCCAATCCCATCCACATCTAGTTCAATGCCAATTCTAATCCAAATCCAATCCAAATTCAATCCAAACCAAACTCAAATCCAATCAAATCCAAATTCAATCCAAGTATAATCCAAACCCAATTCTAATCCAATCCAAATTCAATCGAAATCCAATCCAAATCCAATTCAAATCCAATCCAATTCCTATCCAAACCTAATCCAAATCCAATTTAAACCCAACCCAAATCCAATCCAAATCTAATTCAAATCCAATCCAAATCCAATTTAAATCCAATCCAAATCCAATTCAAATCTAATCCATATCCAATCCAAATACAAATCAAATCCAATCCAATCCGAATCCAATCCAAATCCAATCCAAGTCAAATCCAATCCAAATTTAATCCAAAACCAATTCAAATCCAATCCAAATCCAATTCAAATCCAATCCAAATCCAATCCAAATCCAATCCAAATCCAATCCAAATCCAATCCAAATCCAATCCAAATCCAATCCAAATCCAATCCAAATCCAATCCAAATCCAATCCAAATCCAATCCAAATCCAATCCAAATCCAATCCAAATCCAATCCAAATCCAATCCAAATCCAATCCAAATCCAATCCAAATCCAATCCAAATCCAATCCAAATCCAATCCAAATCCAATCCAAATCCAATCCAAATCCAATCCAAATCCAATCCAAATCCAATCCAAATCCAATCCAAATCCAATCCAAATCCAATCCAAATCCAATCCAAATCCAATCCAAGTCAAATCCAATCCAAATTTAATCCAAAACCAATTCAAATTCAATCCAAATCCAATCCAAATCCAATCCAAATCCAATCCAAATCCAATCCAAATCCAATTAAAATCCAATCCAAATCCAATCCAAATCCAATCCAAATCCAATCCAAATCCAATCCAAATCCAATCCAAATCCAATCCAAATCCAATCCAAATCCAATCCAAATCCAATCCAAATCCAATCCAAATAAAATCCAAATCCAATCCAAATCCAATCCAAATCCAATCCAAATCCAATCCAAATCCAATCCAAATCCAATCCAAATCCAATCCAAATCCAATCCAAATCCAATCCAAATCCAATCCAAATCCAATCCAAATCCAATCCAAATCCAATCCAAATCCAATCCAAATCCAATCCAAATCCAATCCAAATCCAATCCAAATCCAATCCAAATCCAATCCAAATCCAATCCAAATCCAATCCAAATCCAATCCAAATCCAATCCAAATCCAATCCAAATCCAATCCAAATCCAATCCAAATCCAATCCAAATCCAATCCAAATCCAATCCAAATCCAATCCAAATCCAATCCAAATCAAATCCAAATCCAATCCAAATCCAATCCAAATCTAATCCAAATCCAATCCAAATCCAATCCAAATCCAATCCAAATCCAATCCAAATCCAATCCAAATCCAATCCAAATCCAATCCAAATCGAATCCCAATCCAATCCAAATCCAATCCAAATCCAATCCAAATCCAATCCAAATCCAATCCAAATCCAATCCAAATCCAATCCAAATCCAATCCAAATCCAATCCAAATCCAATCCAAATCCAATCCAAATCCAATCCAAATCCAATCCAAATCCAATCCAAATCCAATCCAAATCCAATCCAAATCCAATCCAAATCCAATCCAAATCCAATCCAAATCCAATCCAAATCCAATCCAAATCCAATCCAAATCTAATCCAAATCCAATCCAAATCGAATCCCAATCCAATCCAAATCCAATCCAAATCCAATCCAAATCCAATCCAAATCCAATCCAAATCCAATCCAAATCCAATCCAAATCCAATCCAAATCCAATCGAAATCCAATCCAAATCCAATCCAAATCCAATCCAAATCCAATCCAAATCTAATCCAAATCCAATCCAAATCGAATCCCAATCCAATCCAAATCCAATCCAAATCCAATCCAAATCCAATCCAAATCCAATCCAAATCCAATCCAAATCCAATCCAAATCCAATCCAAATCCAATCCAAATCCAATCCAAATCCAATCCAAATCCAATCCAAATCCAATCCAAATCCAATCCAAATCCAATCCAAATCCAATCCAAATCCAATTCAAATCCAATCCAAATCCAATCCAAATCCAATCCAAATCCAATCCAAATCCAATCCAAATCCAATCCAAATCCAATCCAAATCCAATCCAAATCCAATCCAAATCCAATCCAAATCCAATCCAAATCCAATCCAAATCCAATCCAAATCCAATCCAAATCCAATCCAAATCCAATCCAAATCCAATCCAAATCCAATCCAAATCCAATCCAAATCCAATCCAAATCCAATCCAAATCCAATCCAAATCCAATCCAAATCCAATCCAAATCCAATCCAAATCCAATCCAAATCCAATCCAAATCCAATCCAAATCCAATCCAAATCCAATCCAAATCCAATCCAAATCCAATCCAAATCCAATCCAAATCCAATCCAAATCCAATCCAAATCCAATCCAAATCTAATCCAAATCCAATCCAAATCCAATCCAAATCCAATCTAAATCCAATTCAAATCCAATCCAAATCCAATCCAAATCCAATCCAAATCCAATCCACATCTAGTTCAAATCCAATTCTAATCCAAATCCAATCCAAATTCAATCCAGATCAAATTCAAATCCAATCAAATCCAAATTCAATCCAAATCTAATCCAAACCCAATTCTAATCCAATCCAATCCAAATCCCATCCAAGTTCAATCGAAATCCAATCGAAATTCAATTAAAATCCAATCCAAATCCAATCCAAACCTCATCCAAATACAATTCAAATTCAATCCAAATTCAATAGAAATCCAATCCGAATCCAATCCAAATCCTATCCAAGTCAATTCCAATCCAAATCTAATCCAAATTTAATCCAAATCCATTTCAAATCCAATCCAAATCCAATCCAAATCCAAATCCAATTTAAATCCTTTCCAAATCCAATTCAAATCCAATTCAAATCCAATTCAAATCCAATTCATATTCAATTCAAATACAATCCAAATCCAATCCAAATCCAATACAAATTCAATCCAAACCTATTCATATCCACCCCAAATCGAATCCAATTTCAATTTTATTCCTATAAAATTTCAACCTGTATTCTATTGAAATTCAAATTCAATCCAGATGCAATAATTCAATCCAAATCCAATCATCATCTAGTTCAAATCCAATTCCAATCCAATCCAAATCCGATTCATATTCGAATCCAATCTAATTTCAGTGAAATGCCAATGCAAATTAAATCCGATTCCAATTGAAATCCAAATCCAATACAATCCAATAAGCTAAACCGAGACTAATCCAATTCAAATCCAATCCAGTTTTAATCCAAATCCGATAAAAATACCCAATCAAAATCCAATCCAATTTCAATATTATTCCAACCCAAATTCAATCCAAATTTAGTATAGTTGCTATCCGAATCTTGATTTGATCCTTTAGTTTTAATTTGTTCTTGCACGCCCAATTTATATTAATATGATTTTTTCTATTGTTCAATTTTTGTTTCTATTTGACATTTTATAGGACAACTTCCTCGTGTGTTTCGCCAATCCTTTGTTCGCTCTTTTCTCAACCTTTTTCTCAAGGTATGTCAATCTCTCTTATTTTCATTTCCTTGTTCCGACTCATTTTTTTTTAAAGATGTCGCATTTTTTTCCAAGTCAAAGCATTTTTTCCTCTCTTTTTCCACCTCATTTTTTTTTTTTTGCTTATTCTCTCCCTTCATTTTTTTTTCTCCAGGCCTTTTTTTTTTTGCTTTTTCTCTCGCTTAATTTTTTTCTCAAAGCCATCTTCTTTTTTTTTGCTTTTTCTATCGCTTTATTTTTTTTCCAAGCCATCCTTTTTTTGCTTTTTCTCTCTCGCTTTATTTTTTCTCCAAGCCATCTTATTTTTTGCTTTTTATCTCCTTTCATTTTTTTTTTCTCCAAGCCATCTTTTTTTTTGCTTTTTCTCTCCTTACACTTTTTTCTCCAAACCATCGTATTTTTGCTTTTTCTCACACTTCATTTTTTTTTCCAAGCCATCTTTTTTTTTTTGCTTTTTCTCTCTCGCTTTATTTTTTTCAAAGACATCTCCTTTTTTTCGTTTTTCTCTTGATTCATTTTTTTTTGTCAATCCGTTGCTTTTCCTCTCGCTTCATCATTTTTTCATTTGCCATTTTCGATGCGTCACAATTAATTTTCCAAAATCCCATCTTTCTCGCTCTCATCATTCTCTCACTTCATCTATTTATTACCTCGCGACCCATTTGCTCCCATTTCACGACGTCGCACTTCTTGTTTCTAAGCCATCTCATTTATTTCCGCTACACTTCCACCCATCTTCAAGGGGCTAGTCGCTTGGAACATTGTGCCAAGAGGTGCCAAGCCCACCGTCTTATACGCTGCGTGGCACACCGAGGCACTCTGAGGCACAATTTTGACACTTGAGTTTGAGTGAAAAAACTAGGCAACCATGTGCATTTGACCTGCAAAATGAAAACAAACAGTTGGTTGTCTTGGTAGTTGCCAAGCAAAATCTGAATCATCAAGCAGTGGCACTTCGGGGCACACTGAGGCACAATTCAATACCCGGTGGAACACTGAAAATAATTGGCGCAAGTAAAGATGTGCTCAGCGACTCCCCCTTGCCCATCTTTCATGCTCTCCTTCGCGACACAATTGCGCCCTCTTCTAAAGCGCCCTTCCCTTGCGGTCACTAATCCACGCCTCCGTCAATGCATTCCCATCACACGCCCACAACAAATTCCCTTTCAAAATTCCCAACCCCTTCACAACTCCATGCACCACCAACAAAATTACATTTCTAAACGCGATAACATTTACGAATGTAGAATTATGCACTCAAAAGTTTCTCCAAAAATACTACCGGCTGCGCCATTGTCGTAACGAAAGATGATATTAGAAATCACATCTTGTCGCTACTGCAATGGTAACCAGAATGACCCGTTCGTTTTCATCCGAGCTTCTCTGCTTTTTTTCTTCCATCGACTCGGCTAAAATCGGAGCTTTCTTGTCCAAGCCACCAAACTAGCGTCGCCGTTCTAGCATTGGGTTCGGCTCAATGAGCTGTCCCACTCATGGTCTCGCTTCAGACAGTTGCAGCAAACCATCGTTAAGTTTTGCTATTTTATGCCGTTTCCACGCTGATTCGCTCAGGGATGTGACAAATAGTGCGTATTAGAGTGACTGGAAGGGAGAGTGGCGTCATGTTCCCATTTTGACAGGTCTCCTGCTCGTTTGGAACAGGAATTTGTATGGATTTGACAGATGACCGCTGTTCCAATTTTGACATTGACGCCACTCTAAGTTAAAGCCACTCTAGTGCGTATGTATCTTTTTCGATACACACAGAACTAAATTCAACAAATTGAATTAATATTCTAATCCTACCCACTACAAAAGCCACCCGAAACACCGGGGTCTTCTTCTGTAGCTATTATGTGCCTCCACGATGGTCGATCGAGCAGCTCACGCAGATGCTGGACTGTATGACGACCGTGCTGATAGGACGCCAGTCGGTGGTGATAGCGGGTGACTTCAATGCCTGGGCCGTGGAATGGGGAATCCGTTTCATGAAACAGCGGGGTCAGATCCTGCTAGAGACACTGGCCATAATAGATGTTGACCTGGCTAATGTCGGTACCAAGAGTATCTTTAGTCGGAACTATGCGGAGGCGATAATTGGCGTTACTTTTTGTAGTTCGAGCTGGAGAGTAGACGATAGCTACACTCACAGCGATCACCTGGCCCCTACAGCAACAGCGGGCAGCGGGTAGATGAAGAGGCGGCTAGGCCAAGGCCGACACCTCGCTGGTGGAAGATATCATACTTCGACCAAGGAGTATTTAGGGAGGCGCTCCACCTTGACCGACACCTGCTTGGTTTAAACGGTTATGACCTGGTAGCGGTGCTTTCGCGTGCGTGCGATGCGACCATGCCTAGGCGAGCCCACCCTAGAAATGGGAGGCTACCGGCTTACTGGTGGACTCCAGCGATTGTGGACCTGCGCCGCGCCTGTCTACGGGCTAGGCGGCGGATGCAGCAAGCACGATCTGAGGAAGAGCGAAACAAACGGCTGGTGTTGTTCGCCGATGCTATAGCCGCGCTGAAGACTGAGATAAGAGCAAGCAAAAAGGCTAGCTTCGAGGATCTCTGTCAAAGTGCCAATGTGAATCCGTGGGGTGATGTCTACAGGATCGTGATGGTCAAGGCGAGAGGTGTAATGGCTCCTACAGAGCAATCTCCAGAGATATTTGTATGGCATCATCGGGGGGCTTTTTTCGCGCCATAATTCTAGTCCTTGGCTTCCTTTCGTAGAACATCCGGGGACTGGGGCTGATGATGAGGAGAGGGTAACCGATGTGGACCTTGCGGGGATAGCAAAATCTCTTGGCGTAGGAAAGGCCCCATGTCCGGGCAGAGTTCCGAACCTGGCCTCAAAAGTAGCTATTACAGAAGCTCCCGAGATGTTCAGGTCTGCTATGCAGAAATGCCTGGACGAAGGAGTTTCCCCAGAATCATGGAAGAGGCAGAGCCTGGTTCTATTGCCATAAGCGGGGAAACCTCCCGGAGACCAGTCGGCATATAGACCAATATGCTTGATCGACATGGCGGGGAAGGTGCTCAGAAAGATCATCCTCAATAGAATGTTGAGCCACACTGAGGGTGTAAATGGTATCTTAAGCAACCGGTTCGGCTTCCGAAAGAGATGGTGGGTGACCTTAGACGTTATCCTGTCGGTTACAAAGACAGCCAAGACAGCACTCCTGCGTAAGACGAGGGCGACTATTGCCGATGCGCTCCTGCATCTGGGGATACCCAGGTAGCCGTACAGGATTTTCGGGAATTGCTTTCAGATTCAACTTCTAGTTTACGATACGAAGGTGGAATGGATGTGCTGTCACATAACCTCAGGAGTCCCGCAAGGTTCCATCCTATTCTCTGCATAGAATCAATGAAGGAACCGTTCCCCTATATTGCGTGAAAGATTTTGTACTCAATGTTTCATGCAAGCCACTTGCTTGAAAGTTTGTACCTAATATGGAGTGCAATAATAGCGACATAGCTCTTTTTGTGGCGAGTAGTCGAACCTATAAGAGCTGAAAGACATGCATATTCAGTAATCAACATACAAACTCTCCATTGCCGTTAGTGATTGATTATAACACGGGACAGACATATATGTAGCAAAACAAATATCTTGCACCCTCTATCACATAGTGTAGCATACAGATGAAATTGTTTACCGACCCACTTTGTATTTGATGGGCTAAACACTGAAGTTTTTTTTTACGACAGTATTGGTACCGCGTAAAATACCGTGTAAAAATCTCTTGGTGGGCCAATAGTTATTTATGTAACGAGTTGCAAAAAGTTGATTTTTTCAGCATGAGTCGTACATTTATCCAGCGAGGCTTGCCGAGTTGGATAAATACGAAGAATGCTGAAAAAATCGAGCTTTGCGACGAGTTCCATACAAAATGTTATGCAATGATTTTTTTCATAATGCAACCCATTTGAGTTGCATAATGTTCATAATGCAACTCAAATGAGTTGCATTATGCACATTATATAACCATTTTTCATTATACAACCCATTTCAGTTGCATAATGAGCCAGTTCGAAAAATTGACCATTATGATACCAAAATGAGTTATATAAAATGTAAATTATGATACTGAATTGCATAAAATACATTTCCCGGGTCAAAATACGTCCACTACCCTACACAGCCTACCACAGGGATACCGACCTTTTCCTCTGATTCTTTGCGATCGGAGCAGCCCAACATGGCCTGCCGTGCTTTATTCAAGTGACAATACCAAGCGTTCACATTTTCAGCGAAATTTTCGAAATTTTGTATAAGTTCATTATCTGTCACAACTGTTGGGAGGTTTAGTAAATTGAAAACATGGCCGAAAGCCAGCGATCTGTATTGCTGTATGCATTAAGCACAGGGAAATCAGTCACGTCACCTGGTTCGTCTAGAAATGAGTGTTGACTTAATTTTATTTTAGAGATGAGCAAATAATAGATCTGCTAAACATACTTGGTTGATACTTTTTTCTATGAAGAAAAACATAGTTTAACAAAGATCGGTGTGTGCTTAGTGGCATAGTCAATAAGTGTGGTTGTTCTTATATTTCCTCTTGACATTCTGACATAGTTTCGAAAGTTTAAAATCGTTTGTATTACATGACAAAGCCAGCAATCTGCAAATCTTATTTTACTTGATGTATTTAGGGGTCGGTTATAAACCACGTGGACTTTTTGGGGGGAGGGGGTGGGGGGGTCTAGCCAAAGTCTAAGGTCCATACAAATTTTAAAATTTTTGTATGGACAAAAGTCTACGAGGGGGAGGGGGTGTCTGAGATGGCCAAATTTTGGTCTACGTGGTTTATGAACAGCCCCTTACCGTTGCGGGGAAAAAGTTTAAGAAAATACGAGATTTTTCAATTGATCAGGTTGAAAAAACCAATACAAAAATCAATACATTAAGTGGCACACAAAGGATAATCGAACTAGTTACCACAATAAACTGTACCTGAAAGTGCATAAAG
The DNA here is from genome assembly GCF_035046485.1 of Aedes albopictus. NCBI lineage: Eukaryota > Metazoa > Arthropoda > Insecta > Diptera > Culicidae > Aedes > Aedes albopictus. The sequence continues at coordinate 142,091,591 of NC_085136.1, read as the reverse complement.
ATTTCCAAAATTGCCCCTCGAGCGTTCCAGGAACCATATTTTGTAAGATTTCATCCCACACGCGTTGTACTCCTACCTCTGCAGCCTATCACGGATGACTGCGTGTAAAAAGCAGAACGCATGTCTTCCTCTTCTTATTTCTCCGTATCGTACATTCTACCTACCCTACCTTGTCCTACTTCCAAAGTGAAAGTTAAATTGTTATCTCAACAAGACCTTTTCTCTTCGGCTTTGGTGGGAGGCAGAAGGACTAACTACTACTGTTGCCTTCTTCAGTACCGGTAGCTGTATTTATATGGTAGGGTCTTGTTGGCTCTGGCGAGCTGTTTTCGCTACAGCAAAAGCTAAGAGGTTTCTGTTTTGATTCGCTTGAGCGGAATTCAATTTGGTTGCGTGGGAACTTGAGCGTGCGAAACGGGAAAATTTGTTTATTCTGAAGATGAACTGTTTGATTAAATCTACAGCGGGAGAGCGAATAACATCAGGGGTTCAGAGAATCATTTATTTTTGTTTGCTTAGAATGCAATGCAGGTGGAAACAATATAAATACGTAACTTTCAACCAAGATCAATTAGAAGCGATGAAATATGTACATATTTCCTTGATGGGATACATTTCCATAACGCGGGTAAATCACCTTAGACCGGTGTGTTACGGCGTAAGATCTACCATATCAAATTTTTATAAGGCTATTTTTTCTGCCTGATTACTCTAAATGCAGAAACATCTCAGGATCAAGATTTGGTATTGATTTACGTTTATGTTCCGGTTTTATCAAAACAGTCTGCGATTTCCAGTTTAAAAATCGACACTACACCGTCTTCAACCAGAGATTGTACTGACTGAACGATCACGAACATGTGACAAAGAAGAACACGAAACACCCAGTGGTCCAGTGGAGAATTTTCCGTTTGACGAAAAGTTTTCACCGACTGGAGTGGGAACCGAACCCACATGAAACGGTTAGACGCTGGAGCAGATCAACTACCAAGCGAGCTACTAAAATACGGTAGAAAAGCACTGGTGAGAGCACTACACTGGGTCATTACCTAGATTTGGGAAGAGGGAGTATTACCGGAGGAGTGGATGGAAGGTTTCGTGTGCCCCATCTACAAAAAGGGCGACACGTTGGATTGCGGTAACTACCGTGCGATCACACTACTGAGCACTGCCTACAAGATACTTTTTCAAATTTTATGTCGCCATCTATCACCGATCGCAAGAGAGTTCGTGGGGCAATATCAAGCTGGATTTATGGGTGAACGCGTTACAACAAACCAGATGTTCGCCATCCGCCAGGTGTTGCAGAAATGCCGCGAATACAACGTGCCCACACATCACGTGTTCATCGATTTCAAATCGGCGTATGAGACATTCGATCGAGAACAGGTATGGCAGATTATGCACGAATACGGATTCCCGGATAAATTGATACGATTAATCAAGGCGACGATGGATAGAGTGATGTGCGTAGTTCGAGTATCAGGGAACTCTCGAGTCCCTTCGAATCTCGCAGAGGGTTACGGCAAGGTGATGGTCTTTCGTGTTTGTAGTTCAACATAGCGTTAGAAGGTGTAATAAGAAGAACGGGGATAAACACGAGTGGAATGATTTTCACGAAGTCCGTTCAGCTGCTTATTTTCGCTGATGATATTTATATTATTGCTCGTAAATTTGAGACGATGGCGGAAACGTACATCCGACTAAAGAGTGAAGCCAGGCGAATCGGATTAGTCATTAATGTGTTGAAGACAAAGTACATGATGGCAAAGGGCTCCAGGGAGGAATCACCGCACTCGCCACCACGAATTTATATCGACGGTGATGAAATCGAGGCGGTTGAAGAATTCATGTACTTGGGCTCACTGGTGATCACCGACAACGACACCAGCAGAGAAATTCAGAGGCGCATTGTGGCAGGAAATTGAGCTTACTTTGGACTCCGCAGAACTCTACGATCGAATAAAGTTCGCCGTAACACGAAGTTAACTATCCACAAAACGCTGATTAGACCGGTAGTCCTCTATGGGTACGAAACATGGAGTTTTCGAACGGAAGGTGTTGCGTACCATCTACGGCGGAGTGCAGATGGAAGACGGGACTTGGAGAAGGCAAATGAACCACGAGCTGCATCAGCTGCTGATAGAGTGTCCATCCCGGGACGTCCCGGGACAAGAATGCCCAGGATTTAGGCAATTTCGGGATTTCCCGTATCCCGGGATTTAATATTTGATTTCCCGGAGTTCCCGGGAATCCCGGAATGCATGATTTTATGCCCATTATTGGCATTAAATATCAAAAATTCTTGATGGAGCCTGCAAGAGGGCGATTCAGTTTTTGTTAACAACACATTCTCTGTGTGCGGTAGTTCGGCAGCAGCAAAACTTCGCGCGCTGGCTTTGCTAGATTTTTGCGATTTTTTTTTTCTCTGCGGGGCACCGACGACGGGACACCAAGTAGTCAGTAGTGTGCGGTAGTTCGTCAGCAGCAAAGCTTCGCGCGCTGGCTTTGCTACACTGAGGATACTGTTCGTATGTTTTTCATAGTTTACATTTTATGAACCAGTAATTTTTATTTTTTTCATCATATCATAGTTCTCGTATGCTTTTCATACTTTGAAATGCGAAATCCATAAGACTTATCGTATGAAAAATCTCATAAGAAGCATCGTATGAAAATCATAAGATGTGCTATGAAACACCATTGCATTGCTAAGACCAAGCCCACTCATGGGCTCAATCAAGCGTTTTAACGTTAAGTAGAGCCCCGAACAAAGAAGCGAACCGCACCGGTCGCTGCTAAGTAGGGCTCGAAAGCGAAAAGTTTACGTACGGTTCGTAGCAGGGCTTAGAATATAGAGACACGCAAAGTACGGTCTCTATCCGTAGGCTCGTGCGCTCTCTCGCGTTTAGCTCTCTGGGTAGCGTAAAGAGGAGACGAAAGAACATGAGTATGGATTTGTTGCCAGGTATAGAGATTCTAGAGAATGATTTTCTTGTTTTGTATAGGTAGGAATTTATTTTAGTTTGCATCAAATATTTGAAATTTTCAACCAGTTAATATCATAGATCGTTACACGAATAACACAACAAATTGTCTGACATAGAATTGTGATAGAGTGACACTACAAACGCAGAAAAATAATAGGTTTAAATTGACAAGCTTTGCTTAAGTATGTTATGCATAAAGTTTTCGCTTCTTCGCCAATTTTAGGATCATGCATATCGAAAAAGTATTGATTTTCTCTTAAAAATTGTTACGATTGCTCATAATCGCACCTTTAGTTTTTGATTCGGCCGATCGTTTCGAAACTAATATTTGAAGAAATGTATAGTGGTTCAGTGAGTTTTGCTGTTTTAACACGTACATGTTTGAGCCGGGTTTTCTACGCAGCAAGTAAAGCTTAGTTTCGCACATTTAGAAAAATGTCCAAATAAATAACTCGCGAAGTTCGTTCCGACAAGTTTCAAAATTATCGTCATCCGATGCAGATTCCGGTGAGAAGATGTGCGTATTTTCTGACCCGAAAAGAAACTATTTGACGGTAATAAGTGACCACAAGGTTTTCTTTTTTCACTTTCCGGGCTGAGATCCTCCGCTTTGAAAGAGCTGTGCCTCGCGTTTCGTTTTGTCGTGTATATTTCAAAAAGGAAAAAGAGTTTTGGTTTGATTGCTGTTCTTGAAAATGGTGGTCGTCAGTGGGTGGTTTATTAAATATAAATTTAAAAATATAAATTAAATAAACGAGACATTAGGAAGAAAGTGTGTGAAATGGGTAACTTCACCGTCCACGCATCCTTCCTCCCCTGTAAATTCGAAAAGTACCTTGTCGAAATAAAATATTCTGTACTCCAAGTATTTCGAAGAATCATCTTTGCGTGTAAATACAACGCAGTAGACCAGGCCGTTTTGATGCATGTGTCATATCTCTGATATGCTGCAAGCATCAGTATTGACAAGAAAAGTAACACGATTGCTTTCCAGGGTGATTCCGCGTATGTATGAGATTAGAGAAGAGTAGTTACGATTTTTCAAAGATGCATTGACTGTACCTAACTCAACTCAGATATCATAGAAACACTACAGTTATTTCTTTTTGTAAAAACTTAATCATACCGATAAAAATCTTAAAAAATGTAGTCGAGCTGCCAAGTTTCACCAATTAAAAAAGGCGGTGTGCAGGACTGCCATATTGTAGGTTCCTCGTTATAGAAAAGGCAAAGCGTTGGATGTTAAAATACAACAATTTTTGTATGAAGTGCCAAAAAGGAGAGTGGGCTCATTATGTACTTTGACAAATCCGCAGTCTACTTCAAGCGCATAGAATCTGCTTCCAACAAAATATTCATATACCAGCATCCAAAAGATCACAATTTATATTAAGATTTGCGAGTGATGCTTTGTAACTAAAAGGTTGTGACTGAGTATAGAATTAACTGAGTTAAAATACACGTTAATGAAAAAAGGTTGCGCAAACTTATCGCAGACTGTTAGAAGACAGCTTCTACTATGACCAAGATTCAAGAATCTTGACCTACGCAAAGTTGTAAAGGAGACAACTACGTTATAAATGTGTTGGAAATGCAAGGGATGTAATTATTCAATAAACCTAATTATTAAAAAAGATGCTCATAATCTCAAATTCAGATAAATTTCTTGCGAGAAAGGCAACATGAATCTTGAAGAGATGGATATTATTTTAGATAAAAATTCAACCTACAAGTCATACAGTAAGCAACAAACATATAATTTAAAAAAAGATTGCTTGAATTCCGGGATTAAATACAATCCTAAATTATTGAGAATATGATATCTTTAAACGCACCAAAACTGGTACAAATCTCCAAGGAAATTATTTATTTGAATTCAATTTTTACTGACAGTTTTTAGTCTTATCCAAAACCCCATCTTTCATAATATGAGCACAAATTATTATACTGAATAAGATTTGCATTAATCCCATAGAAATACACAAAATATTGCGATGATTTACAGTAGTGCAAAAAACCGATGGTACGGAGAGAATAGAGACCACCGGTGCGCAAAGGCGACCGATCATTATTTTACTCACATGGAAACGAACGACCGGTGCGAAAATGGGTTGATAACGAAATTAAAAATCGTTAACGACGTGCTGTTGCGTGTGTAGTATTAAGCCCATGGGTGGGCTTGGTCTAAAAAACAACAAAACTTTTATTGGCTTCTAACCACTTCAACTTCCGAAGCATCGGTGGGCGTATGAGTAAAGCACGCACTCGCCAACCTTGACGTTCCTGGTTCGATACCAGGTTGCGATTTTTTTTAATTTGTGCAAAATATTTCGTAAAAATATGTATGATAGTCATACGACATAGTATCAGTTTTTATACGTTATCTGTATGATTTTCATACGTGAGTGTTATGAAATTTATACAGTAATAGAATGACAATAATAGTTGGCGCTTTGAATCCAAAATCATAGTTCGTAACTATGATTTTCGCAAGAAATTCTTGTGGCAAAAAATCATAGTTGATTCGTGTGATTTTCGGAGTTGCAGTATCCTCAGTGTAGATTTTTGCGATTTTTTTTTCGTGGTTGAGTCAGTTCCGAATTTTTCGCTTCCCTTCGGCGCTAGTTTCCAATACACTTTTGATAATAAATATTTTCTTTCTTTTTTTGCATTTACACAAAAGAGTGAAAAATGTTAGTTCGGGTTCGCCGGTCGAGAAAAAAATCCGGGCGCCGACAAGTGAGTCGCGTTCAGTGTATTTCTGTGTGGAATAGACTCAAAGGTTTCTGCTCCCTAGTGGAGTGGAGACGCGCGATAGAATTTTCTTTTTGGCTAGTTCTTGCGTCGAAAAGTGGTCGGTTGTTAACGGCGGTTTGTATATATTGATCCATTGTCAAATCATATCACCAACGATAGGTGACTCCCGGACTGACAATGTACCTTACCCTACTAACAAAAAATTCCTTCCTGAGACAAACGTGGAGATGCAGCGAGTCGCGGTCTTTATAACAACGTTTGTGTTACTAACATTCCCTTCCATCCTCGATGACCGTAAGGACGTGGCCGGCGCCGTTATTGACATTATTAAAGTTGAGAGCTCTCGACCTGTGTACATTGAGAATAGTAAGCTAGTCCCAAGCCCTATTCATTGGTTCCTTGTGCAATTTCGATTGCTCTGGTCAATCACGGAGTAGCAACTACGAATTGTGCGGTCATCTATGCTCATGCTCAACACATTCTCTTGACGAGTTCTATAATTGCACCACAAAATCACGAAATCCTCTGCAACAATCAAGTAAACAAAATGTTTACTCACTCGATAATTATTAAACTTTGTGTGGGCATGTATTGTATGGTTATCCAAATCATCCAGTCAATACCTAGTTTACAGAAACACGTTCGCCCCTTTAGAAGCTCAGTCAAAAGTTATAGTAAACAATATCTACACATTCTAAAAGCATTTTGAGCACATTACATTTATATTTTGCAACTAATCAAAAAAGTTCTGTTAGCTCTCCAGCAGCACATTGCAATTTAGTTTAGGTTCCCCATTATTTATCGGATTTCTGAAACTAAAAAAGCTGTTTTTATGAGTGACTACAACAATAATTCCCCTCCATATTCAACAAAATGGATAGACAATAGCTGACAAATATGGTGTTTTATTTGAAATTTATCTCAATTTCCACCGAAATCTGTATTTCATAAAAATCCCGGGATCCCGGGATTTCCCGGGATATGCTACAATTTTCATCCCGAATCCCGGGAAAAAGGAAAATGCCCGGGAAATGGACACTCTAGCTGCTGAGAGAACCAACCATCGTTCACATTGCGAAAATCGGGTGGACGGGTCACGTTATCAGGATGTCAGATAGCAACCCGACTAAAATGGTTCTCGAGAGTCATCCGACCGGTACAAGAAGACGTGGAGCGCAGCGAGCTAGGTGGGTCGACCAAGTGGAGGACGATCTGCGGACCCTACGCAGAGTGCGGAACTGGAGACAAACAGCCATGGACCGAGTGGAATGGAGACGGCTGCTATGAACAGCAGAGGCCACCCCGGCCTTAGCCTGATCGGTAAGGTAAGTAAGGAGATAACATTAAACTTTCTGATAGAATTTTCAGAGAGAGTATGTTACCAGTGCTAACTTACCACACACTAACGTAGGCTACAGTGACCGACACAATGGCGATGTCAACTACACAATACGGTGACAATGATTGTTTATCACCGTTACACACGCGAGCGGATCTGTTTCACTGCTGTTTTTAACTACCCCTGTTGCTATCCAATGATGTTAAACTCGTTGGATTCCAACGAAACTGGCGAATCGCTAGAGGAGGTCGAGATGTTGACGGCGGAGGCTTTGGATGCCATTGAAGCATGACTGACAGGAGAAAAACTGGAACTGGCCCGTCATAAGTTGGAGGTACTACAACTAATGAGCAACTGAAAAGTGATGCAATGTTTACCATTAAAGTTGGAGAACACGAAATTGCACTATTCGTTATTACAGAAACTAGCCAACTTTAGAACGGTATTTGCATATTTATATCATACGTTTTTATAATGTGTAACTAAACGCTTAAATGGTATATATCAAACCACATCTGGAATGGTTAATGAATAGAAAACCGAAAAAAAACGATGAACGAAATTCCACTCACCGGTTGCCATCCATTCACGGTTCAGACAACCATATCAATTCCACAATCGATACTGCACCAAATGTCGCACAACAAAAGGCTAATGTACACAACTCATTCAACGCTACATCCCCGATAGCTTCCCATAAATCAGGGTCTGCTGCGTTTAATAGGCCAATATCCTCCAGATAAGATTATGATCTAAACCCACTCGCCAACCAAACTGGTGAAATGTTTGTATAAACATTTACCGATTCATCAGAAACCGATGGCAATCCCTTTAACCGGTGGCCATTCGTCACACAAAGAGAGCCCGTTCGTCACACATCCCTTGTGGGACTTTTTTTCCCATAAAATCACACTCTAATTTTTGGTTCAAGGGAAAGAAGCGACTCGATTCAAGCAAACCGACTACACACAAAACCAAACGTAAATATTTCCGACAAAGCGTACATCATCCATTGATGATACCTCCCTCGTCGTTCCTCGTGATCCTGATAGCTGTGGCTGGCTGACTGGTGAAGCAAAGCATGGCGAAAAAAAGGGTTTGTCTCCTCTCCTTCAACTCTCCGATTGCTGACAAGAAGCATATTTTTTAAAAACATTTATTTGTAAGTACCTAGCACGGTACGCTAGGGTGTTCCAAATCAAATGTTAAGACATGAATTGCAAGCAGAGGCACTTGGTAGAGAGAGATCTACTGTTACGGTTTTTGCCTTACTCGTACACTAAGTGTACTGGAAAGGCTATATGTTCACTCCAAAAATGACTTTTTGATAGAAGGCCCGGAGGGTCAAGTCACATATACCAATCAACTCAGCTCGACGAATTGAGGTGATGTCTGTGTGTGTGTATGTGTTTTTTTCCTTCTAAACCATAGGGGGATAATCTGCTCAACAGACACCCTAACAGAAGGTTAGGGTAGTGTAGGTCTGACAGGCCGTCTTCTACAAGAAAAGCAAAATCCAGGACTACTCTCTCCTCGTACCCACTAAATTATTCCTATGGTCGCCAAACCCTACGTCTCTCCGGAACCACCAAGAAGGTATTGCTTCAGAGAGGGGCTAGTGCACATCGCACCCACAAGGTTAGCTGCGTAGCCTGCAGCAACGAACATCGATGACTCGCTTTGGAGAGTCCATCACGGTAGCATGCTGGCGCTTAGCCAGTTTCCCGAGTGGTCCTCGCCACTCCCTTTGTCCTCGGAAGGCGGGCAGGGTCAACCCCGCCCGCGCCCTACTGCTGAGCGGACATCAAGAACTGATGCCCACGTGCAACCCGATCTGACCTGCCCGTAAGGAAGGGTATCACTACCCTTCAGGCCCCTATCAGATGCACCCGTAGGTTGCAGACAGCAGGATATCACCTACCCCGACCCTTGCCGGGGACCCCTTTCCAACCGCGGGCTCGGATCCAACCCAGTAGACCGACGCCACGACAGCACCACTACCGGGACTTCCTCTCCGCGGCCACTTAATCGTTGTAAGGGTCGATCTCGACCGCAGGGCACCGGTATGACCTACGAAGCCGACTCCGAACCCCTGGACCACCTCTTGTACTGCATCTGGACTAGCCATTCTCCGAGTCCACGCGCCACCTCCTCTGTAGCTCCCAGACGATGTGGGTAATAGCCGTTGAAACGGCGTTCCAGCCAAACTCATCCCTACACATCCTCTGGACCAAGTTGTCCGGGGTTGTGTCCTCCCCGCATGTGGCAAGCATGCGGTCACGCATTGTGCGAAAACGCGGGCACACGAACAAAACGTGTTCCGCCGTTTCCTCTAAACCATTGCACACTGGGCATTCGGGAGAATCCGCATGCCCGAAACGGTGTAGATACTGTCGGAAGCAACCATGACCTGTAAGGACCTGTGTCAGGTGGAATGTGACTTCCCCATGGCGCCTATTAATCCAACTATCTACCCTCGGTATCAACCTATGGGTCCACCTTCCTTTGGTGGAACTGTCCCACGCGCGCTGCCATTTGACCATAGAGGCCATCCTGACAGTCCTGCGTATGCCTCTTGTGCCGCGCATTTCGAAGCACTCCATGTCCTCACTGATAAGAATGCTGATAGGCACCATACCAGTAATGACGCAGACAGCGTCGTGTGACACGGTACGGTACGCGCTCGCAACCCTCAGGCACATAAGCCTGTAAGTACTTTCCAGCTTCCGTCGGTAGCATTTAGTACTTAGCGCGGTGCCCCACGCCGGGCCGCCATACCTAAGTATGGATGTAGCAACACTAGCCAGAAGCTTGCGCTTACTGGCGTACACCGCAGAGCTATTGGACATCATCCGGGACAGTGCCGCAATAGCTGTGGAGGCTCTTTTACAGGCATAATCGACGTGGCTACCGAAGGTAAGCTTATCGTCGATCATCACGCCCAAGTGTTTGACGGAGCGCTTTGACAGGATAGTACAGTCTCCTACACTGATCTCCGTCTGCTGCTCCGACTTCAGGTTGTTAACAACCGTCACCTCTGTCTTGTGGTGAGCCAGCTCCAGTTTCCTGGACCGCATCCACGCCTCCACAACCTTGATCGAGTGGTTGGTAGTATAGTATAGTGTGTGTATGTGTGTGTGTGTGTGTGTATGTGTGTATGTGTGTGCGTATGTGTGTGTGTGGACAAAAAAAACTCACATCACTTTTTGGCAGCAAACCTCAACCGATTTTAATGACCGATGGTTCATTCGATGGGGAATCTGGTCCCATTGTTTCCTATTGAAAATGGTTCGGATCGGTCCAGCCGTTCCGGAGTTATGGCCATTTAGGTGTTCCGGACCGGTACCCCAGGAAGGGGCCAGATATGAAAATGCTACAAACTTATGCATGCGACACATAAAACCGCAGCATTTTCCATAACCTGATGAACGATATGCAGGAAAATAGTCTCAGGCCATATCTGAACCGGTAGTGTTCTGGAACCGGTTCCGGGTGTCCCGCCGGAAGTGACCAAATATAAAAGTGAACCAAATCCATGCATGCGACACATCAAATAGCGGCTTTTTTGATAACCTTATGAACGGTGAGCAGAAAAAACACCTTGGAGCATATCTGAACCAGTAGTGTTCCGGAACCGGTTTCGGGTGTCTCGCCGGGAGTGGCCAAATATAAAAGTGAACCTAACATATGCATGCGACACATCAAATTGCGGCTTTTTTGATAACCTGATGAAAGGTAAGCAGGATGTTCGTTTGCTCGGGAGATCAGCGGACTCGAAGTGCTCCAGTGGACGACGACGACGACAACGGCGATGATAAATACGAAACGGTTCGGTTTAACTATTTGAATTTATTGCTCTCCCCAAACAGGCAGCGTGCCTGCTGGGGAGCCGACTATTGCTATGACTACTGTATTCTACATTCGAATTGGGCCTCTTATATATACAGTGGCAAGTACGGTGGCGATATTGGTTTGTGTAGTGACGTGCGCACTGCCTATTGCTGGTCGGTATGAAAGAGCGCAAAGCAAAACAAGTGAGCAGTGCGCTGGGTTGTATCAACCACGCTGCCTACTGCAGTGTGGATAATAGAGACTGGCTGTTAGCGCTTCGTCGAGACGGATGGAATGAACAATTGAATGGGCTTCTGTCGTACACTGCGATGCGTGGACGAGATTCACACAGCCAGTGTAGACGCTTTTTACTTGTCGCTTTGTGCGATGATTCGTTCGGCACGGGCTTGGTTTGTGTTTGATGAATGGTTTAGAATTCGCATTTGGGATTTGGAAACAGATGACGATTTCGTTATCGAACATACTGCCCCCCGCAGAAATGACCATTTCTGAAGATTCGTTGACGTTGTAGGTTGAATGGTGCTCCGGTTGATCTGCCCTCAGAAACCGGGTATGCTGGTTGGGTTGATCCTCCGTGGAAACCGTCTGCCCAAGCACGATGCTAGGAATGGTGGTTGATCTGCCCGTTGCAGAAACCTCGAATGGCATTGGTTGATCCACGAAGAAGACCGCCAGCCGACTACATGGTTGAAAGTTGGCTTCATCGATGATTGATTTGGCCGATGGGTTGATCATTTTCTCCGGTTGATCTGCCTTCAGAAACCGGGCACGCTGTCTGAGTTGATCCATCGTAGAAACCGTTGCCCGAACACGGATGATGCGAATGGTGGTTGTCTGCCCTGTGCAGAAACCTCGAGGAATGGTGGCGTGGTTGATCTACGACGGATTTCACTTCCTTGATTCCGATTGATTTGCTAGATGAGACGGATGGTGTGATAACGACGAAAGAAACTTGATAACCGATCCAATGGAGATGACGTGGTGAGTAGCTTGATACACGCGTGGAATCCTAGCTAGTGTGCGGATCCGTTCCGCTCCCAGTAGAGGTGAGTTGATTGCTGAATTGGAGTACCGATTGGCTATCGGGGATCCTCGCCCGATGCCTACATTGGAATGGATGTCCAACGGGGTGCTATCGATTGGCTGCTTAGCATTCTTGTTCGACTATCGGGAACTGTCGACCGATACCGATGTTGGATAGGCGCTTACTGTTGACGAGTTGGTTGGTGTGTTGCGTAACGTCTGGTTGTCTGTGGTATCGTTTCCACTAGACTACGAGATGACTTGGCTTGGACGGATTCCTATCGACGTCCAAATCCGACTTGTTGCTCCTTGATTCTCCAGCGAGGACTTCCGTAGGGTTGGTTGGGCGGATTCCTCTCGACGCCCAATCCGGCTCGAAGGACCATGTTCGTTTGCTCGGGAGATCAGCGGACTCGAAGTGCTCCAGTGGACGACGACGACGACAACGGTGATGATAAATACGAAACGGTTCGGTTTAACTATTTGAATTTATTGCTCTCCCCAAACAGGCAGCGTGCCTGCTGGGGAGCTGACTATTGCTATGACTACTGTATTCTACATTCGAATTGGGCCTCTTATATATACAGTGGCAAGTACGGTGGCGATATTGGTTTGTGTAGTGACGTGCGCACTGCCTATTGCTGGTCGGTATGAAAGAGCGCAAAGCAAAACAAGTGAGCAGTGCGCTGGGTTGTATCAACCACGCTGCCTACTGCAGTGTGGATAATAGAGACTGGCTGTTAGCGCTTCGTCGAGACGGATGGAATGAACAATTGAATGGGCTTCTGTCGTACACTGCGATGCGTGGACGAGATTCACACAGCCAGTGTAGACGCTTTTTACTTGTCGCTTTGTGCGATGATTCGTTCGGCACGGGCTTGGTTTGTGTTTGATGAATGGTTTAGAATTCGCATTTGGGATTTGGAAACAGATGACGATTTCGTTATCGAACACAGGAAAAACGTCTTAGACCATATCTGCACCGGTAGTGTTTCGGAACCGGTTCCGGGTGTCCCGCCGAGAATGACCAAATATAAAAGTGAATCAAATCCATGCATGCGACACATCAAATAGCAGCTTTTTTTGATAAACTGATAAACGGTTAGCAATAAAATAGGCTTACACCACATTGGAAACTACCGGTATTGTTCCGGAACCGGTTCCGAGTGTTGCGCCGGAAGTGGCCAAATACAAAAATGAACCAAACCCATGCATGCGACACATCAAACTGCGGCTTTTTTGATAACCTGATTAACGGTAAGCAGGAAAAACGTCTCAGACCATATCTGAACCGGTAGTGTTCCGGAACCGGTTCCGAGTGTCGCAAAAGTGAATCAAATCCATGCATGCGACTCATCAAAACGCGGCTTTTTTGACCACCTGATGAACGGTAAGCAGGAAAAACGTCTTCGGCCATATCTGAACCGGTAGTGTTCCAGAACCGGTTCCGAGTGTCCCACCGGAAGTGGCCAAATATAAAAGTGAACCAAACCCATGCTTGCGACATATTAAATTGCGGTTTTTTGATAACCTGATGAACGTTAAGCAGCAAAAACGTCTTCGGCCATATCTGAACCGGTAGTGTTTCGGAACCGGTTCCGGGTGTCCCGCCGAGAGTGTTCAAATATAATAGTGAGAAAAACCCATGCATGCGACACATCAAAACGCGGGGTTTTCGATAACCTGATGAACAGCAGTTAAAACGTCTTAGTTCATATCTGAACCGGCGGTATTCTGGAACCGGTTGCGAGTGCCCCGTCGGAAGTGGTCAAATGTAATAGAGAACCAAACCTATACATTACTTGCGTCACATCATACCGCGGCTTTTAGGTAACCTGATGAACGGTTAACAAGAAAAAAAACTTAGACCATATTAGGGAAAACCAGTAGTGTTCTAGCACCGATTCCGGGTGTCCCGCTGGAAGTGGTCAAATGTAGAAGGGAACCAAACACATGCATGCAGCTCATTCAATAGTGGCTTTTTCGATAACCTGAAGAACGGTCAGTAAGTAAACAATATCAGATCACATTTTAAACTACCGGTAGTGTTCCAGAACCGGTTTCGGGTGCCCTGCTGGCAGAGATGGAATGCTCCTCAGAGCCCAAAGTGAGAAGAGAAAAAAATACACTTTACACGCAACCATCAGGAAGAGTAAGAGTGCGTGTTAAGAATTATCTTCTGCGTAGTTCAACTGTACGCACTCGGCATCGTTGTCGCATCGCGCAGGACGGTGCGCGCAGGAAAACAAGAGAAAGTACAATTCAACACACACCGCACACCGCATATGATGCGCTTCTCTGTATTGTCGAGTGCCTACAGCCTGCAGCGCAGAGCGCCGCGCAGCGCTAGGAATGAGCGAAGCCCACGCCAAATAATGTTTGAGCTCTGCGGCGTTTCGCGCAGCTGATGTGACCTTTTACACACTCTCACTCTCACGCAAAGTTTTACGGCTGAGTGGTGTGTATTTGCTACCGGGCCACATTCGTAGCAGAACACAGCTGCGCGCATTTTATTGAAGATGTGTTCGCAGAGCTGTTTAGCAGTGCATCTATGCCATCTCTGCCTGCTGGTATTGGTCAAATGTAAAAATAAATCAACCCCATGCATGCGACATATCAATTCGTGGATTTTTAGGAAACCTGATGAACAGTTAGGCAGCAACTATTGTCATGCCATATTTGGGACAATCGATACTGCCCTGGAACCGGTTCCGGATGTCCCTTCGGAAGTGGTAAAATGTAAAATTGAATCAAACTCATGCATGCGGTACATGAAATCACGGCTTTTTCAATAACCTGGTGAACGGTTAGTAGTGTGCAGAAAAAAACGTTGTTGAAGACCGCAAAAGGATCTGTGATTGTGAAGCAAATTATATCTTAGCTTCTAATCATCGTCTTGATATTGATCGGCCTCCAGTGACAGTGAAGGTGGTCAAGCAGTCAACTGAGACGTATGATATTTTTCAGCTCTGTCTATACGTTGAACGTAACTTCGGAATGTGTGCCATCAATAAGTGTTCCTATTCAATGATGGCTTTGATAAAATTCTTGCTTTTATCAATAAAGTATTCTCAGGTTTCAGGAACACTTCGGTTTACGTCGAAGGAAATATCATGAGTTCATAGTCGACGAGAAAGGCGTTATCACCACTAGGTGGATTAATCTGGGTTTTTTTATGTAAAAGTTAGATAACTTCTCAACACTGCGTTAAGGTTTCGGGTGACCCGATTGACACATGTGATTCGAACCTTCAAGCCTTCTATCGAAAATTCGGTCTTTGACTGATCATAAAGCCTTTAAGTACGCTTTGGTGTACGAAAAATGAAAAAAAAATCTATTTTCTGGGATAACAAAGTAATATGAAATCGTCAATATTAACTGTCTGAACGTTCACTTTCTCATAACACCCTAATGCCACGTCCCATCTCCTGAAGCAGCAGCGGTGTGTACCAAGAGGATGTTGATGATGATACACCGATTTGGCCAAAAAGTACCAACCCCAAACGTACACACAATAAGAATTGTTTGCCCACTGGTTTGGAAGATCAAACAGTGCAAGATAACAAACTTATCAAGATTTTCCTTTCGTTTTCTGGGGTGGTTCTGCTGTTGGTCCCCTAAGGGTGGTTAGTTTTAGCCTTTTTCCAGGTTGCTTGCGTCGTAGTTGAGCTGATGAGTTCATATCGATGAGAACCGCAAGGGTTTTGCGAACCTTGGGATTAATCTGATAATTTGTTTTGATTTTATACCTTTTTAAGGAGCAATAAAATCATTGGCCTTTTCGTGTCAGGGGTTCTTGCCTGGTAATTTCATTTTTGGGTTTCTGTGTGAAAACATTCGAAAAATTGTCGCAGCAATTTACATATTTCTTACCAATCGCACCACTCCTGAATAGATAAAATTGCGCCATTTGTATCCGACGAGCCGTGAAATTATATTTTCTTTCAAACTCCGTGTGGAAACGGTATACTTTCTCGGTTTTTGCTTTCAATCTGCCGCCAGCACAAGTTGTGTTGTAGTCGTTCACAAGAAAGCAAAATTCTTAGTGCGACTGACGGCAGATCTCCGGTTCCGGTTCCGCTTGCGAGGTTTTTGATTCCGTAAAGAAAACATCTGAGAGGACGGGACCCGAGACAGGAAATAACAACAATCTTGCAAGAAACTGTGCTGTTGTTTGTAACAGAACTACTTGGGGATATGTTATATGTTGTCGTTTATGATACACTGATTTTAACTCTGTTTTTTACGTCTTTTAATGTCCTGAACTCAATTTAATGTACATTTCTATTATTGCTCTAGAACATGAAAAGGTATCTTAGTTGCAACCATTATTGATAAAAAGTTTAATTTATATTTTTTTCAATGGCTTCTTTAGAAATGCTAAGATAGGGTATATGTACCATTCCTTGGCCTAATTTGCAAGCTGCCTTGACAATTTTGACCATAACTCATGAATTAATAGCACTAGAAATAATATGTTGACCCTATTACACACCCAAGGCTATGCATGTTTCACCAATTGGAAGTAAACTAACGTAAATATTCAAGAATTTACTTAATTAAGTTGAAAACATTCGATGCGATGGTATGCAACGTTGGTCTATGGTACAAAAAATGGGCCTATTAGTGGATACAACGTTGGCCTATTGCTTTCCATGCACTAGAACCACTCATTATCTCATTTTTTCATTATTTTTGCTGAAGTATTATCTTTGTTTGTTCACCAATCTTACTTTTAAATTACATTTTCGGAGACAAATTTTCAAAAAACTATAAATAAATCACTTTTTAACTGAAGTTCTTTCTTTATTTAGTAACGAAAGCAACGCAACCCTATTATTGTGTTATATTTTTACACCGCACACAAAATCTTTCTTCCTGTTCGTTCTTTCTGGATCTTATGCAAGAAATGTTGTTGACGTCTTTTTATCGCTGTTTTTGACGTAACTTTACTGATGGGCCAAGATTTGGGTACATAAGGAGTGTATCGGATATTAACTATAAACATTCAGGATGCTCTATCTCGAAGCATGTTTGGTCTTATCATTTCGGTTCTTCTATCAAATCTTCACAATATATTCAAGTTTAGAACAGCCTGAAAAAATTTGAAAAATGTTAAGCATTATTGAAAATATTGTAGAATGAATAAATCTCACAAATTAAAGTTTTGGACAAATTGTTGTCTTTTAAAGATTTTTCAGCGTTTCATTAACCTGTAGCGAATAAAACTTGTACGGCGAAAAATCCAAAATAGTTATTTATGCAACAAGTTGCAAAACGATGATTTTTTTCAGCACGAGTCGTACATTTATCCAACGAGGCTTGCCGAGTTGGATAAATACGACGAGTGCTGAAAAAATCGAGTTTTGCAACGAGTTGCATACAAAGTTTTTTGTAATTACGAAAAATACCCATTTAGAGCGATCTTTTCTAGCTACACAAATATGTACCTATCAGTACGAACCACGTGCGCGCACTCATGCTTGTCGGCGTAGTTTCTGTTTGATCAGGTAGGCTCTGGTGTAGTAGGCGTCACCAATGATCGAGCTCCCATTGTCAAACAGTTGTGTGCAGGCAAAAGCAAAAGCAGATTCAACAGCTGCCTCTAATTGATTTGTAGCTTGAATCCGAATTGAAATTGTCCTGATTCGGATTCGAGCTGCTCAGTAGATGTAGAGGCAGAGGTTGAATCTACGGAAGGCATGGTGGTAAGTAAAAAGTGCGTATGAGGAAAAGTGCCAAAAAGTGTTACTTTTCAGCACTCTTAAGAATGCCGAAAAGTAGTACTTTTCGGCACACTTGCATTAGGGGTGAAAAGTAGGCCATTTCAGCATACTTCAGCCAACTGAAATGTTCTACTTTTCACAACGTAATTACAAAAAATATTATTTATTGTTAGCAGTTATGTACACATAACATATCATCGAACACCAACTTAAAAACAAATACTTATGATCGAAAAACCCTCAACATTTAAAAAATGGCCTATCCTAAAAAAACACTAATTTTTTGTCGAACTTTGACAGTCTGTTTTAAATATCTTCAAAAGTTATACAATTCCGTTCTCTACTAAAGCTACCTCGTCGTTAAGTTTAAAATCATTTCCAATTAAAAAAAAATGAATTATCAATTTGGTCTATTTTTTATTTGCGTAACCGTGCTTTGAATGAGCATCAAAAAATGGGGTCCTTGAAAAATGACCTTTTTTTTCATTTTTAAGAATTGCGCTAAAATGGAGTCGAATTTTTTCTTGAACATAATTTTTACCTATATTATGAGCAATCTTGGAAAAAATATTTTAAAAAATAAAAAAAAAATCCATTTTTTCCGTAATTTCAAATTTTTAAGAGGTGTCCAAAATTTCAAGATCATGCGTTTAAACTTTGAGATTGATGTCCATGTAAAGGCCCATATAGCCGAGGCGGTAAACGCACGGGTATTCAGCATGACCATGCTGAGGGTGACGGGTTCGATTCCCGGTCGGTCCAGGATCTTTTCGTAAAGGAAATTTCCTTGTCTTCCTTGGGCATAGAGTATCTTCGTGCCTGCCACACGATATACGCATGCAAAATGGTCATTGGCAGAGGAAGCTCTCAGTTAATAACTGTGGAAGTGCTCATAGAACACTAAGCTGAGAAGCAGGCTTTGTCCCATTGAAGACGTTACGCCAAGAAGAGAGAGAGAGAGTCCATGTAAAATAATTATTTTTACAAAAGCAAATGTGCCATTCCTTTTTCTGAGGATTTATATAGTACCTCCAAAAATAAAATTATTTATAACTCGAATAAATTATTTTTTAGAATGTTTTAAACATATATAGTTAATTTCCGATACACTCCTTAGTGAAAAAAATGTCCATAATATTCGGCCCACATCTAGGCCCACATTCAATTTGTAAAACAGTCATTATTGTTTGAAAACAAATACACAAGTTTAAAATAGCGCCTTTGACTGCCGCATCAAATGTTCAGTTATTGAAAAGTCAATTCGAAATGTTCCAGAATCATGCCATTTATGATCATGTGTATAGACCACCCACTAAGCCGAAGAATCATGGCGTTGACAAAAGCTAAACAAAGTGACATTTTCATTCAATTCTGATGCTCCAAAGTGCTAAAATTGAAACGAAATGTTACAGTTGTTTGGCGCATTGCTTTTCCGATATCCAGTTATGCGTGTTTGTTTGAGTTTTTGGTTTACATTGAGATAGGCCGAACGAGGAGACTATGCCAACGAAGCATCCCGATACCCTAGTTCCATATTCTAAATCTGCGCGAAAAACTGGGGCGAAATATTTTTTTCTGAATTTCATTGCCCAGAAACTTCTTTGAAAAAGCAATTTGAAGATTACATGGGAAAGCTGTAAAGAAGTAGGATCCCGGTCGGTCCAGGAACTTTTCGAAAAGGAAATTTCCTTGACTTCCTTTACTTGACTTATGACTTGAAGATTGGACCCGACGAGAAAGTGTCCTGGTGTGAGGACCTTCAGATTGGACAGCTCACTTGGCATCGGCGTCAGCAGACGACAGTTCAGGCTTATCTCGACCTGGGCCAAAAGGGTTTCCATCGGTTCGTAAGTGAGGGTGCTGTTGCCTACTGTCTTCAGCAGGTACTTTTCCGCTGATTTGACAGCAGCCTTCCTTAGGCCTCCGAAGTCTGGTGATCTCGGTGGGATGAATTTCCTTACTTACCTTACCGATCAGGCTAAGGCCGGGGTGGCCTCTGCTGTACATAGTAGCCGCCTTCATTCCACTCGGTCCATGGCTGTTTGTCTCCAGTTCCGCATT
Organism: Aedes albopictus; assembly: GCF_035046485.1. Lineage (NCBI taxonomy): Eukaryota > Metazoa > Arthropoda > Insecta > Diptera > Culicidae > Aedes > Aedes albopictus. The sequence continues at coordinate 142,071,843 of NC_085136.1, read as the reverse complement.
CTGCGTAGGGTCCGCAGATCGTCCTCCACCTGGTCGACCCCTCTAGCTCACTGCGCTCCACGTCGTCTTGTACCGGTCGGATGACTCTCGAGAACCATTTTACTCGGGTTGCTATTCGACATCCTGGTGACGTGAACCGCCCATCGTAGCCTCCCGATTTTCGCGGTATGGACGATGGTTGGTTCTCTCTGCAGCTGATGCAGCTCGTGGTTCATTCGCCTTCTCCAAGTCCCGTCTTCCATCTGCACTCCGCCGTAGATGGTACGCAACACCTTCCGTTCGAAAACTTCAAGGGCGCGTTGGTCCTCTGCACGTAGGGTCCATGTTTCGTGCCCATAGAGGACGACCGGTCTAATCAGCGTTTTGTAGAAAGTTAACTTCATGTTACGGCGAACTTTATTCGATCGTAGAGTTCTGCGGAGTCCAAAGTAAGCACGATTTCCTGCCACAATGCGCCTCTGAATTTCTCTGCTGATGTCGTTGTCGGCGGTCACCAGTGAGCCCAAGTACACGAATTCTTCAACCGCCTCGATTTCATCACCGTCGATATAAATTCGGGGTGGCGGGCGCGGAGATTCCTCCCTGGAGTCCTTTGCCATCATGTACTTTGTCTTCGACACATTAGGCACATTCAGGAGAGTTACTTGCCGGGATGATACAGCGGTTATTACAAATTATCAGTGCATGAGCTAGGAGAGTCATGACGATTGGCTGAACGTCGGATCCGCTTCTCCAAGCGATAAAAGAATGTAACGGATTTTTGGGGAGCTAATACATGACTTGCATACTTCCCGACTCCCCGTCTTATAGACGTGATTCTTTGATATGCTCGTATTTCTGGCAAGTCCCTATTGAATCTGATCAAGCTGAATTGGATTCTGAATCTCTTCCCTAGTACGCTGGACTATGATATAAACGTTTTACAATTCCCAGAAATGTAGCCCAAATGTAGGTCAAAATTTGTCTGCTTAATGCAATGCTTAATGAACAAATGGATGAAAATCAACAGGCCGAATAGACTAAATCAGTTCGCGTTGAGCATCCGAAGCAATCGGTCACTCAGCCTTTCCGTACCTTTACTTAGAAGTATTTTTTCGTTGCATACCACTTTCAGTAGCGCTACGCCATCCGGATCTAGCGCTGCGCCCTCCGGCTGCACGAATTACGAGGTGTGACGTGATCGCGAGTGTTACGCGTAACCCGTGTGACGTTTTTCTCAACACACCCGAACTTTCTTGATACCAGGGTATCAGGAGCAGGTAGAAATATTCCACCTTCTCAAGTACCTCGCGCCTCCACCGGCGCGAATCAGGCGAATAGACTTCAAGTGAGTGAAGTGACGAACCCGATCATTTGAAAATATTGTAAACCGTGCGCCTCCATTGAACCAAGTGACATTTCAGTGAAGCTGGTTTTTCAATTACGTGCTACCAAATAGTGTTCCCCTCCCAATCCTTCCCCTTCCGGCCGCAACCGGGGTAGATAGCAGGTGACTGCTATCACTTTCTGCGGTTCAGCTAGCAGTGCAACTGCACTCATGTTAAATCTGTTTTGACCCCAGCTCTTCCATGGCCTTCGCCAATGTAGACGACCCAGGGGGGTCGTACGGCAGAAGCTTTCCAAGTTTCATGGATCCTAGGAACGAGTTCGGAGCTGTTACCACACTGCTCTTAACAGGCAAAGATGGACGCAATCTACCGATCGAGCCTTTCATCATCGCCAAAACCATTGAAGATGCTGCAGGACCAATCGAAGACGCGAGAAGTGAAGACAAAGGAAATCGTTACGTTTTGCGAACCCGAAAAGCTCATCAGGTGGAAAAGCTGTTGAAAATTACCCGACTGATCGACGGCACGGACGTTGAGATTAAGTTACACCCAAGGTTGAATGTGAGCCGGTGCGTAATATCGACGTTCGATCTCATCCACAAGAGTGAAGCAGAAATTGCAACTGGACTAGAACACCAAGGAGTCATCGCAGTCCGTAGGATTTTGAGGAGTAACAAGGAGAACACTCCCGCGCTTATCTTGACTTTCAACAAGCCAGTTTACCCGGAAGTTGTTAAAGTTGGGCTCACCCGAGTCACAACAAAACCGTATTATCCAAATCCTCTACTGTGCTTCAAATGCTTCGATTATGGTCACCCCCGAAAAAACTGCACTAATCCTCCGCGGTGCTACAATTGCTCTCAGGGTCATGAAGCAAGAGAAGTATGCGAGGACGAACCGTTTTGCCTAAACTGTGAAGGCGGACATAGACCAAGCAGTCGTCAATGCGGAATCTACAAAAAGGAATTAGAAGTGATTCGCACAAAAATTGATTCCAATCTTTCATATGCCGAAGCCAGAAAAAGAGTAGAATCAGGAAACGGTAGCTATGCACATGCTGCAGCGCAACCTCGTCTAGATCAAGCCAGATTCAATGCACTCTCTTCGCAACTGCAAGAGATGCAGAATAAGGTTGTGCAGCTGGAACAGCAACTGAAACAGAAGCAGTCAGTAGAGGAGAAACTTGACCAACTAATTGAGCAGAACAGGCAAAAAGAAGCAAGAAACAGCGAACTTTTGGAGCTTCTCCGCGTACGTGAAGCAAAAATTGCGAAATTGGAAACACAAGTCCAAAACATGACGTCCTCCTTCGAATGTGCACGCAGCGAACCAACAGAATCAGTCAATAGCGAATCCGAGCAAGATGGAAACAAAAAGAAAGGAAAACGATCAAAACACCAAAAACAACAGCAGAAAAGCACAGGAATGTCCCCTCCACCAGCCAAAAAATCATCGAACACATCTAGAAGTCCATATATGACCAGACGTACGACTAGCCTATCTTCAGTTGAATCAGTTGGTAAAGCAGACGTTGGAAAAGAACAAACGCTTCAATTTCGTGATCCACCCCCTGATGGACCCTCGCAGTAACCACACTACAACGTCATCGCGCACTTCAAACAACTCCAACAATACAATTCAGCACCACCACAACTCAAGCACCCGGTTTGGGGCGTGGGAAAGTGTAGTACCACCCCCACTTCTATCAGAAGCGCAGCAGGCAGGGGAAACCATCCGGGACGCTGTACCCCAACCCGTTGAAGGTAGACCCACCTCTGCGGCCGGCGAACTGCCGCATCAGCAAAGGTCAAAACAATGCAGAAATAATCACCTCCCTTTCATCCTCCCATCTCATAATGTCGATCCTATCCCGTACCCAGCCATAACACACCCCAATACCAGTGAACTAGCCGTAAAACAAACCGCTTACTGTGAACCAACAATTCAAAACGTTAAACCAACACGAAGAACTCTACCGATACAACTCGAGCCAATCATCGGCCCTATCATCGAATCAGAAATAGAAGGTGTAGCTTCTTGCAGTTTCGGAGTGGGGTCCGTAAACCCCAGGCAATCTCCCGCACTAGCCCTGACCATAGACGACCACATTCCTATGGCGGCAGCTGGTGCGGGGACCTTGCCACCCCAGGCAAGTATACTCAACTATCCGCCAAAAAAACAAATTATTTTCGCCACGCCGTCCTCATCCTCAGAACACATCCAGACGCCGCATCTTGAAATCTCGGTCGATCACCCACGTATTCAAACCATCAACATCGATCAAGAACGAGAACGCTACACGTTACATAATATCGGAGAGGGGTCCGTAAACCCCAGGCAATCTCCCGCACTAGCCCTGACCATAGACGACCCCATTCCTATGGCGGCAGCTGGTGCGGGGACCTTGCCACCCCAGGCAAGTATATTCAACTACCCACTAAGAGACCCAAATACTTCCGATCCGCCGTACTCTTCCTCAGCAAACATCGATAGGCCGTATCAAGTGAGCTCGGCCGGCGAAACATGCATCCCCACCACCAATATCGATCCAGGAGCAAACGGCATAGCGTTTTGTAATATCGGAGTGGGGTCCGCAAACCCCAGGCAATCTCCCGCATCGGCCCTGACCATAGATGACCCCATTCCTATGGCGGCAGCTGGTGCGGGGACCTTGCCGCCCCAGGCAAGTACCAATAATATTCAACAAAGAGAACGAGTACTGTTCCCAGCTTCACTATACCCTACAGAAGAGCATCATCAGTCCGTACTACAGAGCATTGAAGAGCTATCAACTACTCCCACCGACGACACTCACGACGCCAACGAAACCTTCGCTCTGCAGTGGAATGTCCGCAGTGTATGGCAAAACTACCCAGAGTTCCGCAAAATAGTTGACGAACGACTTCCGTTAGTCATCTGCATGCAGGAGATGATGACGAGAAGAACTGATCACCTCGTTAGCAACAATTATTCATGGTCCATTTGTAACCGACCTGAAAGCCTTGGTAATGGCATTGCCGGTCTCGGGATTCGTAAGGACGTACCTTACCAAACCATCGAGAACACTTCTGGTTTACACGCTAGTATAGCCAGGATCGGAAAACCATGGAACATTACGGTTGTATCAATCTATGTACCACACAACCTTAACAATCAGGAACTGATCGGTAAGTTGAACCATCTCTTACTAACACTTGAGCCACCATTCTTGTTCTGTGGGGACTTCAATGCGGCTCATGAAGTCTGGGGCAGCAAAAAATCAAACTACAGAGGTGGGCTACTGTTGGAGTGGGCTGTAGACAACGATCTCCTTGTGCTGAACGATGGGTCTCCGACTCATTACCACAATGCAACGGGTTCCTTTACTGCTATTGATGTATCTTTTGCTTCCAACTCGCTGGCATCTAAACTGTTGTGGCACTGTGAAGATGACCTACATGGGAGTGATCATTTCCCCATCCACATTAAAACCCAGAATCCACACACCAAACCTGTTATGAGGAAACGTTGGCTTTATAAAGATGCTGACTGGGAAACATTTGAGCAGCTTGTGTCTCAAAAAATTCCAGCCGGAACAAACCCCGATATTAATCATATCACTAAAGGCATACTTGAAGCGGCATTAGAATCGATACCCAGAACCAAAGGCGTACAGGGGAGGAAAAACCAAATTTGGTGGAATCAAAAAGTTGCGGAAGTGATAAAAAAGCGAAGAAAAGCCCTGAGGAGACTACGTAAAATGCACGACGAGGATCCAGCAAAAGAAGAAGCGAAGCTGCAATTCAACATCGCGAAAATTGAAGCTAGAAAAGAAGTAGAAGAGGCCAAAGCCAAATCCTGGGATAACTTCCAGGAGATATTTACGAGCAACTCATCAACATCGGAGCTGTGGCAAAACTTTAACCGCTTAAGCGGTAAAAAGCGATCTAAGGAACTCGGCCTAATCATCGATGGGAAGCACTGCACTAACCCAGCAGAAATTTCAGACCGATTTGCTGAAATATTTGCTGCAAACTCTGCAACAGCCAGTTATCCAGAAGAATTTCTATGGAAAAAGCAGCGATGCGAAGGAACAACAATTGAACTGGATGATAACGAAGAATCTCCGATCAACGATGATTTTACCATCCAGGAACTATTCCGTGCCCTAGACAGTACAAAAGGAACATCAGTGGGGCCTGACGAGATAGGCTACCCTATGTTGAAGCACCTCCCTTTTCACTGCAAAGTGAACCTATTAGGAGCATTTGACCGAATATGGTCCAGTGGCGAAATTCCTGAGAGCTGGAAGGAAAGCGTCGTTATACCAATCCCTAAACCAGGTGGAAATGCGAACTGTATCGATAATTTTAGACCAATTTCTCTTACGAGTTGCATCTCTAAGACATTTGAAAGGATGGTCAACCACCGGCTTATTTCCCACCTGGAAGATCAAGGTAGTCTACACCATAGGCAATTTGCATTTCGAAGAGGGAAAGGCACCAGTAATCTTTTCGTTGAGATAGATGATATTATAACGGAGGCTGCCAGGAAAGGTGAACATTGTGAAATAGTTACACTCGATCTTAAAAAAGCATACGACAGGGTTTGGCATTGGAATCTCATCAAGTCAGTGGTAGAACACAAAATGGGAAGTAGAATGAACAAATTTAAAACCAACTTTTTGCAACATCGTACGTTCAGAGTGAGCTTCGCAGGACACATCGAAATCAACCTTCCAGGAGAACGGTGTCCCACAAGGATCTGTATTATCGGTTAGCCTTTTTCTTATTGCCATGAATTCCCTCTTTTCGATTACTCCAAGAAATGTGCAAATATTTCTGTATGCGGATGATATCACCATCATTGCCACCGGAAAGCGAGTAGGTTTTCTGCGACGAAGGCTTCAGAAAGCTGTGACAGCGGTAGAAAAGTGGGCCAACAGCATTGGTTTTCAGATGTCTCCCACTAAATCAAACACTATGCATTGCTGTAAATTGCCACGTCACAAGAACTGGCACTTAGAAGGAGGAAAAATTGAACTGTACGAAGAAGAGATTCCCAGGGTAAAATCAGCGAAAATATTGGGCGTTATATTCGACAGAAAATGTAAATTCAACCTTCATACAAAGCAAACCAAAGAGGACTGCAGAAGCCGACTCAACTTTCTTAAAGCCATATCGAGGAAAGCAGACAGGAAAACCCTCATCAACATCGGCAAAGCTACAGTAGCATCAAAGCTTCTTTATGGAATCGAAATCCTAAGGAAAGAGAATGTTGAAGCTCTAACCCCGATCTACAACGAAATAATGAGGATAGCATCAGGAGCGCTACGGACCAGTCCGGTTCTGCCTCTCTTCGTAGAATCTGGGTGCTTACCCTTCCACCTACAAGTAGCAATAACGTTGATTACAAAAGGCTGCTCCATACTTGAAAAGTCATCTGGAAACACCAACGGACTGTGGATAAAAGCAAGATCTACTTTTCAACAACTTACTGGCGAATCTCTGCCACTACTGCGCAACAGAGTGTCAGCGCATGACAGGCCATGGAACAAAAAAGTGCCAACCATAGACTGGACAATCAAATCCAAAATAAGAGCCGGACAGATGCCTCAAGTAGCAGCGAGTACTTTCCGAGAACACGTGCAACAGACCTACCATCAGCACCACCTATGGTACACAGACGGTTCATTAGCAGATGGAAAAGTTGGCTTTGGCATAATTGGTCCAAATGTTAGGAAAGAAGGCGGTCTTCCGCACCAATGCTCAGTGTTTTCGGCAGAAGCAGCAGCTCTAGCATATGCAACTCGGTTAGTGGAAGGACCATCCGTTATATTCAGCGATTCTGCCAGTTGTCTGATGGCCCTGGAAGCTGGAAAATCAAGACATCCATACATACAAGCGTTAGGAAGAGAAGCGGAAGCAAAAGATGTTACGTACTGCTGGATCCCGGGCCACTCGGGGATTTCCGGAAATGAGGAAGCCGATCAGGCAGCAAACCAAGGAAGACAACAGGAAAGAGTTACCAAGGCCGTTCCAGCAGCGGATATCGTAAGATGGAGCAAAACGGAAATATGGAAGGTATACCAACAAACATGGGACTCGACGGACAGAAGAACGACCAGAATAGTGAAATCGACGGTGACAAAATGGACAGATTTACCCAACAGAAGAGATCAAATCGTATGTCCGCGCTTACGATTAGGACATACGTGGTTTACCAAGCACCATTTGTTCGAGAAAAAACCAGCGGAAGTATGCGAGCCCTGCAGGAGAGTGAAAAACATTCACCATATTTTAGTTAGTTGTCCGCAGTACACTCCACAAAGACAGGAAGTGGATCTTGCTGATAACTTGAAAGAAATCTTGAAAAATGACCTAGAATCTGAAGCAAAAGTGATTAGCTATCTAAGAAAAATTGGAATGTATAAATTTATATGAAATTCTTTACCATTGTTAGAATGTAACAGCTTAGTTATGTAATAGGCAACATATAATAAAGCATCAGAGACGAATGCCCCAGAGGTAAAGTCTCTCTAAACAAAAAAAAAAAAAAAAAAAAAAATAGACTAAATATTGGATCAGAACCCCCTCTCTTCCCCCTAAAAGCCTGGTTGAGGACACCTTAGCAAATCGATTAAAAGCAGCGATTCACGTCAATTTCTCCAGAAATATTTTTACAATGTTTATTACCGCATTCACATTTCAAGTAGATTATAATTGTTGGTAAATAATCATCGTATTGACGTATGGACCCTGGTGAGATTCTGAGCAAGTATGCAGGACGTCTTATGAATTTTAAGGACATCTAATCCAAGGATCTTGTGGCAATTCAGAGAGACTTGAGGCTCAAATTTGGGGAGAATGCTCACTGGAATACCCATGTTCCAGGGTATATTCATATTGGCGTCTCACCTTGAGTTCCTTCCCCAGAATCCCCATGTTTCTTCAATGTTCTCTTACGTCCTCTTGTATAAAGGCAATAGTGCACTGCATTGTTTTGATTTTGTATGGGATTTTGACGTTTCTTGGCCTTGTTGTTTACAAAATTTCTGTGAGAGTGAAAGAGAGAGAGAGAGAATTTTATGTAGTGCCCTATTGTCTTGCTCATATTGAACTTGAAATTTGTTCGAGTTCGAGTCCTCGAGTGCCTTAAATCGTAAAAAAATAGTTAGGATTGAAATAGTTATGATAAAACAATTTGGATAGAAAAACACTCAATTGGCCTGTGTATGCTGGCAAAATTCTTTTGTTCTTTGACTTTTACTGCGAACCCTGTTTTGGTGCTGTCCTGCTCACTCTCACAGAAATTTTGAACACAGTGCTCGCAGTAAAAGTCAAAATCTCACAGCATGCAGAGGCTAATGTACTTCCAATTCAGCGAGGTGAAAAGTTTTGACGTTTCAATCAACAAATAATACTCATCGCTTGCTAAGACCAATCTATAAAATCTGGAAGCAACAAAAGTCAAAATCGAATCTCCCCCCAAACTTTTATAGCCAGCGTAAAAAGCTGGATAGAAATTGCATTCGGACCTCCTGATTTAAAGGCACTCACCTTAGTACCTACACCACACACAATTGTATACATATCCTCGAACACGAAAGCATTACTTGTTGTGTCTGAGTTATCAAGAACATGAGCTGAACTAAGCCTATATTGGGGCTGAAGGAGCGGTGTGGACTCTACAAAAAAAAACTTGTTTGGGTCAGCTGTCAAAAACTATTTGATTAAAAGATGAACATGAGAAGATTCTTTCTTCATGTTGGTGCATGTTTTAAAGCTTGTTATACAGATGAATAATATTCTATTCAACTTGATATTCAGCTATCTATGTATTGCTGACTTAGGAGATTGAACAAGCCATACTTCAGATCAATCTTCAGCTGTTATTGCATTCAGCCTCTGACACCATTGACCAGCCAATGATCAGCTATTACTCTCACTGTTCAGCATTCATTGTTACTTGGGCTTGGCTTATGTGGAAATATGATAAGTTGAGTTTTGGAAGCATTTGTAGAAATCTTCCATGTGAGAGATCGTAGCAAGCCATTGTGGCGTTCAGACGTGTTATCGCTGCACTTGATGTGCACTGCCATTCATTTATTTAGTTCACATCAAATTCATGATAATACTGAATCAACAATTTGCCGCCATAATACTCGATTTGCAGCTGCAGCTCTCCATCCTCGGTCACGCCCAACGCTCGCCAGATCACGCTCCACCTGATCCGCCCATCGTGCTCTCTGCACTCCACGCCTTCTTGTACCTACCGGATGGTTGGCAAACACCAACTTCGCAGGGTTGTTGCCCGGCATTCTTGCAACATGTCCTGCCCACCGTATCCGTCCAGCTGTAGCCACTTTCAGGATGTTGGGTTCACCGTAGGGTGCAGCGAGCTCGTGGTTCATCCTTCTCTGCCACACACCGTTTTCCTGCACGCCGCCAAAGATCGTCCTTAGCACGCGTCGCTCGAAAACTCCGAGTGCTTGCAGGTCCTCCTCGAGCATCGTCCATGTCTCTTGTCCGTAGAGAACCACCGGTCTTATTAACGTCTTGTACATGGTGCATTTGGTGCGGGGGTGAATCTTTTTTGACCGCAGTTTCTTCGGAAGCCCGTAGTAGGCCCGACTTCCGCTGATGATGCGCCTTCGTATTTCACGACTCACGTTATTGTCAGCCGTTAGCAAGGAACAGAGGTAGACGAATTCTTCTACCACCTCGAAAGTATCCCCGTCTATCGTAACATTGCTGGCAAGGCTTGTCCTGTCTCGCTCAGTCCCACTTAGGGGCCGTCCATATACCACGTGGACAGAAAAATCGTGATTTTTACCCCCTCCCCCTTTCCGTGGACAAGCGTGGACTTTTCACTGACCCCTACCCCCCTCACATAATGTCCACGTAGATTTCAGAAAAAAAAAATATTTCGTTTTTTTATTTATAAAAAAACTGTGATTTTTTAATTTGTTTTTAGCTATTTTTTTTAAAGAATATGATGCATTAAACAAAATAAATTTCTTAATTTTATATATTACGAATATTTCCTTCAAATTATCTACACCCATGACTTTTCCATATTTTTAGATGACTTTTATGCTTTTATATTATGAAAACTATCAAAGTTTTATTTTAATGCCGAAAAACAATGATAACAGCAACATTTCGAAAGTGCATACTCATAGTGATATGATTTTGCATTTAATGTGCTACAAAAAAAATATATTTCGGAAAAAATAACCTGCAAAGTTTCTTGACTTGAAAGTATTTACAGATATGTATTTTTATACATTGACGTAGTATTAGATCTACGCTTCATTTTGAAACTCCAGAATTTTGTTTTGTATTTTTTACTAGACAGTTCTGATAATTTTTAAAGAAGTTTTGCTATATTAGTTTAAAAATTGGTATGAAATGTTATGATTTCATCCTTTGAGTAGCCGGCGTCTACTAAAAACAAGTAATTCAATAAAAACTGCATAATAGACAAGATAATAGATAAACTTTCAGGAAGGAAAATCATATACGACACAATTTGTTTCGCTGATGAACCTTTTTTTAATTGTCCACGTGGCCATTTGACAAACCCCCACCCCCCTCTCCGTGGACAAGCATGAACTTTTCTCAGACCCCCTCCCCCCTCTAGGTTGTCCACGTGGTATATGGACGGCCCCCTACCAGCATGTACTTGGTCTTAGTCGCATTCACCACCAGTCCGACCTTTGCTGCTTCGCACGTTTCAGGCGGGTGTTCTGCCACCGTTCCAAATGTTCTAGCAGTAATATCCATGTCATCCGCAAAACTGAAAAATTGGCCGGATTTCGTGAAGATCGTACCCCGGCTAGTCGCATAACACCTTTCAGGGCAATGTTGAATAGCAGGCAGAAAAGACCTTGTCGTATAGTCCCCGTCGAGATTCGAATGGACTGGATCAAGGTAATTATAAGGGAGGTTATCCAAAGTGCCGGATTAAGCAATCCGCCGACGACAGCTGGCAAGTTCGATTTGGTTCTGTGTGTACCATAAATAGCAGTAAGCCATGCGTCAATGCTGCACAATTTGCTCTCCCAACGCCAAGTTTTCGCAATAAATTTGTAATGTTCCTGTTTTTTCCATGCTATATAAAATATGGTGTTTTTAGGGCATTTAAATTTAACTTCCGGTAGATATAGCTACTTTTACGCTCAGAATGATCGTCGAGCCACCAGTATCGCGGTCTTTTCGTACAGCCCTTGCCGACGTCTGCATCAAGGATCACGCCGCTCATTTGAGAACACTTGAATATGCATTCCCTCGCTTTTCCTGGACATGCCATTTTCACATCGATAGCTTTTATTAATCTTATCTAACTTTTAATATCTACAACATAATTCGCACTATCCCTATAAGCACTTAAAATTGAAAAGTTCAAAGCAAACTTCTAAGATTTTCTGCTGCCACTGGCTAGGGGAAACATTTTCACCTATGAAAACAAACAACCCCTGGTAACCCCATAGAAACCATTGAAGCAGACAAACCAGCCAGCTATGCCAACTCGCCAGCTGTCACCTCTACCTCTCCGCAGTGTACCTCACCCAGCTCCCGTTGACTGCTCATATCCTTACACTTTCTATTAAAAACATCTTGGACTGGATAGTTCACCCGAAACCCTTACACTGTTCTGCACACCGTCCATCGTTGCTCTTATCAGTCTGGTAAGCTTCCCGGCAAAGCTGTTCTCGTCCATGATTTTCCATAGCTCTGTGCGGTCAATACTGTCGTATGGCGCTTTGAAGTCGATGAACAGGTGATGCGTTGGGACCTGGTATTCACGGCATTTCTGGAGGTTTTGCCGTACGGTGAAGATCTGGTCCGTTGTCGACCGGCCGTCGATGAAGCCAACTTGATAACTTCCCACGAACTCATTCGTTTTAGGTGACAGACGACGGAAGATGATCTGGGATAGCACTTTGTAGGCAGCATTCAAAATAGTGATCGCCATGAAGTTCTCACATTCCAAATGGTCGCCCTCTTGTGAATGGGGTAGATTACCCCTTCCTTCCACTCCTCCGGTAGCTGTTCGGTTTCCCAGATCCTGACTATTAGCCGATGCAGACAGGTGGCCAACTTTTCTGGGCCCATCTTGATGAGTTTAGCTGCGATACTGTTCTTACCAGTTGCTTTGTTAGTTGGTTGCGTGGGAGTTGGCTCATTTCCGTCCTTCGCTGCACTGGTGTCGTCGTTTCCTCCGTTGCCGTGGTCTCCCGTGCCTACGTTCTCCACGCCATTCAGGTGCTGATCGAAGTGCTGCTTCCAACTTTCGATCACCTCACGTCCATCCATCACGAGGCCTCCGTCCTTATCCCTGCAAATTTCGGCTTGCGGCATGACGCCGCTGCGGGATGCGTTGAGCTTCTGGTAGAACTTTCGTGATTCTTGGGAACGGCACAGCAGTTCCATTTCTTTGCAATCCGCTTTTTCCAGGTGGCACTTTCTTTTCCCGAAAGAGGCGAGTCTGCGGTTTCCCCTTCTGTTTGTAACGTTCCACGTTCTGTCGGGTCCCTTGCTGCAGCATTACCGCCCGCGCTGCGTTCTTCTCCTCCAAAACCGTTCTGTACTCTTTGTTGAACCATTCGTTCCGTCGATTCCATTCCACGTACCCGATGGTGTTCTCGTTGATGGCTGCATTCACTGTACTCCAGCAGTCCTCTAGAGCGGCCTCATCGAGCTCGCCCTCGTCTGGCAACGCGGCCTCGAGATTCTGCACGTATGCTTAGGCGATATTCGGTTGTTTTAGTCGCTCTAGGTCGTCGGTACCATACATTGTTGATGCCGGAAACTGGTCGGAGTTGATGTTGGCACCATGATAGGTCCTGACGTAGATAATGTCGGAGAAGTGCCGTCCTTCAATCAGAACGTGGTCGATTTGAGATTCTAGCAATGGCTCAGTTCTGCTCAAACAGAATCACATTAGGCAAGGAATTATAATTCCCACGCTTTTTGCATCATTTCTTTTACAGAAACGGAGAAATTACCTTCTCATCATACACAAATTTAACAATACAATACATTTTTGCTGAATAAGAGTAGAACAAACCACGCTTAAGCAAACTTTAGCTTTAGAAACTGCTATCCAGCTAGTTCTGTTTTTGGGTCATCATTTCAAATCTAGTGCTTTACCCATCGTATCCTATTCTGATCACTCGGAAGTTCTCTCACGGTGTGTCTGGTAGAATAAATTTATTACAAAAAAATGAACATCGTTAATTTTTACGCTACGTGAAAGTTGACGCTACCAACTTTCATTCAAGCCCAACATCGAAATATTCCATCGGGGGAACTTTTTCATACAAAAATTGGGTATGTTTGTTAAGTAGAAATAGGGATTAATTTGGAACCGTTCATTTTGTATGAGGAAAAACAGTATCGTGACGACCCATACAATTTTTTTTAGGTCTCATTCAAAAAGTGTGACATAGGGGGAAGGGGGGATTGAAAAAGGTCGATTTTTGCGTGACATAATTTGCGTATCACCCCTAAATAGGCGTTACACTGGAATCTCAACTCTACTGCCATGTAGGGTGGGGCGGGGCAAGATGGGTCGCATAAGGATGGATCACCATAACTTTGTAAATACAAATCGTATTGGTTTGTATTCGTCCGCTACTCTTTTATACACTAGTTAGCTATGCTAAAAGTCGATAAAAAGTTCATTAAATACAAAATATGATGTTAAACGAACAGTTTTAAAAAGTGATCGATTTTGCACCGTGAAAAAAGTGCGGGGCAAGATGGGTCACTTTTTAAGTAATTCACATTTACTCAACGAAAAACGTCAAAATATAAGATTTGTTCCGCATTCATATATGCTCCATATCCATACTGAGTAAACAAGAGCTACTAGTAAACATTTTATAAATTTATTTGGAATATATAAAACTTTACGATTTGAGTGGTCCTAAGGCGACTTGAAAATCGATGTTTTCCCTAAAAAATTATCATAATTTTATGTTATTATTTTGAGCGTTCATTCCGCTTGATTGAAATCATTTATGAGATAGTCTTGTAATAAAAAATAAATAACTTTTGAATGCTCCAAAAATACGTTCAAAATTGAAGGTGTCCCATCTTGCCCCGCGGCCGTTTATATGGAGATTATATGGAATGTATCGCATAAGAAAAATGGCTAAAAACCATTTTATTTTTTATTTCCAATGAGAGTGAATAATTTTTCAATCAATGCCCCAAACTTTTGTATATTCATGCTGGTCATCTAACAAAATTATTAATCTAAACAAAACATGAGTAATGCGCCCAAAAATGGCACTGACCCATCTTGCCCCGTGACCCATCTTGCCCCGCCCCACCCTATTATATTACCTTGAAAATGATAAATATTCTTGGAATACGTATACGTGAAAGTATTCAAGGGTGAGCATTGCGCGCGTTTCTTTTTTCATAAAGTGTTCAATAATCGTGATGGAAGAGACCCCAGTATCCTTCCCTTATTTACATTACGTCTACCATTGTCGCCTCTTCCGAAGGTACATGTTGGGCTTTTGATATTTTTTGAATAATACATAAAATACAATATTATTATGCGTTCTGCCACTTTTTCCGCTTGTTCACCTTTATTCACTCCACTCGTACCAGCGAATGATGCACATTTTCGCTTCCATTTTTTGTCGTTTTTTTTTCGCTTGCGCCATCATTGCCATCCCAGTCGCAGTCAGTTTCGTCCTGGTGCGCGACCCACCGACCGTTTGGCCTCTCGTTCGTAGGTAGGAACATACTGTTGATGGTGCCATTGTGTGTGCTCATTGAGGTAGTTATTATAATAAAAATTTTATCAAAAAATGATCGTTTTCAGTTTCTTTTGTTCGCCGTTTAACCGAGCGCGGCGTGCGTTCCGAATAATTGAAAAGAGAGCTGCTGCGTGGTGTTCTTTGCTGCCTTTTATATGCTCTCCATTTGATATTTCAATCAGTTTCCTTTTGTTCGGATGGGGTTCTTCCACCGTGGTTGCTCCCATCATCAGGACGGACGCCGATCGGGATATGGGCAGGATTTTCCGGGATTTCGATTGTTGTTTGCTCTGTTGGACATCTTCTGAAGCACCTTTATTCTGGTGTATTCATGTCGGGTTAAGCAGCGTACGTCGAATAAATAAAACTGTCAGTTTGAAAACGTTTTCCCATGCGCTGGTGACTGGTGACCTAGTGGGAGCAAGTTAATGTGAACTAGATTTTTTTTATGGAATTGTACATTTTCAATATGAATTACATGCATGCACTAATTACTTAGTTCAAACTGTTTCGTCAATTTTATTTACCCTAAATACTCTAAATTAACGTTTTATTTAAATTTGCCTCCTGAGGAAGTGGTCGTGGGTACCAACCTCTATCTGGTACGGTCAGGGCGTTAACTGTTAACACCATATATTTTTTTTTAATGTGAACTACGTGGGTGGGGGTAATAATCACATTAACCATTAAACATGGAAATTTCGAAAAAAGGGATTTGTTTTTAAAATGAAGTCGTTGACTAACCGTGACTAAAGAGGACGACAGGGCTGAGTAAATCCATTACGCAAAGGAACACGCTATATGAAAATTGATAGAAACCCTGCAAATTTTGATTTACATAACTTCACATCAAATTCTGAAAACACTCCCTATAGCAACATTTTTCATACTTACCTAACACCGTGATACAACTAGGATTGTTACTTAAGGCGAAACTGGATCCATTTCCACACTTTTTGGTTTTTGATTTTTTATAAAATAACGAAGCAATATTTCCAAAATCGGTTTTCGTGCACATGTAGAGTATGGATCAAGGTATCTCCTGATTTTTTTTTCAGGTTAAAATATTTTTCGTTTTTGCAGAAACCATTTTTAAACAAAATTTTACAATAAAATGGTTTCTGCAAAAACGATAAACATTTTCAACCTCAAAAAATTTCAAGAGATGCTTTGATCCATACTCTACATGTGTACGAAAACCGATTTTGAAAATATTGCTTTGTTATTTTATGAAAAATCAAAAAACCAAAAGAATGAGGAAATGCTTCCAGTTTCGCCTTAAGTCTGAGTCAGCAATTTACACCGCCATAACACTCGGTTTAGAGCCGAACTCTCCAAAGTCGGCCACGCCAAGTATTTGCCAGATCAAGCTTAACCCTATTTGCTCTTCCACATTTCCTTGTGCCATCCTGATCAGTAGCGAATGCCAATTTTTGCTGGATTGTTTTGTGGCAATCTTGTATCATGACCAGCCCACCGTATACTTTCAGTTTTAGCCCCTATGTTGGGATGTTCACCATAGATTGCAACCAGCGATCTCGTGATTGATTCTTTGCCACCACAAACTACTCTCTTGCACATCGAAGTGCAGGTGCATCATTTTTTACCACAGTTACATCTGGATAGAAGGCTAGAAAATCCGTCGCATCGTTATTTTGATCAGTCCGTTTTGCTTCCCGAGGAAAGTCGTTGTCGTTCATGATATTCCACAGCTCTGTGCGAAATCGATGTTGAAATCGATGAACAGTTAATGCGTTGGAACATAGTAGGGTCTGGGACCATTTGGGCAGGAGCACCTATTTCAGGCACTTGCTGGTGTAACTCAGTCAATTTCAAATCGATTGACTGTGGAGCGGACCTGGTGTAATGGTTAGAACACTTGACTTTCACGCTCGAGGACCAGGGATCGAATCCCACTCCCGACAAACTTGCAAAATGTGAGTCCTTCTTTCGGAAAAGAAGTAAAGCGTGGGTCCCGAAATGAACTAGCATAGAGCAAAAATTCTCGTTAATACAGATATATAAAGAAATACAAACCGATTGACTTGAATTATTGAACATGGCTATAGATACTGTGCGTATCTGATCGTGTCTCAAAAATCAAGTCAATCGGTTCAAAATTGACTGAGTTATAGCAGCAAGTGTCCAAAATAGGTGCTCCTGCCCAAATGGTCCCAGACCCTATTCTCAGATTTTTTTTTTGGATGATTGGAAGTACGGTGTAGATCTGGTCCGCCGGTGCCGACCGACCGTCGATGAAGTTGGCCTGGTAACGTCCCACGAGCTCATTGGTTTTAGCTGACAGACGACGGAAGCTGATCTGATGAGATTCTTCCAGGAGTTCCTCCGGAAATTCCTCGAAAACTTCCTGGAATTCTTATGGGAACTCCTCCGGGAGTTCTTTCCGGAATTTCTCTAGGAGTTCCCCTGGATATTTTAGGAGATCCTCCAAAAATCCCTCAGGAATTTCCCTGTGAATTCATCTAGGAGGCCCCCAGGAAATTTCTGTAAGAGTTCCCCCGGTAGTTCCTCTAGGAGTTCCTCCGGGAATTCCTTAAGGAGTTTCTCCGGGAATTTTTGTAGGAGTTCCTCCGGGAATTCCTTCAGGAGTTCTTACGAGATTTCCCTGGAAACTTCCGTGAACTCCTCTAGAAATTTCTTCGGGAATTCTTCTAGGAGTTTCTCCCGGAATTCCTCTGGGTGTTTCTCCGAGAATTTCTCTAGGTGTTTTCCTGGGAATTCCTCTCTAAGGTCTCCTGAGAATTCGTCAAGAAGTTTCCCTGGGAAGTATTTCGAAAGTTCACTCGGGAATTCCTCTTGCAGTTCCCCCGGAAATTCTTTGTGGAATTTACCTGGAATTTCTGGATTTTTTTAGGAATGCAAATGATAATTCCTTTAGGTTTTTCACCTAAAACTCCCGCAGAAATTCCTCGAGGAGTTCCTTTGGAGGATCCTCAAGGAATTCCTGCAAGAATTCCTCCGGGAATGCCTCCAGTAGTTCCTTCGGGAATTTATTTAGGAGTTATTCTAGAGTTCACCTAGAAGTTCCTCTGGCGATACCGAGACTTTTCTCCTAGAAATTCTGAAGTTCCTCCGGAAATTCCTCTAGAAGTTCCCTTGGATTTTTAGGAGTACCCTCAAAAAATTCACCAGGAGTTCCCCCGTGAATATCTAAGAGTCCCTCAGGAAATTCTTCTAGGAGTTCTCCCAGTAGCCTCTCTAGGAGTTCCTCCGGGAATTCCTGTGGGAGTACCTCTGGGAATGCTTCTAGGAGTCCACCTGGGAATTCCTCCAGGATTTCATCCGGGAATTCCCCCAGGAGTTCCTCCGGAAATTCCTCGGAAACTTCCGGGAATTCTTAAAGGAATTCCTCCGGGAGTTCCTTCCGGAATTTCTCTAGGAATTCCACCCAGAATTTCTCTGGGAGTTTCTCCGAGAATTCTTCTAGGTGTTTTCCTAAAATTCCTCTATAAGGTCTCCGAGAATTTCTCAACAAGCTTCCCTGGAAATTCATCTAAGAATTCCTTCGTGAACTTCGTAAGTTCACCAAGGAATTCATTTTGTAGTTACCCTCGAAATTCTTTGTGGAATTGCTCTGGAAATTCTTCTAGAAATTCCATCGGGAATTTTTTTAAGGAGTCCAATTAAAAATTCCTCTAGGTTTTCCACTTAAAACTTTTTAGGAGCTCCCACAGAAATTCTACTTGGAGTTGCCCCTGGAATTCCTGTGGAGGATCTTTCGGGAATTCCTCTAAAATTTCTCTGGGAATGCCTCTTGAAGTTCCTTCGGAAATTCCTTTAAAAGTTATTCTAGGGTTCATCTAGAAATATATCTGGGGATAGCGAGACGTTTTTCCAAGAATTCCTCTACAAGTTGCTCCGGGCATTCCTTTAGGAGTTTCTCTGGGTTTTAAGAAGTTTATCCCGTTAATTTATCTAGGAGTTCCCCAGGAAATTTCTCTAGGAGTACTTCCAGTAGCCTATCTAGGAGTTCTTCCGGGAATTCGTTTTGGAGCTCCTACAGAAAATCCTGTGGGAGTTGCTCTGGAAATGCTTCTAGGAGTTCCTCTGAGAATTCCTCCAGGATTTCCTCCGGGAATTCATCCGGAAGTTTCTCGGAAACTTCCGGGAACACTTCAAGGAACTCCTCCGGGAATTCTTCCGGAAGTTCCTTCGAGAATTTCTCTAGGAGTTCCACCCGGAATTCCTCTGGGAGTTTCTCCGAGATTTCCTCTAGGTGTTTTCCTGAGAATTCCTCTATAAGGTCCCCTGAGAATTTCTCAAGAAGCTTCCCTGGAAATTCATCTAGGAGTTCCTTCTTGAACTCCGTAAGTTCACCAGGAAATTTTTCTTGTAGTTCCCCTGGAAATTCTTTGTGGAATTGCCCTGGAAATTCCGCTAGAAATTCCATCGAGATTTTTTTTAGGAATTCAATTGAAAATTCCTCTAGGTTTTCCACCAAAACTTTTTTAGGAGCTCCCGCAGAAATTCCTCTAGGGGTGCCTCTGAATTTCCATTGGAGGATCCTCCGGGGATACCACTAAGAGTTCCTCTGGCAATGCCTCTAGGAGTTCCTTCGAGAATTCCTTTAGGAATTAGTTCATCTAGAAATTCCTTTGGGGATACCAAGACTTTTCTCCTGGATTTTCTCTACAAAATTCCTCGGAAATTCCTCTAGGAGTCTCCCTGGATTTTTAAGGAGTTCCCAAAAAAAAAACCCTCAGGAGTTCCCACGTGAATTCATGTAGGAGTCCTCCAGGAAATTTCTCTAGAAGTTTCCCCTGTAGCTCCTCTAAGAGTTCCTCCGGGAATTCTTTTAGGAGTTCCTCTGGGAATTCCTTTAGGAGTTCCACTGGGATTGCTTCTGGGAGTTCCTCCGGTAATTTCTTTAGTAGTTTCTCCGTAGATTCTCAGGGATTACTTCGGGAATTTCTTTAGGGATTCGTCCGGGAGTTCTCTACCAGTATCTCCGGGAATTCCTCTAGGACTTCCTCCGGAAGTTTTCGTCAAGAGTTGCTTCGGGAATTTTTCTAGGAGTTCTTTTAAGTAGTTTGCTTTAACTCCAGTAAAAAAAGATACTCAAGCGAAGGTAAGTTCAACCCAAACTGGAGGTCCTTCAACCTAGTTTTGTCAAAACCTGTATTTACTCAAAATTTGCTTATTTGGCCAAACTACAGGGGATAGACAAAATGATCGGGACAGGCAAAATTATCACTTTCCAAAAAATGTTCAACTAGCTGTAACTTTTCGAACAGTGCATCAAATATTCTCAATTTTTTACTGTAAGTTCTTCAACTAGTTGTGTATCAGTGGACAAAATTTGGAAAAGATCGGACAATTCTTTACGAAATTATAAAGATTTTTGAAAAAGGTAAAATTATCCGATAGCCAACTTTGAGCTGTTATATCTCCGTATTCAATGAACCGATTGCAATGAAATTTTGACAATTCATGACTTATATAATGAACTCTGGAAAACATTTGACTTCACTTGAAATTTTTAACAAGCGAAAAAGTTATAGCGATTTTATTTTTTTCACGATTTTTTACTAAATTGTCCTATTTTTAATATGCATCCCATTACTTTTTCAACTTATTGGCGGCTATGTTATTACTTTCCTTCAAAACGCATTTATATATAAGTCAATTAGAGGGAAATTAAATGAACTATAATTTGCATCTTGAATTTTGAAACGATGTTGATGTTTTGGATAATTTGGTGTTTTATTAGAAAAATAATCTAATCGTTATAATTTTCTTCCGTGTTAAGAATATTAATTTAAGTCAATGGTTTTTCATAGCTCATTATATAAGTCATAAATGGTCAAAATTTCATTGCATTCGGTTCATTGAATACGGAGATATAACAGCTCAAAGTTGACTATCGGATAATTTTACCTTTTTCAAAAATCTTTATCACTTCGTGAAGAATTGTTCGATCTTTTCCAAATTTTGTCCACTGTTACACAACTAGTTGAAGAACTTACAGTAAAAATTTGAGAATATTTGATGCACTTTTCGGAAAGTTACAGCTAATTGAACATTTTTTGAAAAGTGAAAATTTTGCCTGTCCCGATCATTTTGTCTATCCCCTGTATCCCCGGTGGGTCGATACAGCTCGCTGTATGATGAAGGTAAAACAATCAAATTTTGAGTGGTAAGCATAAACGATGTACCAATTTTGGGTAAAATAAACCCAAAAAATAGGTAGTATCAGTTTTCCGTGAATAGCTGCTGTAAGAATTTATTCAAAAACATTTCCAGGACTTCTTTTGGGGATAGGTGTAGCAATTCCCCAGAAAATTGTCAATACTTCAAGGGTCCCTTGAAAAGTGTTATAAGAAATATATCTGGAAGTTCCAACTAAATTCCTTCCGGAATTTCACAATTTTTCTATGAAATCTGCCTAGAAGATTCCTGTGCATACAGCTCGAGATGCCTCTGAAAGAATTCTGGGAGAAAAATCTTGATACACCACTAGAAGAAACAGAATCTAAAAATATCTCGAACAAAATGAACGAGACTGAAGAGTGAAGACTAACCTCCTTAACATAATTCGGAAGAACTCTTGAAAGAACTCCCGAAAGAAAACCAGAAAGAATTCAATAATTGATCTGTTGAAGGTATTCCTGGAAAAAGTCCTGAAGGAATTATCGGAAAAATTTCTGTAAAGAAAATCTCAGACGACTTCAAGATTTAGATTTCTTGTTGTTACTTCTGAAACCTCAAATGAACACTTGACGAAATTTTTAGAGGAACACTTGAAAAAATTCCTGAGGAAATTGAGTTTTCGGAGGAACTCTTAAAAAAATCAGGGGAAACTCCTGGAAGAATCCTCGCAGGAACTCTCGAAGGGATTCCAGAAGTACTTCTGTATAAGTTTCTATGAAAATTTACAATCTAAGGAACTACTGTAGATTTTTTTTAAAGAACTCTTGGGAGAATTCCCGGAGGAGCTCCTGGAGAAATTCACAGAATTACTGCATAAGTACTAGGAACAAATCATGAAGAAAGTCTCTAAAAAATACCAAAGATTTTTTGTTCGGGTGAACTCGTAAACGAATACCCAAATGAACTCCAGGGCAAAATTCCCGGAGGAACTCCTGAAGGAATTAATGGAAGAATTCCTGAAGCATTTCTCCGATAAACTCCTGGGAAAATTCCCAGAACAACATCTGGGGAAAATCCTGGAGGAACTCCTGACGGAAATCACAGAAGAACTCCTGAATGAATTTTAGAAGGAACTCGTGAAGACATTCCAAGAGGATATCCGGGAAGATTTTTTGGAGGTCCACTTAAAGCAATACTTATGTAGAAGAATTTCTGGAGATAGGGTCTTGTACCATTTGGGCAGGTGTACCTATTTTGGGCACTTGTCGCTATAACTAAGTCAATTTCAAACGGATTGACTTGAATTCTTGTATCGAGTTAGGCACGTACAGTATCTTACTCTATACAAAAACTCAAATCAATCGGTTTGAAATTGACTTTGTTATAACGGTAAGTGCCCAAAATAGGTACACCTGCCCAAATGGTACAATACCCTATTCCTGGGAATCCAAGCAATTTTAAGGAGGACTCTTGATGGAAGAAACTTCTAAAGAAAGTTGTTCCTTTTTGGAACACTCTAACGAACAACAATGTACGACTTGTGCTGTTAAATTCATCATTTTGCAACTCATTGCATAAATAACTAGTACTGAATTAAAGAGAATAAACAAATTTACGTATTTACTAGTATTTTTCTCAGCTATTTTTATTAATCACTTATATTTTATAGTTTTTCGGTAATATCCTGCTTTTCCCACAGGTATGGCGGCCAAAATAGAACAATCTCGAATTCACTTATTTGTGTATAGCAAGTTTTCCTTACCTCGAATGTACTTTGGAACCGCGATTACACCTTAATAGCATGCAAACTACTATTCAAACGCTAATTCCACTTTAATTTTTAATTAACTTAAACGACCTCAAAATTCACTCCATTCAATCTAAGGGTCTGTGTCAATTGGCGAATTAAAATTAATTTTCACTTAAATTTGACAGTTCAACACTTAAACTTGACAGTTCTCCTAAGGAAATAATTATCGAACTGTCAAGTTTAAGTAAAAATTAATTTTAATTCGCCAATTGACACAGACCCTAAGTCTGTTTTGACCATTTCCTAATTTTTCTTCCTGTATTTTTATTTACCATCTACCATCATACCAAACATACCTTCTGATATCTATGCTTTGCTCACGGTTGATCCATCCACCGGTGTTGTCTTTCCCTGTGTGGATCACATGTTGCGTCCTGGTTGCGCCGTTGAAGGGTGGTACGGAGCTGTGCTAACGAATTCGGCACCAACATTTCAAAAGGACGTGACTACATTTGCAACCAATGGCTTCTCACAGAGCTGTGGATCGTATCTCATTCATCTCACGCATTTCACTGCCATTATACGAAACATGTTGTCATGTTATTTACCTGATCAAGCAAACCCGTCTCTGCACAAATATGTAGGATGTCTGATATTTCTGTACATTGACCCATTTATCAACTGGCGTTTTTTGACTGGCAGCATGTCGTCGGAGTACTATTTTGCGATAGATCATTTACAACATTCGCTTCCTAAGAACCCAATGTTTGTTTATTGTGTAAGAGATGAATGAACAGTTCTGCGAGATATTCAGTTTTCTCGTTTTTGAGGAACGGAGAACTACCGTTCTTTTTAAAATAACGACAGTTTAGTAATTCTCACCTTAGAACTAGTTCTTCGGAACCGTTCGCGAACGGTTCGCTCATCTCTAATTTACCACCTTATATTTTTAGATCAATGCTCTGTGGCCAACAGCATCAAGCAAAACCAAAAGCCGTTCACACGGTTGTAGGTCATTTCCCGGAATCCCATTCCCCAGAATGCCGTTCCCCAGAATACCATTCCCTCGAATCCCATTCCCCAGAATGGGACATTCCCCAGAAAGCTGTTCCACAGAATGACCCATTCCCCAGAAATCCATTCCCCAGAATAGGACATTCCCCAGAATCGTCTCTATTTTTATTTTTAAGTTGGTTTCGGGACAAAATTTGAGTAATTCTGATACGGTAGGTTGAGCAGTACTAAGCTTGTAGTTGCACTAGTGTTTGGCTACATATACCATTACTTAATTGATTGATGACTTGTAATAGTAGCTGCTGACTTCATCTGAGACTATCCCTTCTTTTTGTAATTGGCTGTTTTTTCTACTTGATTTGTTTGTGAGCTCTTTGGCGGCCAAACTGCTTAACATTATATAAGAGATTGTTCCTTCTTATCATCAAAAGCTGTTCTTTCTAGTAGCACTATTATCATAGGGGCTGTTCATAAACCACGTAGACCAAAATTTGGCCATCTCAGACCCCCCCCTCCCCCCTCGTAGACTTTTGTCCATACAAAAATTTTGAAATTAGTATGGAGCGTAGACTTTTGCCAGACCCCCCCTCCCCCCAAAAAGTCTACGTGGTTTATGAACGGCCCCATACATGATTAGAAGGGAAAAGATGACTGACTCTAGCTTTTTTCGTACTTGGCGACACACTGTGCATGATACACTACCGCCATCTGTTGAGCGAGAAGCGCGAAAAACATTACTTTTTGCTGAATTCAGGTTAGTCAGTACCATTTTGACGCTAACTCAAATCACATCCGAAAACCTTCACTAAGACTTTGACAACTTGATTTACACAAAAGTATCATTTGAAGTATGTAGAACTATTTTTACAAACCTATTCGTTTTATCGTACAATGGAATATGTCGTTCATCATTTCCTTCTAACCACCTTTGCTGTTATGTAGTATATTGGCAGGCAATCGGCTTATTCTGTAAAAGACTCCTCCTTCTTTTTATAATATGCTGTTCTTTCAAACTAAGTTGGATAGATAACGAAGGCACACTTTCAATTTACATGAGCACAAACTGTAACAAGTAAAAACCTAAACTGCTCTAAACTGTAACTGAAGCGCAGAAGTTTGGCGAATATACAGTTAAACTTCCATCTATATGATTTGCTTTTTCTAAAAATTTGCTGTTTTGTCTCCGATAGGTCCAAACAACATATTTGCAGCGTAGTGTCCTTTGTCCTAATGAATAACCATCTTTTCTTTTTAATTTTTCATAACACTGGTATATAATTCAACTTCATGCAAAATGTGGAACTCTACAAGTTAACGTACTGCTGAAACAGTCATTCCGAGGTGCGTTCAATAGAATGGCTGACTTTTTTCATCTGAAATTTGCCTTCTTTAATCAACAGGCAGTTCTTTTGGGATATTTTGGGATTGAGATTTTCTTTTATTGGATGTTATTCAAATTTGAATGATAAAATGACTGTCATTAGTTACCACTATTATAGAAATACAACCTTCTTTAACTAAGGTTGCCGCATTTTTGTTTTCAACTCAATATTCATTACATGAATTTTGAGATACACTAAAGAAGGTATCATTATATGAAAACCATTTCCATTTGAAAGTTACCGTCAAGGCGCCATGCACCGTGTGCCTTCGAATATTTTTTCATTATTTCCATATTATGATTGAATGATATGACAATGTCCCTTTAACTTCACCAATACAACACTAATGTATTGTTACCATGTCAAAACGCTCATTAGAAACATTTAAAAGTTTCATTTTGACACTAAAGTGTGTTTACATGAAGCGGGTTTCTGCTCGTTCACTGCATTCATAGTGAAAAAACGAAAACTGCGCTAAGGTGATTTAAGCGATAAACTAAATGTAGTAACGTTTTTATTCCACCAAGAAGCAATTAAATTCACATATCAGGTATGTATTTTGCATTACCGAAGTAAGTTTAACAAGAAAGTACGATTACTCGTATTTTTTAATTGAAACAAAAAGGCACGGTAAATGGGTACCCTAAAAATCAATGGTCTCCATTCACCGTGCCCCATATTGTCCCATATTATCTAGAAAAAATCGAAAATTTGAACATTCGTTTTTCTAATAAAATCTTGCAAGTTATTACTTGAAATGAATTTAAACGAAGAAAATTCCCTTGACTGGGTTGTTTTGAACATTTTTAAACAAAGTAGAATAAAATTTTCTCATACACGGTGAATGGGTCCCTACTACCACGGTGAATGGTGACCTACCACGGAATTAGCCGACCTTACTACCTTTTACTAATTGTACTGTATCACCAAATTTTGTGAAAAATGTTCTACTTCTGTGGATATTGCTTTAATTTTAACCTATAATGAAGGCTATTAAAAGCGGCGCTTATCTCATTCAACGATTTTTAATTTTGCTGGATGGAAGAGTGATTGACACCATGCTCAAGTGTTCTGGTCTTCCGCTGGAGTTCGGCTAAATCGCCTTGAGCTTTAAAAACAAACAATTCACCAGAATTCCCATGGAACTTCTGATTCTCATATTTTTCTGGGGAATGTCCCATTCTGGGGAATAATTTTCTGGGGAATGTCCCATTCTGGGAAATGGATTTCTGGGGATTGGGTCATTCTGGGGAACTCCATTCTGGGGAATGTCGTTCTGGGGAATGGGTTTCTGGGGAATGACATACAATCGTTCACACTTACTGATCTCCCACTTCTGCCATCTAAGCTTCGGTATATGTAATTATTGTTCTTATGGTGTAGCTTGCAAGTCGCTGATTTACATGCCACTGAGCAAATCTCTTTCCCCATTGCTTTCCAAAGAGCGATGTAACGTGCTCTTCCCGTACTAAATACAAATTTGCAGCGCTTCTTCAAACCAACACGAGACGACAATAATGGCTCGCACTAGTCTTTCAACTGGAATGTTTGTTATTCTTTTCCCCGGTGGATTTCTTTTGTTTCTCAACGATGTGAACGAACGTCCCGAATAAAAAGGACGTTAGTGTGTTTTAACAAGTGTCAGGGCTTGTGAACAAACTCCGAACCGAAGCCTTTTCACTTTTGTGGTATTAAACGAGCGTTTTCAACAATAGTCGCATGACATGAAAGATGCTCCGCGATACATCATCTGGTTGAAAGGGCTGGCAAAAGGATTAGGCAGTCTGCCTATTTTCTTTGTGAGATTTTTTGTCAGTTTAAATTGTTGAGAACAATTGAAGTTGAATGTTCCTTACTGGTTCGCCCACTCAACGATTCTTAATGTTAGTGTAATTCAAAACGATTCAACCGATTCTTTGATATTATTTGATCAATTATTAAATTAGAATTGATCGGCAGTGGTCTCAGCTTCCTGCCATTTCGGTTGAAAAGCGAACAAAAAAACGCGAAAACAAACAAATTTTCACTCAAGCGAAACTACCCGTCTTCGATCAACATGGAAACATATTGAAACCACTTCGGCCAAAACAAGCTACCCTACTGCTGCCTGCAGCCACCACCGCCTGGGTAATGCGATACTTTTTTGGCGAAACTGTTTTTGAATGAAGATTCCTTTCAATGAAAATGCTTCTTTTTTGGTGGGAATGTGCCAACATCATTCAACACAACGACAGTCGAGTGATATCTGGGACGGATGTGTAATTGGATTTACCGAGAATGTGGACAAAACTCGAGAATAAATCTTGCTATTATTGCAAGAGAGGTTAGGACATGAGGTCACGGCAACCATCAGCGATTTAGTTTCGAATTTAATTGCCACACAAAAGATTGTCAAAATGTCACCCCCATAGTATCACATTACCAGATCGATGGAAGCAATTAACTATGACAGAAGTAGTTTATCTGGTTTTGAGTAATTTTGAGCTGGTGGCATTCGGTTTGGATAAGGCCAATGTTCGCCGCTGAGAATTACCGTAGACTTACAGTGGCGGTGGCGACACCCACACCAGGACCTCTTCTGCCAGACTTTTGTAGGTTGCGCCCCTGCGCCCTTTGTCGCGCTTGAGTTCGAGGATCATTTCCCCTGTGCCAATACGTCAAGCATTGCGTAGATCGACTCCCAGATCCACAAGCTTGACGGTGATGAGAAGCGTGTCACCCTTTTCGCGTTTGGCATCTGCCTTCCCATGTTTCTTAGGCCTGGTGTCCCTGCGCTCCTGATCCTCCTACAGTTCCTGTTTCTTATGCTCAACTATGGCCCAGAAGCGTCCTCTCCCTGACCCGTCCTTACTCCTAATGTGATCTTGCGTCTAGTGTCACCAAGCATTTAGTCACATCGTACTGAGGAGCGCGGGTTCGATTCCCGCCGCAGCTGTTAGGAAAAGTTTTCGGCTTTTAACTTGTGGCTGCTAAGGACCTAACAATGGTCGCAACCTGCTGTTCCTTTCGATCCGGGACGGGCCAGCCTTTTCAGGCCCACACTTCCCATCTTTCCAGGACGCCTGGGATCCGACTTACCGGCATTACTGAAGACTTTCAGGGTAAACTGCCGTCTAGAATTGTTGGCCCCGCCTCGTAGCCACACGGCTGCCTCACACGCTTCTGCGTCATGTCTGCCGCAGAAATTATCGTTTTCTGCTGACTTGACAATAACAAGATTGTTTATTTGACCTTAAAGTTTCGAAAGAGGGAAAACCCTATTGGAGTGATTTCGACTTTTCAGCTGACTTATTGCTCTTGAGCAGCTGGATAGCATCCTTAACTTTCTTCAACGTGAGAGTTTGCTCGTTGCTGCTCCTTGTTGTACTGACGTAATCATCCCTGCAGCTGCCTTGGGCCATCATATCTGCGCTCTCCGCACCATTCAGGTGCTCATTGAAGTACTGCTTCCTCAATTTCGGTCACTTCACGTTTATCCGTCACGAGGCTCCGGCAGGATCCTGGCCTTATCCCTGCATATTTGGGCTCGCGACACGAAACCGTTGCGGGATGTGTTGAGCTTCTCATAGAGCTTTTGTGTTTCTTAAAAATGCACTCTTTGTTAACAAATTCGTCCCGTATACCCCGTTCTACGTACCCGATAGTGCTCTCGCAAGGATCGTTGAGGTCTCCTTCAACTGTACTCCAGCAGTCCTCTTGAGGGACCCTATTGAGCTTATCCTTGTCTGGAAATGCTGCCTCGAGATTCTACGCGTATACTGAGGCAACTTCCGGTTGCTTCAGCCTCTCAAGGTTGTGTCATAGAGGTCGTCAATACCGGACATTGTTGATGACGGAAAGTTTTGGGCGCAATTTGACCATCATCAGGTGGTGGGCAGAGCCCATTTTAGCGCCACGATAGGTCCTGCCGTCGATAATGCCGGAGAAGTGTCGTCCATCAATTAGAACGTGGTCGATTTGCGACTCCGTCGGCTGTGGGGATCTCCAGATGTAACGATGAGGGAGGCTGGTGAATCGGGCATCGACCATCTACTTTCCAGAGGATCATAATGCACAATTGAGCTTAGAGTCTGCCCTGGCACTCGGACGTCAATCAGCCGCCTCTAGCTTGGGGATCAGACGCTGCGCTGTTGTGAACCGTTCCTCCTGGAGAACAGACGACCTGGTTTGCAGAAACAAACCCAACTCCTTCACTGTAAGCCTACGACCAATGTTCCTAACGGGGTCGGTTATCCGATCTTTCCAAAAGTTGCTCGCAGCCCGGCCGGTGCCACGAGAAGGTAGGGATAGGTGTTGCTGTGGCAGAGGTTGATGGTGCTCAATAGGATCTGAAAACTCCTGAAGCTCGCTTGAAAGCATTAAAGCCCCGTAAACCTTCGGGAGCTTCTCTGAAATTTTCTGAAACGCTTTGAAAGGCCTTCAAACACTTTTGTCTTGAGAAATCTCTAAAACCCACTGAAATTCCTCTAAACTATACCTGGAAGCATGTAAAGCTATGAAAAGCATCTTTCATTTATTTAGCATTACATTCTTCTTCATCATGGCTCTTCGTCTCCACTGAGATCTGGCCTGCATCACTATACCTTAGTGTTATTTGAGTACTTCCACAGTTATTAAGAGCTGACTTTGCCTGCCATTGCATCATTTTTTATATTGTGAGGCAAGCACAATGATCAGACACAATGTTTTTCCCTCACTCACGCGAGAAGCGTGTATCACTCCGATTCCTTTGAGTGATACAAGTATGCTCACTCATAAATCGTTTGCTCTCGCAGGAGAAAATAGTTTCTCAGTCTGCACTAATCTACATTATCACCCGGTTGACGTCTGAGTAGTGGCATGTTAACTAGATGGCCATGGAAACAAGCGCATTTTGTGTAAGCACGGTGCCTCTAAACGACAAATAGGGGAACCAACGTATTTTGGGCACAGCGTTACGTCAATATATTTTGGACACCTTTATTTGTTTTTGTCGTAAGTGTCCAAACAATATTGGCACGTTGCTGCATCCAAAATATGTTGGTTCCCCTAAATGATCTCCTGCATAAGTAGAGACGTTAAATACGAACCGAGACCAACGGCAACGACCCCATCGAACAAAAAGGAATTGCGATTGGGAACTCGGTACGTGGAACTGCCGATCTCTCAACTTCATTGCATTGAGAGCACCCGCATACTCGCCTATCTACTGAAGGACCGCGGGTTCGGCATCGTAGCGCTGCAGGAGGTGTGTTGGACAGAATCCATGGTGCAAACGTTTAGAGTTATTCATACCATCTACCAGAGTTGCGGCAACACACGTGAGTTGAGGATCAAGGGCCGATTCTTCAATTTCAGCATAATAAACGTGCACAGCCCACATTCCGAAAGCACTAATGATGACAAGGATGCATTTTACGCGCAGCTCGAACGCGAACGCTGCCCAAGCCACGACGTCAAGATCATCATAAGAGATTTAAACTGCCTACGACTCATCGATTTTGCCGCTTCCAAAAATATGGCCATACGTAGCATCTTTTTACAACACAGCCTCCCGTATCGTTACACTTCGAGATCACCACATCAGACGTAATCTCAAATCGACCACGTTCTGATTGACGGACGGCACTTCTCCGACATTATCAACGTCAGGATCTATCGTGGCGCCAACATCGACTCCGACCACTACCAAGTGATGGTCCAACTGCGCCCAAATCTCTCCGTCATCAACCATGTACGGTACCGGCGACCGCCACGGTACAACCTAGAGCGATTAAAACAACCGGAAGTCGCCTCAGCATACGCGCAGAATCTCGAGGCCGCGTTGCCAGACGAGGGCGAGCTCGATGAGGCCCTTCTAGAGGACTGCTGGAGTACAGTGAAAGCAGCCATCAACGACGCAGCCGAGATCACCATCGAGTACGTGGAACGGAATCGACGGAACGAATGGTTCGACGAAGAGTGCAGAACGGTTTTGGAGGAGAAGAATGCAGCGAGGGCGGTAATGCTGCAGCAAGAGACCCGACAGAACGTGGAACGTAACAAACAGAAGCGGAGACAGTAGACACGCCTCTTTCGGGAGAAAAAGCGCCGCCTGGAAGAAGCGGAATGTGAAGAAATGGAACTGCTGTGTCGTTCCCAAGAAACACGGAAGTTTTATCAGAAGCTCAACGCAGTCCGCAACGGCTTCGTGCCGCGAGCCGAAATTTGCATGGATAAAGACGGAGGCCTCTTGACGGACGGACGTGAGGTGACCGAAAAATGGAAGCAGTACTTCGATCAACACCTGAATGGTGTGGAGAACGTTAGCACGGGAGACCACGGCAATGAAGGAATCGACGACGCCAGTGCAGCGGAGGGCGGAAATGAACCAACTCCCACGCAGAGGGAAGTTAAGGATGCCATTCACCAGCTCAAAACCAACAAAGCAGCTGGTAAGGATGGTATCGCAGCTGAACTCATCAAGATGGGCCCATAAAAGTTGGCCACCTGTCTGTATCGGTTGATAGTCAGGATTTAAGAAACCGAACAGCTACCGGAGGAGTGGAAGGAAGGAGTAATCTGCCCCATTCACAGGAAAGGCGACCATTTGGAATGTGAGAACTTCAGGGCGATCAACGATCACTATTTTGAATGCTACCTACAAAGTGCTATCCCACATCATCTTCCGTCGTCTGTCACCTATTCGTGGGAAGTTATCAAGCCGGCTTCACCGACGGCCGGTCGACAACGGACCAGATCTTCACCGTACTGGAAATCCTCCAGAAATGCCGTGAATACCAGATCCCAACGCATCACCTGTTTATCGACTTCATAGCGGCATACGACAGTATCGACCGCGCAGAGCTATGGAGAATCATAGACGAAAGCGGCTTTCCTGGAAAGCTGTCAAGATTGATTAAAGCAACGATGAATGGTGTGCAAAACTGCGTAAGGGTTTCGGGTCAACTATCCAGTTCATTCGTATCTCGCCGGGGACTGCGACAAGGTGACGGACTCTCATGCCTACTCTTCAACATCGCTCTTGAAGGTGTGATGCGACGAGCCGGGCTTAACAGCCGGGGAACTTTTTTCCCAAAATCCGGTCAATTTGTGTGCTTTGCGGACGACATGGACAATATCGCCAGAACATTTGGAACGGTGACAGAGCTGTGTACACCCACCGGAAAGGCGAAGCAGCAAAGGTCTGACTGGTGGTGTATACCTCTAAAACAAAGTACATGCTGGTAGGCGGAACCGAACACGACTGGTTTTGCCTGGGTAGTAATGTAACGATAGACGGAGATACCTTCGAGGTGGTGGAGGAATTCGTCTACTTCGGATCCTTACTAACGGCTGACAACAACGTGAGTCGAGAAAGTCGGAGGCGCATCATCAGCGGAATTCGAGCCTACTACGGGCTCCAGAAGAAACTGCGGTCGAAAAAGATTCACCCACGCACCAAATGCACTATGTACAAAACGCTAATAAGACCGTTCGTCCTCTACGGATACGAGACATGGACCATGCTCGAAAAAAACCTGCTGGCACTCGTAATTTTCGAGCGACGCGTGCTAAGGACGATCTTCTGCGGTGTGCAGGAGAACGGTGTGTGGCGGAGAAGGATAAACCACGAGCTCGCTGCACTCTACGGCGAACCCAGCATCCAGAAGGTGGCCAAAGCCGGAAGGATACGGTGGGCAGGGCATGTTGCAAGAATGCTGGACAACAACCCTGCAAAGCTGGTGTTTGCTACTGATCCGGGAATGCTAGATTCGTCGTAGAGTGCAGCAAGCAAGTAGGTCTGGCTTCCACTGATGATGCGTCTTCATATTTCGCGGTTGTTGTCTGCCGAGGTCCTCCACCGCCTCGAAAGTTACCCCGTCTATCGTAACATTGCTGCCTAGGGTTGCCCTGTCGTTCGTGGTTCCATCTGCCAGCATATACTTTGTTTTCGACGCGTTCATCGTGGGTCTGACCTTTCACGTTTCAGGTGGATGTACAGCTCTGCCACCGTTCTAAATGTTCTAGCAATAATATTCATGTTATCCGCAAAACAGACAAATTGACCGGATTTCGTGAAAATCGTGCTTCAGCTGTGAGGTTCCACTCGTCGCATAACGGCTTTCAGGGCGATGCTGAATAGCAAGCATGGAGATACGAACAAACTAGACATATCGCCCGAAACGCTTATGCATTTTTTACACCGTCCATCGCCGCTTTGATCAATCTAATGATCTTCCCGGAGAAGCTGTTCCCGTTTATGTTGGGACCTGGTATTCGGGGCCATTTTTTTAGGATTTACCGCACGAAGAAGATTTAGCCATTGTCGAGCGGCCGCCAACGAAGCAGGCTTGATAAGTTCCCTCAAACTCATTGACGACGGAAGATGATCTGAGATGATCTGAGTGTAGGCGGCATTCAGAATTGTGATCGCCCGAAAGTTTTCGCACTTTAATTTGTCACCCCTTCCACTCCTCCGTTAGCTGTTGGGTCTCCCAGATCCAGACCATTAGCCGGTGCAGGAAAGTGGCCAACTTTTTGGGGCCTATCTTGATGAACTCAGATCCGATACCATCCTTACCAGTTGACTTATTGTTCTTGAGCTGCTGGTAGTTTCCTTAACTTCCTTCAACGTGGGAGTTGGCTCGTTGTTGTTCCCTGATGTACTGACGTAGTAAAATTTTCGGCTGCCTTGATTCCCCATATCCCTTTCATGACGGAGCGCAAAAAAACTAAAATTTCCATACAAATTGCTCAAATTTGGCTCTCCAGAACTCTCGGACTTTTTAATATATTAACACTTTTTCTTTGGTATTTGTAAGAACTACTCTTTAACTTGCGATTCCTAGCTTTGTCCACCTCTCTCTCTCTCTTCTTGGCGTAACGTCCTCATTGGGACAAAGCCTGCTTCTCAGCTTAGTGTTCTATGAGCACTTCCACAGTTATTAACTGAGAGCTTCCTCTGCCAATGACCATTTTGCATGCGTATATCGTGTGACAGGCACGAAGATACTCTATGCCCAAGGAAGTCAAGGAAATTTCCTTTACGAAAAGATCCTGGACCGACCGGGAATCGAACCCGTCACCCTCAGCATGGTCATGCTGAATACCCGTGCGTTTACCGCCTCGGCTATATGGGCTTTGTCCACCTAAATAAATCAAAAATTAATAATTTGCGACAGATAAAACTTTTTCATGTTTTACAATTTTTGCTCACTTTCTGCTTAACTTGTTGTGGCAAATCTCACACACAACATATACAAAAGTTTATTTGCACACATGCAAGTATATGTAATGTCTTTATATATAATACAATTAACATCAGATAAACCAAAGACTAAACAGTTGAAAAAAAATACGCAAAGCTGTTATTGCTCAACAGCACAATTATTCTGGTTCGTCACAAAAGGGATATCTGCGCTCTCCACACATTGCAGGTGTTCATCGTAGTGACGCTTCCAGCTTTCGATCACCTCACGTCCGTCAGACAAGATGCTGCGCATTTCGCTGCGTTCTTCTCTTCCAAAATCTCTCTACACTCATCGTATCAATCGTTCGGCACCGTTCCACAAACCCAACGTTGGTCTCATCTGCGTTGAAACGCATCTGATCCCCCTGAAACCACCCTGAAGCTCACTTGAAAGCCTGAGAAGATCCATAAAACCCTTTGCTACTTTTAATCCATTCAAGTAATGAACTAGCGTTTAGATAAATTCTTATTGTGCACCCTCCACCTGTTACCCAAATGGAGGTTCCGATGTATATGTTTTAATAAAGATTTTCATAATTAGATTTTTGTTTATTCCGCTATAACCAATAATTCTGGAGCAACAT
The DNA here is from genome assembly GCF_035046485.1 of Aedes albopictus. Taxonomy (NCBI): domain Eukaryota; kingdom Metazoa; phylum Arthropoda; class Insecta; order Diptera; family Culicidae; genus Aedes; species Aedes albopictus. The sequence goes on along the minus strand of NC_085136.1, from coordinate 142,036,701 downwards.
TTGAAAAGGGCATACAAGCATTGGTAAACAATGACTTCACACGTCGCTCCTGAGCCCCCATCAGCTTATTCACAAAAACTAAGACCGTTATCAGATAGAGCAAATATCGATCTTTCGGATAACGGTGTTCATTTGCGTGGGCGCGCTGCTGTTATGCCCTACGGAGCGTTTTCGAAAAAAGACACAAGACCTCTTGGGCCCTTTTCAAATGTTGCTCCAGAATTATACTAATTCAGTTTTCAGATGATGAGTACGATGAGTAAAAAAAAAACGATGCCAGAAATTTAATTTTGCCATTCACCGTGTCCTACTTGGCAAACCTTTGCTTCATCGACACAAGTGTGAAGAAATTACTATGCACAATGCGCACAAAAGTGGAAAAGGTTCTCGACGAGGCAGAAATTCCTTTCAGAGATAAGGAACTGATACCGTTCGGTATTTACCTCCGCATCTGTTTTCCAGTCACATTTAAATTTCAAGTCAGGGAATTACTTCGTCTTCAGGGGGAGTGGATAGGATTTTTGCCTTTCGTTTCCTCGCCATCACCACCAACACGGTTGCTAATGAGCGAGAAACAGTTTCTGTACCGGTTGATAAAAGGTGCCTGAAAGTTCCTTGGGATGGAGTTGGAATGTTTGATGAATTCGTACCCGACAGCTATTCCGGTTCGAATTTATCTGCTTGGTGATGGGATGAATGCAAATCATTAGTGAGCAATGCGTGGCCTCGTTTGCAGGTTTGAAATGATGTGACAACACCGCCCGCTCGATAAAAATTAAAAATTGTAAACATTGTCCCATCAACACCAGACCTGAGATGCGAGAGATTAGCCTATCAACCGCATCGGCACGCGCGCGTGTGGTTTAATGAAATTACTTATTTAAGCAAATCTACTTCACATTCCCACCCAACCCAACCAGCAGGGCACTTCCAAGGGCAGCACTCCAATAAAAGCGGCGGATACACTCCCAATCCGGATCAACGTCACTCTTCGGTGGGCGAAGGGAGAAAACGAATGGGAAATACTTCATTTTATAATCCACTGGAAATTAAATGTCAAGCTGCGTGTTTCAAACCTGAGAAACGGGTAGGGGAAGTGCATCCATCTATACTCGCACAAACCAGCCAGCCATCCGATTCCCACCCTCCAGCGCCAGCAGCGGTGGCAATTTTTGGCTTTTTTCGCATGTTTACCTACCATGTGGCAGTGTCAAATTAATTTCAATCATATGACACGCGTGCAGATGTTTTTTGATTTCTTCATCCTTTCAACCGGTTGGAGATCAGGCATTCCCAAATGTGGAGGACCTTTCATCTTTTAGAACAAACAAAGTGACCGGATCTGCTGAAAATCGCACCGTTTGTTCCCTGTAATTGTTCGTACATCAGTTTTGCTGCGAAGTTCAAATCACAAGAGTGGCAGACTTCAGTGGATTCTTGGTTAGGGAACCACTGCTCTGCAATCGACAACTGGGGCGATAGAATGGTTGTCACCTTCTATCTTGCAAAGGGCGATACACGAATTTTGATGAAAAAATTCAACGTTCAACATATTGTCGGCGTAAGTAAAATAATCTCAACCCAGTGCTCCGCTGAACCGCCAGGGAAAACAATTGGTACAAATAAAACCCCCACCAGGATCTCTTACTGTTATCACTTCCATTGTGATTTGTGGGGTGGGAAGACAGAACCTCGTTGAAATAAACGCCCCTGTGTAGTGAGTATTGAAATGAAATGTCAAATGGGCTTGAAATTGTGCGATGATTTGCAGTTAAACGCGCAGCAAATCGTTTTTGTTTTCTGGATAATGAGGGCTGAAACCGTGCGCACACGACAACCAACAACGGTTAATGCTTTCCACGAGAAGACGAAAAGGGTAACGAGAAGGAAAGGAAAGGTGCGGCAAGAATACGTTTTGAAGTTCAAGGGCTTAAATCAAATTGGTTACTTCAGATGTCAACTTGGCTCAAAACCTTCTTGAACAAGAGTTTTTCACTAGGGGTGATACACAAATTATGTCACGCAAAAATCGACCTTTTTCAAAAATCCGCTAAATTCTCTATGTCAAAGTCAAAGCCCTTGGGCCACCCGTTGGATGCCTGTTGTTAATGGATTTCCCGGTACAGATCAGACAAATGGGTGGATTCGTGTAGCCTTGTGCCTAATGGCCTTCAGCGCCGCATCTCCCACACAGTTTGCTCCTGTCAGGGCCTTTGCACTCCCATGACTTGTGTCCTGGTTCCAGACACCTGAAACAAACCTCCGGTGGCTCGTGGAATGTCAGATGACATACGCAGCATTTCATTTATTTAGCTAACATCAAATTCATGATAACACTGAATCAACAATTTGCCGCCATAATACTCGATTTGCAGGTGTAGCTCTCCAACGTCGGTCACGCCCAACGCTCGCCAGATCACACTCCACCTGGTACGTCCATCGTGCTCTATGCGCTCTACGCCTTCTTGTACCAACCGGATGGTTAGCAAACACCAACTTTGCAGGATTGTTGTCCGGCATTCTTGCAACATGCCCTGCTCACCGTATCTGTCCAGCTTAAGCCACTTCCAGGATGTTGGGTTCACCGTAGAGTGCAGCGAGCTCGTGGTTCATCCTTCTCCGCCACACACCGTTTTCCTGCACGCCGCCGGAAGATCGTCCTTAGCACGCGTCGCTCGAAAACTCCGAATGCTTGAAGGTCCTCCTCGAGAATCGACTATGTCTCGTGTCCGTAGAGAACCACCGGTTTTATTAGCGTCTTGTACATGGTATATTTGGAGCGGGGGTGAATCGTTTTTAACCGCAGCTACTTCTGGAGCCCGTAGTAGGCACGACTTCCACTGATGATGCGCCTTCGTATTTCACGGCTCACGTTATTGTCAGTCGTTAGCAAGGAACCGAGGTATACGAATTCTTCTACCACCTCGAAAGTATCCCCGTCTATCGTAACATTGCTGGGGCTGTCCTGTCTGGCCTTGGGCTTGTCCTGTCTCGCTCAGTCCCACCTACAGGCATGTACTTTGTCTTAGCCGCATTCACCACCAGTCCGACCTTTGCTGCTTCACGTTTCAAGCGGGTATACAATTCTGCCATCTTTCCAAATGCTCTAGCAATAATATCCATATCATCCGCAAAACATACAAATTGGCCGGATTGCAAGAATATCGCCGCAAAACACCTTCCAGGGCGATTTTGAATAGTAGGCAGGAAAATCCATCACCTTGTTGCAGCCCCCGTCGAGATTCGAATGAACTGGATAGTTCACCCGAAATCCTTACGCTGTTCTGCACACCGTCCATCGTTGCTCTTATCAGTCTGGTAGCTTCCCGGGAAAGCTGTTCTCGTCCATGATTTTTCATAGCTCTGTGCGGTCGATACTGTCGTATGCCACCTTGAAGTCGATGAACAGGTGGTGCGTTGGGACTAGTAATTCACGGCATTTCTGAAGTATTTGCGGTACGGTGAAGATCTGGTCCGTTGTCGACCGGCCGTCGATGAAACCGGCTTGGTAACTTCCCACGAACTCATTTACTTTAGGTGAGAGACGACGGAAGATGATCTGGGATAGCACTTTGTAGGCGGCGTTCAAAATGGTGATCGCTCGAAAGTTCTCACACATTAACTTGTCGCCTTTCTTGTGGATGGGACAGATTATCCCTTCCTTCCACTCCTCCGGTAGCTGTTCGGTTTCCCAGATCTTGACTACTAACTGGTGCAGACAGGTGGCCAACTTTTCCGGACCCATCATGATGAGTTCTGCTACGAAACCATCCTTACCAGCCGCTTCGATGGTTTTGAGCTGGTGGATGGCATCCTTAACTTCCCTCAGCGTGGGAGTTGGTTCGTTCCTGTCCTCTGCTACATCAACATAGTCATTTCTTCCGCTGCTTTGGTCCCCCGTGCCTACTTTCTCTTCGCCATTCAGGTGCTCGTCGAAGTGCTGCTTCCACCGTTCGATCACCTCACGTTTCTCCATCAGGAGGCTCCCGTCCTTATCCCTGCAGATTTCGGCATACGGCACGTAGCCTTTGCGGGATGCGTTGAGCGTCTGGTAGAACTTACGTGTTTCTTGTGAACGGCACAGCAGTTCCATTTCCTCGCACTCCGCTTCTTCCAGGCGGCGCTTTTTCTCCCGGAAGAGACGGGTCTGTTGCTTCCGCTTCTGTCTGTATCGTTTCACATTGGGTCGGGTTCCATGCTGCAGCATTACCGCCCGCGCTTTGTCCTTCTCCTCCAGAACCGCTCTGCACTCCTCGTCGAACCAATCGTTTCGTCGACTCCGTTCTACGTACCCGATAGTGCTTTCGGCTGCGTTGTTGATTATTGCTTTGACTGTACTCCAGCAATCCTCTAGAGGGGGCCACATCGAGCACACCCTCGTCCGGCAACGCTGCCTCGAGATTCTGCGCGTATGCGGTGGTGACATCCGGTTGCTTCAGTCGCTCTAGATCGTACCGGGGCGGCCGCCGGTACTGTACATGGTGGATAATGGAGAGTTTTGGGCGCAGTTAAACCATCACCAGGTAGTGATCAGAGTCGATATTAGCGCCACAATAGGTCCTGACGTCGATAATGTCGAAGAAGTGCCATCCATCAATTAGAACGTCATCGATTTGCGATTCCGTTTGTTGTGGTGATCTCCAGGTGTAACGATACGGGAGGCTGTGTTGAAAGAAGGTTCTACGAATGGCCATGTTCTTGGAGGCGGCGAAATCGATGAGGCGTAGGCCATTTTCGTTCATCAGCTGGTGGGCGCTGAACTTTTCAATCGTCGGTCTGAATTCCTCCTTCTTGCCTAGCTGAGCGTTTAGATCCCATATGATGATATTGACGTCATAGTTCGGGCAGCGGTCGTACTCGCGTTCAAGCTGCGCGTAAAATGCATCTTTGTCATCATCAGTGCTTCCGGAGTGAGGGCTGTGCACGCTCATTATGCTGATGTTGAAGAATCGGCCCTTGCTCCTCAACATGCACATTCTTTCGTCGATTGGCCACCAACCGATCACGCGCCTCTGCATGTCGCCCATCACTATAAAAGCTAAACGTTCGCACCATAGATCCTGTCCAACACACCTCTAGCAGCCCTACGATTCCGAACCCGCGGTCCTTCAGTATATCGGTGGGTATGCGGGTGCTCCCGATGAAGTTGAGAGGTTGAGAGATCTGCAGTTCCACGTACCGAGCTTCCAATCGCAAGTCCCTTCTTCTACCAAACTTTTGCAGGTGGCGCCCTTGCGTTCCTTGTCACGCTTTAGCTCTCGTATCATTTCACCCGTACGACTACGTCTTATACTGCGCACGTCGGCTCCCAGACCCTTGAGCTTGGCATCGCTTCGCTTCGCATTCAAGACGTCCAAGTACTTCGACTGTTCGGTCTTGATGACGAGCGCGTCGCCTTTCTCGCACTTGGAACCTACTCTTTTACGCCTTTTTGGTTTGGGGTCCCTGATCTCCTCAACCTGCGGTTTTTCTTCTTTCTTTTCCGCTCGACTTTCGTCTATGGGGGTCCTAACCTTGTTTCACCCTAGTCTGTGGTTGCTGAGAGCTTAACAATGGTCGCAACCCGCTATTCTCTTCCATCTGGGATGGTCCAGCCTCTTCAGGCCCACCGTTCCCAGCTTTCCGGGATTCCTGGCTGGGGTCTAACTTGCCGGCATTACTGCTGACCTTCGGGGTTAGTATCCTCCAGGCCTTGAGGACGTCGTCAGACAGTTGCTCACCAGACGGCTGACTCTCCCGCTTCTGCGAGTGCGTATCACGAGCAGTCGTATCCACCACACCTTTTGAACTTCCTGCGAAACCGAAGGCCTCCAACTGGGTAGACTTCGTAACTTTTACTTTCACTGGTTCCGCCACTGCTGCAGCCTTCACGAGTCTCACGTGATCCTGCTTGGCATCGTCCATCGACTTACGAAGTCGTAACAGGACCTTTTTCAGGTCAGCACTAATGTTGGACTTCATGGACACAAAGTCGATGATCTTCTGTTTTGGTTGATGACCCTCAACAACCACACTTCGTCCAATATCTCCACCGGCAGGCTAGCTGGGGAATGGATCAATGCTGATACGCTGGAGCTGGGTGCGCAGCTTCCAGCTCATACCTCCTCGCGTCTCCTGAACGGAGATAACGCCAAGATCGCGAATATAGATTTGGATCACTACTTGGTCGCTGTATGCGCTCAAAACTTGCGAGTCGAAGTCGAACGCTGCGGCTCAACATCGAGCAGCTGCGTAACGTAGAAGTGGCTCAAAACAACGCGCAGGAGTTAGCAGTGCCCCTGCCAACGGAATAGCAGCTTGGCGCAGCTACACTTGAAGATGGCTGGAGGGACATCCGATCCGCCATAGGTAGTACCTCGGCTACAGCACTAGGCTTCGCGACTCCGAATCACAGAAACGACTGATACGACGGCGAATGTGAACAGTTGAAAAACGAGAAGAATGCAGCATGGGCGAGAATGCTGCAACACCGTACGAGAGCGAATGAGGCACGTTACAGACAGGCGCGGAACAGGCAGAACTCAGTCTTCCGGATGAAGAAGCGCCAGCAGGAAGAACAAGATCGCGAAGCGATGGAAGAGCTGTACCGCGCTAAGGACACACGAAAGTTCTACGAGAAGCTGAACTGCTCGCGCAGAGGCTTTGTGCCACAAGCTGACATGTGCCGAGATAATCCCGGGAATATTCTAACGAACGAGCGTGAGGTGGTCGAGAGGTGGCGGCAGCATTACGATGAGCACCTCAATGGCGACGTTGCAAGTACCGAAGGTGGCGTGGTATCAGATCTAGGAGTATGTGCACAGGACAAAAGACTTCCGGCCCCTGTCCACCAAGAGATTGAGGAGGAGGTTGGCCGGTTGAAAAACAACAAAGCTGCTGGAGCAGATCAACTACCAAGCGAGCTTCTAAAATACGGTGGAGAAGCACTGGTGAGAGCACTACACTGGGTCATTACCAAGATTTGGTAGGAGGAAGTATTACCGGAGGAATGGATGGAAGGTATCGTGTGTCCCATCTACAAAAAGGGCGACAAGTTGGATTGTGGGAACTACCGCGCGATCACACTATTGAGCGCTGCCTACAAGATACTCTCTCAAATTTTATGCCGCCGTCTATCACCGATTGCAAGAGAGTTCGTGGGGCAATATCAGGCTGGATTTATGGATGAACGCGCTACAACGGATCAGATGTTCGCCATCCGCCAGGTGTTGCAGAAATGCCGCGAATACAACGTGCCCACACATCACTTGTTCATCGATTTCAAATCGGCATATGATACAATCTATCGAGAACAGCTATGGCAGATTATGCACGAATACGGATTCCCGGATAAACTGACACGGTTGATCAAGGCGACGATGGATCGAGTGATGTTCGTAGTTCGAGTATCAGGGACACTCTCGAGTCCTTTCGAATCTCGCAGAGGGTGACGGCAATGTGATGGTCTTTCGTGCTTGCTGTTCAACATTGCTTTAGAGGGTATAATAAGGAGAGCGGGGATAAACACGAGTGGAACGATTTTCACGAAGTCCGTTCAGCTGCTTGGTTTCGCTGATGATATTGATATTATTGCTCGTAAATTTGAGACGATAGCGGAAACGTACATGCGACTAAAGAGTGAAGCCAGACGAATCGGATTAGTCATTAATGTGTCGAAGACAAAGTACATGATGGCAAAGGGCTCTAGGGTGGAATCACCGCGCCCGCCACCCCGAATTCATATCGACGGTGATGAAATCGAGGCGGTTGTACTCAAACATTGATTGATAATTGGAAATCCATATTAAAGTGGCGAAAAAAGAGCGTGAATTGAATGAAATGTTGTAATAACTTATATCATTCTACTCCATTACAACTAGAACTATACATAGCCTTAGCCCTTTCTCTCTCTCTCTCTTTTTCTCACATAATTGATTATGTTTAATAAGTTCGGGTTCTTACACAATACCAACAACACCCTTCGAATTGCGCAATTGCAACTCTGACCAACGGAATTCTTTGAAAGGAGCACAATAACAAGGATACCCTCAATCAAAATCTTGAGTGAATCGAAACGAATTGGATCCCTTCCTGGAATGCGCGCAGAAAATAACTATACACAAAACCATTTGGGACGGCACAACAATAGCAATCGAGAGCAATGAACGGCGGCGGCGTGCCTCCACTCATTCAAGGAGGCATTCTTCTTGATATGGCACCACCATTTAGTAGGCAGGCAGTCGAAGGCTTCTCAACTCAACATCTTGCCATTGTTTCCGGTTGCTGGTGGCATGGTGCTACCGATCCGCCACCGCACCGCCGCCATCATCGTATGAATGTATGCCCTCCAGCATCCTCTGACGGAGCATTGAATGCGTATGGGTAAAACAGTGTGTTATTTTTGTAAAGCTCCAGCCTGAGTCGGGCTCGCACCGCACTTCAATTAATAGTTTTTGCCTCCTCACATGCAACAATGGCGCTTTTATTGCGGGAAGGACCACGAGAACCATGGGAGAAGGATCCTTTCCTTGCGAGTGTGGATCATAATGAAATATGTATTATTTGCACTTCCGTACGAAAGTTTGGAAATATGTTAGAGTAATATGTTGTACAATCAACTCATGTACAGCGTCCTGTTCATAGAGCAGTAGATACTTTTCCCTTTGGAGCCGGAGGGGTCTTATATGACCGCAACATTGAAACAGTTGTATAAATTCACACATTCAATAAAACAAAATGTCTGTCTTTGGCAAAGTTGTTGCAAATTGTGTCCTATATTAAGGAAAATTAAGAATATTTGTACTTAACACTTCACTGACATCCTAGAACATCCTGAACACCATAAAGTTTGGGGAACAATTGTTCAATTTCTCGATTTGGATATGGATTACGTTCATATGTATTTATTTAATCTTATTTTAAGAATATCAAAATGTGTTTTATATTCTGGGATGTTCTATGTGTTCCAAACTATCCTGTAGTAAAGTCCTTCAAACCTAAAAGAATAACTTTATGTGTTTTCGCCATACATGATAGCATTGCATAATCTGCTGGGACCTGTGAAGCTCTTGAAATCTCAAAAGTCATTTTGAGACGCTATAGGGATATTCCAGGTCAGCCAAACTACCTTGGAGTTTAGAAGTTCAGGTCTACATTCGTAACAGCAGCCATATTTGCTATACTGAGTAGCGTTGCATATTTAATCATGGAATTTGAACCAATGTGAAGTCTACTTGATGTGATTATAAACCTTTGCCGAGCCCTCTGGCTCCAGTTAGTAATGTGTACCAATTTATTCGCCATTTCGGTTACTAACAGATTTCTGACAAAACAGGTCATCTGGAAGCGACCATGTGCCCTTTGGCATCATCGCGTACTACTCGGATAGTCCCCGGCTAGTCACAGCAATCTATCCTACTCCGACGAACAGTTCCCCAACAGTGGAAGATTTTCCGAAACCAAACTTCCCGGGTAGGTGCCGAGGTCGGTTCTGCGATTCCAGTTGAGGTCGTTGGATTGTTGTTTTCAGAACCAAGCTGGAGATGCCATCTAGTCCTGGCGCTTTCTTGGCTTTTAAGCTCTTCGCTACCGTAATGAGCTCCTGGTTGGATTTCTACGGGATTCCGCCATATCAGCGGCGACCTCCTTATACGGTGTGGGAGGCCAGACCGTTGGCTCGTGCTGAGGGAACAGTCCATCTACTATGGCTTTCAGATTTTCTGGACACCTCTCGGGTGGGGTCACTGCCCAACTAACAATCACTCATTTAACAGGCACCATTATGACGAATTAATTCAGCATAATGTTGAATAACATTTGAATTATGTTCACGTACAACCTATGTTCGGGTTTTGTTCACACAAATTTGGAGAAGTTATAAAGCATCATGCTGTGCACCAACTTAATTTTTTGTTGTTCAAAGCGTTTCACAAATGTACAAGAAAGTTGTTATTAAGCTTTGGCAAAAATGACTGAAAATAAATAAAATGCAAAAATGTTGAACTCTCATGAGAGTATTTATTTGCTCTCTTGTTGAGAACACCTATGAAATAAGAATTACATATAAAATTACCTAAATCTGGATTAGAATTCGAGACCTGTCGATTGCCAGCCGCATGCCTTCCTATCTGCGCCATCCTAGAGATGGTGAGATGCAGCGCCCAATACAAAACATAATCTTCCCATGACTCAATAATGATCACTCCTGAACTTGTGTTCAGCAGTGGTGAATTAGCACAGCACTGAACAACGCCTTATACTTCAACAGCTGTTCAGCCCAAAACACGTGTTTTCCGTTCTGATTTCGCTGTCAGTATTTTTATCGCACGGTGAGAAAACTTGTATCGAATGCGGCCAAAAAGTATTGGTCCTTATTGAAGATGTTGTTTGCAGACGAACTAATTGTGATATGAATGATTTTTATTATTAAATATCGATCTTTTTTAAAATGTATGACAATATGTGATGCGGTATGGTCTTGGACAAGGTGCATTATGTGAATAATCTGTTCAGGTAATCTACTCATGCTCAGTCAGTCAAGGATCCGTTTTTTTTTATTTATGCTTTTGTCATGGAATCTTGATATTATATTCAATAAAAAGTGCATAAGGATGTTTAGGGATACTTGAAATGTGTCGATTTCTGAATGCTGTTTGATTATCTAGGTGACTGTAGGAACAATATTCAGTAAACACAACAGCACTGAAAAGTCAAATGCGTCGATCCAAGCGTCTCGTACAATCGAACTGCGGAAGATAAAAAAATATAATAATCAAGGTACAAGATATCTTGTTACAGACTAATAAATAAATGCCTCATTTTTACGTTGATTACGTCTCTTGGCACTCAATGACGATTATATTCTGTTTTATTTTATGTGATTCGTTTAAAATTTTGGTTCTTTAACTTGGTTGTCTAAACAGTTTTAGCCATGATTTATCCCATAATCCGAACAAAGTTCCGAGTCAAACTATGACGGGCTGAAGGCGTTTATTCGACAAGTGTAAAGCACATTGTTCAGAAGCATATGCTTACCGATACATCAGCTCAATAAGATGCAGACAAATGTTTTGTTAAACTCTTTTGTTAAGGAATCAATGCTTGTCGAATAATTTTTTTGTTAAACTTTTGAAAAGTGTTTTAATTTATCACTGTTGATACCGACGAGGAAAGTCGAACATTGTCTATTTTCTCAATTGAAAAATCATTTAAACAGTAATGTGTAGAGCATAATTTTAGTTCAGCTATCATTACCATTATTAAGCAACAATTCAGCAAGCTTGCTTGTTTGTGACTTGCAATTGTTAGTTGGGTGGGCCTTTTATCCTTAACATAGCTACTCTGTAGGCATCTCCCCATGGATTTTCGTTCGCGTTACGGCATAGTTCCTGCATGCAAGCTGCTTTCCTGAACTTGATGTCTTTTTTGAGGGCCGCTCTTGCCGCCTTAAACAAAGGTCTGCGCATCTCTTTCCTCATCAGTGTGAGCCCGTTGCATTCTTTTCCTAGCTCGAAGACAGTTCCGAAGGAGTTCGGCGATCCTCCCATTCCACCAGTAGACTGGACGGCGGACGTCCCGCGGCTGTATCTTTCTCGGCATAGTTGCATCGCAAGCTCGAAGGAAAACCGAAACCAGTTCATCCGGACTCAGGTTCAGCATATTGCGTTCATACCGAAGCACTTCTTCTGCGATCACTTCTTTATCGAATGCTTCTGTCCTCTACTTCCGCCCTTTGGAATTATCCACACGTGCCGCCGTCTGTACCCGTTCTCCAAGACGGTATCGGATCGCTTGGTGGTCGCTATGCGTATAATCTTCGCAGACTCTCCAATTCATGCTTCTTACTACATCCGGACTACAGAACGTGCCTTCTCTACGATAGGTGCTTGTGAATCATTCGTTGGCTAGAACTAAGTTCAGTCTAAATGCTGTTTCCAGAAGGCTCCATCCTCTGGGGTTCGTGAGGCGGCTACCGCACTCAACTGCTCAGTTATTAAAATCGCCGGCAATGATGACTGGCCTCCTGTCACCAAGTTTCTCCAATATTTGGTCCAGCACCTGATTGAACCACTCTACCGTCCAGCGTGAGGGTGCATAGCAGCTACATATGTAGACGCCGTTAACCTTGGCTATCACGAAACCCTCTATCGCGCGATACACCACTTCCTGCAGGGGATATCTTCCAACCGTTCAAATCACAGCGGTCCTAGCTTCATCTACTACCCAGTTACTATTTCCGGATGGGATACGGTACGGATCCGTGATGATTGCTACGTCCGTCGCACTTCGCTTCCTTCGTGGATTGCCACAGCAATTGCTGCGCGGTATCACAGTGGTTGAGGTTTATTTGCACTACCTCCACTGCGATTTATTGGGCCACGAGTAAAGTGGTCCCTGCGCCCCTCATTTTCACAGATGATGCACTTTGGTGGCTTCTTACACTCTTGTGCTTTATAACCTTCATCTCCGCATCTCCTGCACAGTTGCGATCTATCTGGTCATCGGCAGTTCCGTGCCAGATGTCCAAACTCTTGGCATCTGAAGCATATCTCCGGTTGCTGAGAAACCCGCAGTGAGCATACTGAAAACCCGACATTCACTTTGCCAATTCGCAATTCCTTGCCGGCAGCATCCACCGGGAGCTTGATAACCGCAACCTACGTCCCGGAAGGTCCCCTTCTTAGTCGGACAGACATTTGCCCCTTAATTGCAGTTTTTACTTCTTCCGTCGTAGTAATCTCGTCTATGTCGACGCATTGCAGAACCACTTCTGGCGGAACAACTCGGACCTGCGCAGTGTATCCCACGACGTTCGCTGTAAGCTCCTTATACGAAGAGCTCTTGTTCTTCGTGTACTTTTTCAGCTCGAAGATCATTTCTCCGGACCGTGTGCGCCTGACTTTTTGTACGTCCGCGCCGAAGTCCTTTAGCTCCGAAGCCGTTCTTATGGTACGTAGAACCTCAAGGTAACTTTCCTCATGGGTCTTCACCGCAATCGCTTCACCCTTCTTTTTGACGCTTCTTTCAATTGCTTTCGGTCTTGCGCCTGCGTTCGTCTGCTTTGCCTTGCCCTTTCTTTGCACAGTCTGCCACTGGGTCTCTCTGTTGCCGACACCGACCTGTTCTGTCTCTGCGGTGGCCATTCACTTGCGCAGAGTGTCTCGCTGCCTTTTAGAAGGAGGCCATTCATCTCCTGGCGAGGATCGATGTCTCTTTGTCGCAGACATCGGTGTGTTTTCCGTTCGGGCTAGTTTCTCCTTCTTGCCGAGGTTTCCTGGGACTGTTCTCGGTGTTTGCTGTTGCAGCGTTTTAGCAGCGAGAGCGTTTTTCAACGATGCCAATCCGCTTTCGGCTATTTCCGCTCTCTGCAACACGTTGGTCTACTCCTTGACGGCTGATCCGAGAGCTCTACGGGTCTTTAACACCAGCTCCTTGATATCCTAGTGCACATTGTGTTTCTTGTCGACGAAATTTTATTTATTTATTTATTTATTTATTTATTGTATGACATCAACAGACAACACAGGTCCTAATGATGTATAAATAACTTAACCTAACTTATTTCCCTATCGTTGTTACAATAAAAGTAAAATAATAAAATTACATACAAAAACACGCACACAAAGAAAAAATAATATCATTATTCGTCATGAAGAAAAACTAAATACAGCCTTAAACTTCCGCTTGATCGTTTCCCTGGAAAGGTTGAAGTCGAACACAGAGGCTACATTGTTAAACGCCCGTTTCAAACCAGTAATGGCACTCTGCTGTCCGTACACAGTCCTACGCAAAGGAGGCCGTAGCCAAGGTCGCAACATCACGTTATTCCGCAGTGCTCTTGGACGAACATACAAATCGACGGACTGCAAGAGTGCGGGGCAGTTCATCCTTCCCTGCAACAAGTCCGCAATGACCATTGCTCGTGCAACGTTCCTGCGCACCTGTAGGCTCTCTAGGTCAATCAATTGGCACCGACTTCTGTAACTAGGCAGTCGCAACGGATCGCGCCATGGGAGTCGGCGGAGAGCAAAGCGGATAAAACGACGCTGAACAGATTCTATCCTCTCTATTCCTCTTAGATGATGGGGATTCCAAACCACGTTACAATACTCGAGCGTCGATCGAACTAGCGAACAATACAGAGATTTCAAACAATACACGCTTGTGAAGTCCTTAGCGATCCGAAATATGAAGCCCAACGTTCTAGACGCTTTTTCAACGACGAAGGAAACATGTTGTCTGAAGCTTAGTTGTGAATCCAGAATCACCCCCAGGTCCTTCACATCATGTGCACGCTGAATCACGGTGTCAAAGAGCTTGTACTGGAAAATTATAGGTTTACGAATTCTAGCGAACGAAATCACGGAGCACTTCACGGGATTTACCACCATTCGGTTTAATATGCACCAATTCATGAATGCATCCAGATCCTGCTGGAGGCAAATTGCGTCTTCGATAGAGCGAATCATCCGGTAGATTTTCAGATCATCTGCGAAAGACAGACGGGGTCCTTTCAACGTGTAGGGTGCCTGTACCAGTTATCGCACCACCTAAGAAACACTATTTCTACAAAAATAAGAAGAAGACCGACGAATGTAAACAATAAGTCAAATGATTGATTAGTTTTCATACTATACAGGAAAAATATAAAAACGGAGCCAAAACTACTTTTAGTATTTATTACGGCGTGTGCCAATGATAGGAACCCTGTACCAGTTATGGACACATTTGTTAATTTGGGTTCCACTTCGCACTATTTACATGCACTTCTTATGGGATTTGCCATAACTGGTACACTATGGCGAAATAGGGTGCAAGGAGGCTCAAAAGTTAAGGAAAATGATTTATTTCTACCATAATTTGAGCAAATTGTGAAGTTTGAATGATTGCAATCATCTTTTGTGATCGTGAACTGTTGTTCACGATTTTTTTCTTGGTGATTTGTATCTTTAAACGTTGAAAATCAACTATGGCGAATTTGAGGTACTATAGCCATAACTGGTACACTCAGCCTAGTTGACATCGTTGAAATAAATTAAGAAAATCAACGGCCCCAAATGGCTGCCTTGAGGAATTCCGGACGTGGCATGAAACTCGGCAGATTGGAATCCTCCGATCGAGACAGTCAATTTCCTAGCAGTTAAGTATGAACTAAGCCAGCGCAGGATATTTCCGCTAATGCCAAATCTTTCTAATTTGGCTATTGCTATTGCGTGATTGATCTTATCAAATGCTGCAGATAGATCTGTATATATGGCGTCCGTTTGTACGTTTTGTGCGAAGCTATCGCCGATGAATGACGTAAGACACAGAAGATTGGTGGTTGTAGATTTGCCTGGGACGAATCCATGTTGATCGCTGCTTAGATGACTTTTGCAGTGAGACGACAAAGGTTCCATTACTACAAGCTCGAACAATTTGGAAATGGCACACAGAGACGAAATTCCTCGATAATTTTCAACGTCCTTCCGTTGCCCCTTCTTATGTACGGGAAACATGGTCGCATTTTTCCAAATGGACGGGAACACTCCAACTGACAGAGATAAGTTGAACACGTGGCGAATAGGAACTAGCAGAGTTTCGATATTCATCTTCAGGAAAGTTGATGGAATACCATCTGGGCCAGGTTTCCTTGAAGATTTTAATCGCGAAGCGGCGCTGGAAATCATTTCGTCCTCAACGACGAGCGTAGCCCAGGAATCGTTAACCAGCGGAACGTTGTTAATGGCCTGATTAACGAGGGTTTCAGGAATCGTCTCATCGCAAAACGTACTAGCAAACTTCTGAGCGAAGAATTGGCAAATCTGTTGAGGTTCCGAAGCGGTGTTTCCATTCAAAATCATCGTTGAAGGTAGTCCAGACTCCTTTCTCTGCTCGTTCACGTACCTCCAA
This sequence comes from Aedes albopictus, assembly GCF_035046485.1. Taxonomy (NCBI): domain Eukaryota; kingdom Metazoa; phylum Arthropoda; class Insecta; order Diptera; family Culicidae; genus Aedes; species Aedes albopictus. Next base: position 142,020,831 of record NC_085136.1, on the reverse strand, counting down.
AAAGACTTTGGTTTCGATTGGAGACTGCGTTGAATTCGTTGTTTATAGTGGCTGTAGCAACGTCGACTGGTTATCTTATAAGCCACGTTGACCCTCAAGTAATATTCACGTGCTGAAAAAGTACGGTACTTAGAGTAGTGCCTCAAAGTGGCTCTCCTATCGGATTTCAGAGTACGGAGCTCACGGGTTTGCCAAGGTAGACGGTTAGGGACATGCACCTTCTTAGGAACATGTCTCTCGATCACATGTCCCAGAATATGAGAGAGAGTTTGCGCAGCTTGATCTACATCATGTGCATCCCCAAGTAGCACTTGTAACTTAGGAAATATATTAGAAAAATGTTAAAGATTGCATAGCCGTCTCACTTCAGACTAATGGTAACAAATCTATTTTTGCAGTACACATTGTGGTTGCTCAGGCATTACAATGCAACCTTAATTTTGCATAAGCTACATTAATGTCACATAGTGGCTTCCGTGAAACATGCTCTGGAACTGTCAAATTCCAAAAGTTGCATTCTTGACATCATCCTGTTACATTGAAACCAAACACCAAAACAAATGACCAGACCAGTTGCTGCGAAGTCAATGTTTGGTTACCATGTATCATGTTACCGAAAGTCGTTTCCAAATGACGACAGTGTAACTTTTTGTTGTTACATTGTAAACACATATAAGACGCACAAAAACGTTCGATTACTTAGTCACAAATGTGCAACTTACCAGTTACTAACAGGTTGAGTTCAACACTGCATGTCAAAAGTATCAACTAATTAGATATGTTTGTATGCTAAAACTTAAACAACAAATTCGATGTTTTCACCTTATTATATAAAAGATGCATTTAAAAATAATTGGTTCATATCCTGTAGTGTAGAGTCCTGTATAAAACAATGTATTATGTGGATAATGATATTTTCAGACATAAAACCGGCAATGTAGGTTCAGCTCAGTAATCACAATAGCGATTACTTGTTTCAGTTACAAAAAAACTGACATAAAATTGCTTTCAGTTATGATTTTGGAGTTTTAATCAAACAAACTAGAAAAGAAAACTTACGACATTTGACAAAAAAGGCCTGGCAAGCCTAGTACCCTTCTTCCCGTTCAAAACCCGTATAAAATTTCAGTGAGTCATGCAAATGCATATGCTGAAATTAATGAATTTCGCAAGCGCGCGTGTTTTCCGTTAGTAAAACTGGCAATTTCACCGGAAAAATACAATTGCCAGGCTCATTTGGGATACCGACCAAAAACATTTCCATTTTATTTGAAAGGCACTTTATTCAATCGCCATTGCCTTGCATGGTAGGTCCATCATCATCATTTTTCATAATTGTTATGTCGAAACCAACAATGTAACTTTGAGTTTATTTTTCTATCGCAGTGTAAACAAACTACATTACACATTGGTTACCATCTAATCTCTTATGCAACGAACCACATGTTGCACAAAGGCTCCACCTCCTGCGCTTTTTCGGTTGCACAGCTGTGGGAATCGATGTTGCAGTAATTTAGAATCGACTTTTGCATTTGTCGCATAGAAATTACCATGATTTAGTTGTAACAAAGTGTGCTACTTGGGTCGAGAATATCATTCCATTGAATAGATTCAAGATATTCCAAAATACTTCGGTGGTCGGCTTTTTGGAAATCGTAGGATACCGGAGCAACTATTTCAGTATCGCAGGACTGGTGGGCAATGAGCTTAAGCATCAACGGAGGATGATGATTAACCTCCTTTACCAACGGCGATGGAGCAGTAGCTATGAGCGGAGCAACATCTTGTGCACTAACGAAGCAGAGATCAAGACTTCGGAAGTTCTCGTTGATAATGAAGTTGATTTGTCTGAGAGTCACCGTGCTGTAACCATCAAGAAGTCGAGAGGCAGCGGCATGCAAACTTGAATGGTCGGGATCTAGGTGAAGAAAGCCGTTGTCGGATGCTGCCCAGGTTACTCCGGACATATTGAAATCCCCTAAAACGACGATCTCGTCCAACGCCTTCGCGTGTTCGACCACGGAGTAGACCGATTCCAGGTGGGTTTCGATAGTAGTTTCATCACGAGCTCGATCGGGAGGAATGTAGATGCCGCAGAGAAATAGGGTACGACCAAAAAACTAAATACGCACCCATAATTGCTCGACGCTACCCCAAAGATAGCGATTATCTATGACACTTGCCTTCAATTTCTTTTTTACCGCAACTAGAACGCCACCACCGATGGTTTTCAAACTATTTCTTGGGCCACGATCGCAGCGAAACACTTCATATTCGGTTCCGAAAGCCTGAGAGGAAAGAGTCCGAGAGTCAAGCCAAGTTTCTGTCAGCACGATTATGTCATAGCAAGCATCGGACGTCGCCAGAAGGTAGTCATCCACGATGCCATTCATTCCGCCGACGTTCTGGTAATAAATAAAAACGTCTTCCATTCTAATTCGACTTGCGGCCGATGAAACCGGCTCGACTGTGTTAGACGGGTCGAAGGCTTCTATAAGGCAGTGGTTCGTGCGTCCTGGTGAAGCTGCTGTGGATGTCGGTGGAGGGATGTGCTCTTGCGATCGGGTTGTGAAACGGTCAGTAGTTGACGCAAGCTTGTCGGAGTACGGTAGCGAGAATTCGTTGCTGGAAGTGGATGCCGACTCAGAGTACGAAGGGCGGATGACACAATGGTACTTGCCTGACGAGGCACTTTGGAAGCCTCGTTCCACAGTCTCAACAACAGGACCAGGACGGCTGTGTTGACGCTGGCGGCAGGGCTCGACTGTGTTAGACGGGTCGGAGGCTTCCATAAGGCTGTGGTTCGTGCGTCCTGGTGAAGCTGCTGTGGATATCGGTGGAGGGATGTGCTCTTGCGATCGGGTTGTGAAGCGGTCAGTAGTTGACGCAAGCTTGTCGGAGTACGGTAGCGAGAATTCGTTGCTGGAAGTGGATGCCGATTCAGAGTACGAAGGGCGGATGACACAATGGTACTTGCCTGACGAGGCACTTTGGAAGCCTCGTTCCACAGTCTCAACAACAGGACCAGGACGGCTGTGTTGACGCTGGCGGCAGGGCTCGACTGTGTTGGACGGGTCGGAGGCTTCCAAAAGGCCGTGGTTCGGGCGTCCTGGTGGAGCTGCTACTGATGTCGATGGAGAGATGCGCTCTGGTGATTGTGTTGTAAAGCGGTCGTTGATTGGTGCAGACTTGTTGAAATACGGTAATAAGAGCTCGGTGCTGGAAGAGGAGGCCGATTCAGAGTACGAAGGGCAAATGATACAGGGGTACTTGCCTGACGAGGCCTTTTGGAAGCCCCGTTCCACAGTCTCAACGGCAGGACCAGGACGGCTGTGTTGACGCTGGCGGCAGGGTTGTCTGTTGATGTCATACAATAAATAAATAAATAAATTGTGGAGCTCGTCCACCCAGTTCATCGCCGCTAGGACCTTCGGCTGTTTCTGGGGCACACCCCATCCGCTATTCGTCGGCAGCTGCTGCTGCATTCCTTCACGCTGCAGTTGCACCTGGGCCCCATTTGTTGTTGTTGCTGTTGCTCCTGTTGTACACTGTGATTATGTTCGTGTACCGCGCTTCGCTGTGAGAACGCTTCTTGTTGCTGTTCCGCTTCTTGTGTTTGCTGAGGTAGAGACCTCATCAATCCTCCTCTGGCAAACGGATTCGCAGACTTTCCGCTGTTATTATTGTTTTCTCCTTCCATGTTGCTGGGTCCCCCCTTCGAGCCGCTATCTCCACCTGCTGTACGTGATCCCTTGGTCGCCTATGAACCAGGGAGGCCAAGCGAGGGTTGAACACGTACCTTCATGGGGTCCGTGTCCAGATCCAGATTAGCGTAATTCGGGTGTGTAACATCCGAGCCTATTACCTAGTGATGGACAGATGAAGAACGTATCCGGAGGCCTGAAAAGGTTTTACCCAGACGGAGGCAGACGCACCTTTAGCCCACTCGCCGGTTCAAGTTGGTAACATCCTTCTTTACTCAGGGAGCGTCGTAATCCATAGTCCGTTGTCGTTTGCGTTGACCAGTATGCCATGACCAGGATGTTACTGGCATCGATCCTGATGTGCCGGTTGGCACTCCGAGTGTTTGTGCTAAGGCACTTTGGAGGCAGTAATAGGTCGCGTATGTGCGGTGATTGTGCCGCTTCGGAAGGATTTGCTGTAGTGTTTGTCTTATTTACTTGGTCGTGATACCGTGGAGTGGATGCCAAGAGTTATTCAGGAATAGGTTTTCGGCGGAATAATTTTCCTTTTTTTTCGGCATCCCCCAGATGTGATCGTCGGCAATCAAGCGATGATGGGCAGCTTCCACGAGAACTCGGCATAGAGCCGTGGTCCTTCGACGAATGAACCCACGCTGGTGACCGTGACGAGTGCGGTTGTCGGCGTCATCGAGCTAGCAGTGACGGTGTGAGCGGCAACTGGTGGTGTGTTTCTGTGCTGGTGACCGTGACGAGTACGGTAGCTGGCGGTGTCAGAGTTCTTCCATCGGTGCCTGTGACGAGCACGGCTGTCCTTCCCGGACCGGTGGCTGTGGAGTGCACTGCCGTCAATCTCGAGGTGAGCTTCCATTGGTGCTGTTACAAGGTAAGAGCAACGATTCTTCCTCTTTATGTGTGAAAAATCCCTGAGAACTTGAGTATCCAAGTATGGTCTAACCCACCCAGATCCGTGAAGTTCTGTAACACTCAGAACCATTCCAAAATACCTTCAGAAAATTTAGGATTTAATAAACTTCCCCACAAACAAGAACTAGGCTAAGCAGAAACTTCGATTTATGTAAATGCTAGATTTTTAACATCATAATAGTTTGGATGATCCTAGCAGATCTGATGATGTCCATTGAACATCAAAACAATTAAATGGACATGATAGATTACAAATCATAGCTTTGTATAACGAAAGAAATTAGCGTTACACCCGTAGACTTTAGGATCTAAACTCAAGAACAATTTGGATGACCAAAGATATTCCGACTAATTCAATACTGTCTATTAAACTTTCAAAAGATTTACTGGACATGATAGATTACAAATCGTGGTTTTGTATTTATAATGAAGGAAGTTACCGTTACACACGTAGACTTTAGGATGTAAACTCAAGAACAGTTTGGATGACCTACGGTATCCCGACTGATCTGATACTGTTTGTTGAACTTTCAGAAGACTTATTGGACATGATGGAATACAAATCGTAGCTTCCCATAATGACACCCGTATTCTTCAGGATCTGAACTCAATAACTGTTTGGATGACTTAGGATATCCCAACTGTTCTGATGATGTCCATTGACATATTACTGGACATGATAGATTACAAATCGTAGCTTTGTATAATGAAATTAATTACCGCTACACCCGTAGACTTTAGGCTCTAAACTCAAGAACAATTTGGATGACCTAAGACATTCTGTCTGAACTGATACTGTCTGTTGAACTTTCAGAAGACTTACTGGACATGATGGAATACAAATCGTAGCATTGTGTGTAGACTTTAGGATCTAAACTCAAGCACAGAAAAAATATTCTGCATCATATTCTACCCTTTATTTGCAAAGGAGCACCAAAACCACCGAAATACGTAGAAAAAACTCTATAATATCGTTTGGAAAAATTCCAGCTTCAAAGGATTACAGTGAGTATACAGCTCTTACTCGAACAGCACTGAATCAGAAAATACATGTAGGTAGGTAATGTTCGTTGATGAAGATCGAAAACTGTTACACTGCACTGTAAATGTCCAGGATACAGCAGACTAATGTGAACGGGAAAAGCGGCGCAAGCCCACTCGATGGCTGCCCTTGTCGTTCGCCATTGTGGTGCCGTGTCGGTTGGAACTTAATTGCAGTTTAGCAGAAGTGAGTTGAGTATAGTTTTGGTTCGGTTTTTAATTGTATTGTACGGTACAATGAAGCACAATGAAGAGGTCTTTTAAGTTGAAATTATTGTGAATACACACATATGTTTGAGAAAGCAATCATTCATACGTGATTTCAAATATCATATCATTTTCCAAAGAAGTAAAGGAGTCTCGAACAGCTCTCGGAATTTGAGTTTGGCACTGTTTATTTGGTGAATGCCCATTCTTTTATTCATGAAATGATATCCACATTGCTCGTATCTCTGAAAGTGGAGGGTGTTTGACCAAATATCCCAATTTTCTCTCCACTCGGTGCTTGACATCGGGTGCGAAATTGATCCTTGTCAAAAAAAAATCTAATTTCCGTTACCACGATTAGACCGCGGGTAGAAAGAATCGCTTTCGCGTATATTGACATGACGTCGAGTGTATCGGGACACAATGCAATTGTGTGTATTTCGCGCTTGGTGTGGATGGAGGATTTTTCCCGACTCCGTCTGGGTACAATAATTACAGAAAGGCAAATTTTTTCCTCCCATTCATTGAAAGTCCCTGGTTCGAGAAAATCCGAAGGCGGAACAATTGCATCCGTAATTTATTCTCAGTCTGTGGAGATTTTTCCCCACTTCACGCTTCGGGTGAGAACTATGTTACAACAAAGAATAAACGGCGGTGGTGGATTGTGCGAGCGAGATTTTTTCGCGGAAGTTTCAATTAACTTTTTTTTTTCCTATCGGTTCCCATCTCAAGAGCACGCTGTCAAATGCACTCGCTTCATCGAGTGTTGGGTGCTGGAGCAATTTGTGATCTGCGATTCATTCGAGTATGGTTTTGTAATTTTGCAAATACTGTGGATCTTTGTTAGTTACTTCTAACTCAGTGACGGACGACTACGAGCATCCAGTTTTTTCAATCGTCCTTCAGATGGTTTGGTATAGACACAATTAATTATTATCCGAAATTTTTATACGGAAATAGGAAATCTTGTGCAATGTGCATGTTCTGCTGGTTCTCATTTTGTAATTGGCTGACCCTTATTTAAAACTGTAGTGACGTCAGAAGGTCAGACCTAGACAGGACAAGTTACCATACCTGTAAGTGAATTCCGATGCACTTGTTCCTCGAAGAGAATAAAATTTTCTTGCTGGTGAGCCATGAAAGAAAATGTCTTCTCTTCGAAAGGAATGTGCGCCGGAATTCAGCCACTGGTATATCAAAAACCTTGCTACCGAGATGAATCGTAAATGTCATTCAGTCAATCACAGCTAATCACGTTCGGTATTTTTTACCGAAATCTCAACCGCTGAGCGTTCGGTAATGGATTTTTAACGAAATTCTGTAAAAAAAACAAATTTCGGTAAAATGTTATCGTTTATCTGTCAAACTCTAACGAACTTCGGTAAAAGTTACTACCTTTACCGAATTTTTCCTGTAAAATAAACTTAACGGTTGAGATTTCGGTAAAACATAACCGAAGTCGGTGATTTTTTCTAACTGTGTAACACAAGAAAAGTAAACGACACATGTTCTGTTTTATGTGAGTTATGCACTTCAAACGGAATCGCTCAAGTAATTTTCGTTCAGTGCATTATTTTTCGTGACCGGATTGATCAAGAAATTTAGCACAGCAAGCCCCATTTGATTTGACGTTTCGTTTCAGCTCCGTATTAGGATCCGGAATAAAACGACGCTTTAACATTTCTTGAGCGATTCTTCCCCTGAATTTTCCACGCATCGAGATAGGCCAAGAAATTTCTTGCGATCTGCGTACTACCCATTAAGAGAAAAGTTACCTCCGCCTTTTTATCGAAATATCGCGTCGGATTAGCTGTCCCAACATTGGAATCGTTTCCCGGATCTCAATAAAAACCAACGGCACGGATAGCATAGCATAGCATAGCATGAATACTTGCACAAATCTTGGGTGGAGTTGCAAAGTTGAATATATCCATTTACATTGCTATTGGCGGTACTTTATCTGCGGCCAGTTCTGTGCTCGTTGACGCAATGGATTTCTACAATCTCCATCAAATTAACACCGAGCGAAACCTCTTAAATCGGATTCTAGATTTGGTTTTCATCTCCATGGATTTGTCCCCCGAAGTTGTACGTTCTATTGTGCCACTACTGCCGATCGACCAACATCATCCACCGTTGGAGATTTCCTTGCAACTACTCTCTGAAGTCAATGACGTAGCAACCGTTGGCATAAATCCTGTTGTTGCTCACGCAACGAGATGAACACAGTATTCCGAATTTTAAACGATTTATTAACGATACGTTAAAATTTCCTAAAATGGATTCAAGGTAACTATTAGTACAGTGGTTAATCGCTGCTGCATGTATCTTACGTTTTATGGGGTTTTTCTGGTTCGAGCCAGGGATGTGGATCGTGCCGAAAGCTACAAGATTCAGCTCTATACAAATAGTTACACAAATTAGTTACACAAATACCCTATTTTGGGTTGTAGATTGTTCAATTTTACCTGTTATATGACGTAGGTAGGACGCAAGTTAATTCGTGATCGCTATAGTTCAATGTCAGGCATAACCTAGGGTTCGATCTATACAAACAAAGTTTTAGCTTAAATAAGGAAATTCTAGCGGAATTCAGTTGTACAATTTACCTTATCGTAATAATAGTTTAACAAATGCTCTAATAATAGTTCAATAGCAATTTTGAGGCAATAATTCATCAAGAAACTTCGTAATCTTAACAATAACAGAGTGTTGATTTCCGCGTGGTACACATCAATCGCTTTTACACCTCTCACCTTTCTGCTCGCATTGACAGCTTCGCCCATCACATCTATCAAACGACACCGGCACGGTTGATGAAAGGTGTACTCACCGACGAGGGGCTTTCGCAACACCTGTGGAGTTAGATTTCAGCTAGATTGATTTCGAGGCTCGGACTCCTTCCTGACTGAAGCTAATTGGAACGTTCTCCTAGACGGACAAAGTGCTAACGATATGGCTGAAACATTCTGCGCATTTATTGTAAATTGGTTGTGCACAAATGTACCAATTCGTCGTCCTACAGTTTCACCTGCATGGAGTACTCCGCTGTTGAGAAGATTAAAACGACGACGTAACACATTTTAACGTAGACTCCGACGAAACCGTTCTTACATAATTCCTCGATGTACAAATCTTATGAGAGCAAACTAATGTACGACGCAAACCGAAGAATTTTTGGAATTTTGTCAACTCCAAACGTAAAATTACGACCATTCCGGCTAGCGTTTTCTTAAATGACCGCGTTTCCTCGACGTGTGCTGAGAAAGCTGAACTGTTTGCTGCTCATTTCTCATCTGTGTTTGCTGGTGCATCGCCGACTCCATCTGACGTGAATGCCGCCATTTCAGACGTACCAGTCAATCTTCTGGACCTGGATATTTTCGAAATAACGCCGACTATGGTCACGAATGCGGCAAAAAGACTGAAGTGCACCTCCTCACCAGGTCCGGATGGGATTCCTTCGGCCGTGTATTGTCGCTGTGCTGGAGTTTTGGCTGAACCACTTTATCGTATTTTCAATCAATCGTTTGAGGATTCCAATTTCCCAAAGATTTGGAAGCAGTCGTTCTTGGTCCCGATTCACAAGAAGGGAGAAAAATGCGATGTCAAGAAATACAGAGGAATCACTAACCTCTCTGCAGCATCCAAGCTATTCGAGATGATCGTGAGCAACGTGGTTTTGGAGCAGGCTAAGCGCTATGTTTTTGCAGATCAGCATGGTTATATGCCGGGTCGTTCTGTAGCTACTAACTTGCTTGACTTCTGTACGACGTGATTTGAACAGCTTGAAAACGGAACTCAAGTAGATGTTTTTTTTTTTTGCTGTTCGGGTGAGCCACTGCGACCAGTATTTAGATCTTTTGTGGCATTACCCGTATCCTTAGTATTTAGTGCATGTCGTACTATTCCATTGCCATTGAGAGGCAATGAAGCATCGATTTCTGTACAGTTCCTGTTTTGTTATCCCAGAGGTGCAAGAAATCGATTGCGATGAAAAGGTCCCGTTTTCATAGAGATTTAAATCCCAGTGAAAGAGCGCCCCTAATCAAACACAATCTATTTGAATTCTGAGAAAAAAAAAACGGCGGTACTGATATTTATCCATGCATCGGAACTCTAGCCCCATCCATGTCTTGCTTCTAGTTTAGTCCCAGGACAACCTAGAAAAACCCGGGACTTTAGGCTAGTTTCAAAACTCTGTCAAATTAGAGAATGTGTTCTGCAATAAGAATACACGTGAGTCCTTGAATTACCAGAACTTAACAGTCTTTGATAGGTTAGTACGCAGTTAGATACGTAATGCATGTTTGTTTTCCTAACATCAAGTGTAGTCTCGGGTGGGCAAAGTCCGATTCTTCAACTATCAGCAAGGCAGAATAAATGTAATTTTAGAAACTGTCACCAGTAACAAGGACTTTGTATCATGAATCCTTATTACCAAAACACATTACCCCAACTTGACAAACCGGATGTCACTAGGGTTCGGTTTGGTAGATCTTGAACCGTAACGCAACACATAAAGGCGATCTACCTACGTTACGGGCTCCGTTAAAGATCGAGCATATTTTAAACCCCCTCAACCATTCATCCATCAGCACGGGTCGCCTGACACCTTGGATTCGGGTTCCCTGTTTAGTGGACTTTTACCCCCGGAACAGGTGATCCGTAGTGTTATTCTTAGCCAATTGAGACAATCGCTACCGACACTACACAGCTATCTATGCTGATCGGGAAAAGAAGTTAATATTGATGATCAACTTCATACGGACCCGAACAGCCGAATAGAAGTAGATGTTATTTACACCGATCTCAAAGCAGCGTTTGATTCGATCGATCATACCATCCTGTTGGCGAAACTGACCAAGCACGTCGAAACGATTATCATCGTGGTTTCACTCCTATTCAACTGGAAGAACGCTCCAAGTCAAAGTTGATTCTTGCTCGTCGTCAAGCTTCACAAACTCATCTGGTGTTCCAAAGGAAGTAATTTAGGCTTATTCCTGTTTCTGCTGTTTTTCAATGATGTATTGCTACTTCTTGGACCTGGTTGCAAACTCGCCTATGCCGATGATTTGAAGCTATATTTTATCGTGCGCACTGCTGAAGACTGCATTCGGTTACAATCGCTGCTGGATATATTTGTAAACTGGTGCCATCGAAACCGTCTAACTCAAGACCAACAATTGAAAAGGCCACATCAACATTGCGTAAACAAACACGTTTCTGTCGACTTGGGACCTTCTGGGATCCACCCACGCACCTCACAACCATTAACAGAAAGCTTGATGTTTGCGCTTTCTGTTAGTGGTGGTGAGGTGTGTGGGTGGAGTTCAATAGGCCTCAAGTCAATAGAAACACACACTTAGATGCAGGATATACAACTAAAATGATCTTCAGAACTAATATATTCCACTTTGTAAACTCTTCCGAACTGGAAGATAGCACTGTTTTCGTTGTCTTGGCACTCACCCATTTTGACATTTCAAAAATTACCGAAGCATCAGTAATTCAGCGCACGCATTACCGATCTCCCGGTAATTTGTTCTACCGGATTCGGTGCTGTGGCTTTTTACAGATGTTCTCGGTGAAAATTATCACCGTATTCGGTAAATCTGATGTCAATCACCGAAATTATGTAAATTTGTTCACAGTATTCGGTAAATGTGCCAAATTTTACCGACAAATCAGCTATTTTTCTCATTACCGATTAAATCCGGTAAATTTATTTACCGATCTCTGCACGTCTGTTTAACTGTGCATGTTTGTGTTTACACATTGTTGTTGTGGTCTTTTCAATTGTTGGTCTTGAACTGTGAGTGTTCCCAAATGCATGGTCATGTCCTTCCACCATACTGCTCAACCGATTGTACATGACTACTCCGTCAATGGCGTTGTTTTGAAAAGAACGGAAAGTTTCAGTGACCTGGGCGTCCTTCTGGATCATAAACTCACATTCAATCTGCATCGTTCGAATGTGATTGCCAAAGCGACCCGACAATTAGGATTTATTTCGAAAATTTCCCGAGATTTCACCGATCCGTATTGTCTCAAAGCCCTCTACTGCTTACTTGTACGACCTATCCTGGAAAGTGCTGCAGTTGTTTGGACCCCTCACCAACTAACTTGGAGCTTGAGGGTCGAAGGTGTGCAGCGCAAGTTCATTAGATTTGCGTTACGAAATTTGCCCTGGAGAGACCCGCATAATTTGCCTGCCTATGCTGATCGCTGCAGGTTGCTAGGATTAGACACGCTGGAACGTCGACGTAAAATTCAATAGGCAACTTTTATCGCAAAACTACTGAACGGAGAAGTAGACTGCTGTAGACTTCTTTCCACTTTGAATATTCGTGTGGCTCCAAGAATGCTGCGTGGTGGTTCCCTGCTTCAGCGTAGATTTCACCGAACCGCCTTTGGTTACAACCAGTTTAAGACGCGGGTAACAAACTCTAATTTGATCTAGATTAAGAAACTTTCATGTGGAAGTCAGTCAGATGGAAACTAATAAATAATAATAATAATAATATTATCTACAATGTCATAGATTCACTCAGCTCCACACACCTGGCCAAGTCCTTGCAAGCATTTATAAATCCCTTCATCAACTTAGGAAGAGCCCAGAACTGAAACAGCTTCCAAAAGATGAAAGGATGTTGAAAATAGCAAATTTTCAACTGATATGCAGTTATAAAGCAAATATATACTGAAGTAGAATTATTTATAAATAAATAACATTGGAAAGATCTCACCAATTGTTGTGGGGTTTTTGTGGTTCAATGCCGATCATCTAATTGTCATGATTAATGTTCTTCTCTGCTAAGAACATCACAAAACTCAGTTAAGAACAACACAATACTTCAATAACAACCAACGGCACGGATGGGCCATAATCAACAAGAGTACGCCACACTACTAGAGACTAGAGGATTTTTTGAGGAAAATACAACAGCAGAAATTTAAAACAAATCTGGAAGAATCTTTAAAGAAATCCCTGGAAACCTAGAGAATGCTCTGCAGTCATTCCAAAACGAGATATTCTTGAGCTATTCTTGAAAAAAAAAACACCTAAAGTGAGTTCTGAAAGAATTTCTGGAAGAATCTTTGAAGGGTCCTCAGAATGTTTGAAAGATTCCTTGAAAAAGGGTTCAATAAATTCCAAGAGAAGTTTACGATGCACCCCAGGAGGAATATCTGAGGATCTTCTGGGAATCCCCCATGAGGACCTTCTAGAAGAATCTCCTGAGAATTTCCTGGCGGAATTTTTGAAGAAATACATAGGAGAATTCCCGACAAGAACCAAGGAGGAATTTGCAGAGAAATTCCTGAAGTAATCTCTCGAGGGACTCCAACAATAATTTTAGAAAGCCTGCAAAAAAAATCTGAATTTTTGAAGGAGTCAATAAAGAAATTTTAAGATAAATGCCTAGAGCAACCACTGGAGAATTTCCTGCAAGATTCTCTTGAGAAATTATTGAAAAAATAATTGGTAGATTCTTTGATGAAACATCTGGTGTAATCGCTAGATGAACTCTTCCTAAATCTGTTTAGGAATTTCTGAAGGAATTCATTTTCTAAGAAAAAACTGGAGGAATATCACGAAAAATTCCTTGATAAATTTCTTAGATGAATTTCAACAAAAATAAAAAAAAATAATAATAAAAGACGCGGACACCGTCTTCAGCCAGAGGCTGTACAGACTGAATTAAACTTAACACTGGACAAGGGACACACGGGGCATGCACCAGTGGATACGGAGAAGAAACTATTCTCACGAAAAGTTTCATCACCCGGAGCGGGAATCGAACCCTCACCCCCCATAGCATGGTGCGATTAGAAGCTTGGTGACCCTAACCGCACGGATAGGAGGCTCCACGGAAAGGATTTTTTTAAGGAATTCCTGGAGGTATCTTTAATGTAATTCTGGATGAACTCATAATACCAGAAAAAAAATCGTCAAAACTCCTAGGTCCATAATCTTGCTGGTTCTTGGATTGATGTTTTTCTTTATCCAAAATAAATTTTCAAAATTATATTTATTCAAAATAGTCAAAATTGTAATTTTAAAATGATGGTTACCTTAGTTCTTCATTAAATTTCGTGATATAGGAAAATTTAGCCCTATTGCACACCTTTTCATCAAGAAATGCACATGAGAGAAATGAAGTAAAGAAAGATAGTATAATAATCGAAAATATACTCACACAGAATAGGCGTACGGACGCCGGTGTCGCCGCCGCAGCTGTCCTAAATTACTATATGCCGGCGCCGGTGAAATGTGCTTCGGTGCACACTGTAACCGTTCGCCGAATTGCTCGAGAGATTGTCAAAACGCGGTGGCTTTTGCGCCACTCTCGCGAACGAGAGACCACCGGTTCATTTTAAAGTTTGCCCGACTAAATTGACGACTCTTTCTCTCAAGGGCTTTCTCGAACGGCCGCTGACTGAAATTAAAATCCCTAAACGCACCAAATCTAAACACTTAAGGTACAAACTGAAACAATAACGGAAATTTACATAGAAGGGACTAGAAAATGAATAAACTACTACACGCGAATAATTAAAAGAGTTTGAAATGAATTTATTAAAATAACTAACTAATTCAAAGAACCAAAACAATAAAACAAGAACAACAAACAAAAGAATTCGTTTAAACGTATATTATTTTCACATAATGCTCGTCAAGTGTGTGTGTGTGTGTGTTGTGTGTGCATCATGGCCATGATTGACGTACCTGCACAGGCTTTGTTCGTCGTCGGTGCCTTTCGTGGCCAATCGTCGACGTCACGCTCTCCTTATCGTTCGCCGGATTAAAGGTGCGGAGGGGGAGCGTCGGCGGTCCGGTACTCTGCCCGATCGTACTTAAACCGTACGCGGGTAGGCCGGATGTGATCCCTGCTCCGTTTGGCTGCCAGTTTTGGCGGGCGAGGAGCAGCGAAAATGACTTGGTCCAAAATAAAAAGCGTCTTTTTGGACGCTGAGGTCCAAAGACGAACACAAGTTAAAACGATATACACTAAAATAAATTCAATTGTACAATTACCTTTTCGAAAATTAAACAAATGCTCAGGAAGCAGAGTGTCTGCCCCTGGCGACAAAATCCAATTTTTAAACACTACGAGAATAAAACAGAGACAATTTTAATTAAACTCACTTCAAACAACACAATTTACTAAACTACAACTCTAACCAACACTACACACCTTTAAACAGAACAAACTGGGAGAAGGTCGCCGAAGCTCACTTCTGCTCTCCAGCCGACTCAACTATGAAGTGATGGAGTCAAGTCGATTTCTCTAGTCAAGTAAATTTCCTGCTATTGAAGCAGTCGTCTATACAATCTACAAACTATTATTTACAAGTGCGCCAAATTCAAACCGCACATGGCCGCAAAACTATTTAGCGCCATCGAAAAAGTCCTATAAGATACATAACATGAATCGTCATTAACTTAGCCTAGACTCAAACCTTACATGAAACGGATAATCTCAATTATACGAAACGGTTGAAACTCAAGTCAAGTTCGACGAATCCAATTCAAATACGATTTTACTTAAAAAGATAAAAACGTCAAAAGCTACAAATTATCTAAAATAGTAATAATTTAAAGAAACGAACTTTGAAACAGAAATCTAAAATATTAAAAAAAAAACAGATTTATCGAACTGAATTCAAACTTTATTTTACTTAAAAAGATAAAAAACGTCAAAACGTTACAACACGTCTAGCTCCAAGACTTCTTCCAAAAATTTCTGCAAGAATTCATGAATTTCTCCAAGAACTTCTCCAGGAATTCTGATGAGAATTCTTCCAAGAAGCCCACCAAAAATTTATCCAAGAATTCATCCAAAAATATATTCAAAAACTCCTCCAGGATTTTTTTTCAAGAATTTTTCTAGATATTCCTCCAAAACTTCTGCTAAAAATTCTTCCAAAAATCTGTCCAGGAATTTCTCCAGAAATTCTTTCAAGAATTTCAACAGGAACTCTAATAAAAATTTCTCCAAGACATCCGCCGAAAACTCCTCCAACAATCCCAGAATTCCTTCAGGAATTCTTCCAAGACTTTTTTCAAGAATTTCAAACAAGCATTTCTCCAGAAATTTCTCGAAAAAATCTTTCCGGAATTCCACCAAGAATTTTTACAAGAATACCTCCTGGAGAATTCTGGAGGAATTCCTTGAGTGTTTTCTGAAAGAATTCATGTAGTAATTTCTGAATGAGTTTTGAAAGAAGTTCCTGGGGGAATTCTTAGAGGAAATCCTGAAGGATTTCCTTCACACGCTAAGACCGCTCAGCACCTAGAATGTGAAAGACCTACTCATAAGTGCATAATTGCCAGACTACACTAAAAATGTGTAACAGTAACACATTCACAAAAACAGCTCGTACACTCTTCTAGATGCGAAATGTCGAGATGTTTTTGTTCACCAAGATCACTAGTAAACCTAGCTAGATTGCCGTACATTTTTTTTTTGCGAATTTCACGATTTGTGGACGCAGGAGCTGATTTTGTGAATGTGTAAGGGTTACACATTTTTGGTGTAGTCTGGAAATTATGCATTTTAGTGCTGATCGGTTTTAGGGTATAGGAATTCCTGTAGAAACTATTTGAGGAGTTTGAAGTTATTATAATTTTCTTTTTCTGGAGGATTTCCTGGGGCATTTCCTGTAAGAATAGATGAATTAATTTCTGGAAAAATCCTAAAATAACTCTTGGAGGAACTCACGCGAGCAATTCTTAAAATATTTCCCGGAACAATTTCTTAATGCTTGGGATTTAGGATAATTTCAGGAGCAATTCGTGGAGGAATTGTGCCGTGTGCAGCATAGTTGTCCCATGTAAGTTTTTGACGATTTTGGCTTTTCATCATCAATAGGTCTATTTTTGCGTATACTTTCAGAATCTACTATCGGTTAGTATAGTTTGTTCAGAAACTCCATGAAAACAATATCAAGTCAATTTGTTACATGTTTAGTTTTGTCAGCATAAGTTGTCCCATGTTCAATTTTGCAGCATAAGCTGCCCCATGTTCATTTAACTCTCTCAAAAGCTATCCCATGTTCAATTTATATGCATAAAAAGCTATCCGAGCATCTCTGAGGGAATCTTGAACATTCTCCGGAAATTCTGATAACAATTGTAAAATTCAACATGGGACAGCTTATGCTGCGAAACTCGACATGGGACAGCTTGTGATGAAAATTACATTATGGGACAGCTTATGCAAAACATTTTACATGGCATGGGACTGCTTATTTCGAGAAAATCCCGAAAATTGCTAGATTTTTCGACATTATAGTCCCACCAGTTTTTCTTCAAGAAATAAAAGTAAATTGGATGTTTATGAAACTTTTCGTTCATACTTCAATGATAAATACCAATTCTAACGCTATGCTGATGGATTCACTTTGTGTTTTCATTACACTTGTCCGTAGAGAAGGAAACAAGGCTGAAACTTAAAACACGTTTTTCTCAGTTCGCTGTTTTGGAACTGTAGTATATCTAGACCAGTTATAGCAAACAGTATTGTCTTAAAGAATAATTGATTGTCAACCAATAGTATGTCAATTGGCTGTAAAAGAATTATAGCAACAAGCAATTTGGCAGCTATGCTGCACATGGCAGAATTCTTGTGGTAATTCTTACAGAAATTCCTTTAGAAATTCCTACACTAATCCTGGAGGTATCCCTGAAATAAATCTTGAAGGAATTCCTGTAATATTTCTTGTAGGAAATTCTGGAGTATTTTTTTAAAGGAATTCCAGTAGTAATTCCAGGAGGAATTCGATGAATAATTCCTGGAGTATTTGCTGGAGGAATTTCTGGAATATATCCTGGAAAAAATCTTGTAGTAATCCCTGGATGAATTCCTGAAGGATTCCCAGGAGGAATTCCTGACGAATTCCTGGAGGAATTCCTGAAAGAATTCGTTGAAGAAGGCTGATGGAATTGCTGGAAGAATTTCTGGAGTATTACCTGGAGAAATTCCTTGAGTAATTCTTGGAGGAATTTTAGGAATATTTCTTGTATGAAGAGCCTAGAGTATTTCACTGAATAATTCCTAGCGGAACTCCTGTTGTCGTTCTAGGAGGAATTCGTAGAGTATTTCCTGGAGAAATTTCTGGAGGGATTCATGGAAGAATTCCTGGAGTAGTTCCTGAAAGAATTCCTGGAGTATTTGCTGGAGAAATTTCTGGAATATATCCTGGAGTATATCCTGAAGGAGTTTATTGAGGAAGACTGAAGGAATTCCTGAAAGAATTTCTGGAAGAATTTCTGTGAAGAATTCCTGGAAGAACCCTTGTTGGAATTGATGGAGGAATTCCGGGATGAATTAGTGGAAGAATTCCTGGAGAAACCCCTGGGAGAATTTGTGGAGGACACCGTGGAGAAATTTCTGAAGGAATCCCTTGATGAATTCCTAGATGAATTAGCAGTTATTCTTGGAGGAAGTCTTGTAGAAATTTCTGGAGGAATCTCAGTAGAAATTTTTTGAGGAACTTTTGGGAAAATTACCGGGAAGAGTTTTCAGGGAACTCTTGGAAAAATCCTTGGGGGACTTTCGTGGAATCCCCGGGAAACTCTCGTAGAATCCTCGGGGAACTTCCGGATTTTTTTTTTCAGAAATTACTACCAGGATTTTGTCTAGGAAATGCACCAGAGGTCTTTTCAGAAATTCCCCTAGAAATTCCTCTTGGATTCCAGGAATAACTCCAACATTTCCTACAGGGATTTCTGCATGAATTCCTCCAGAGTTTCCTCGAGGAATTCTAGGATTTCTTCAGGAATCCTCCAGGAAATCCGCCAGGGATTCCTCCAGAAATTCTCCCAGAAATTTCTCCCAGAATTTATCCTGGAATTACTCCAGGTTTTCCTCCACGCATTACTCCAGGATTATATCTAGGTATTTCTCCAGTGACTCTGCCAGGAATTCCACCAGGGATTCCTGCATGAATTCCTTCTGAGATTCCTCTAAGAATTCCTTCTTGGATTTCTTCAGGAATCCTCCAGGCAATTCTCCTAGTATTTCTTCAGAAATTCTTCCTGGAATTTATCCAAGAATTATTCCAGGCATTCCTCCAGCATTTCATCCAAGCATTTCTCCGGGAACTCCTCCAGGAATTCAACCAAGAACAACCCCAGGTATTTCTTCAGAAATTCTTCCAAGAATTTCTTCAAGAATTGATCCAGGAATTTCTTTGGAAATTTCTACAGCATTTCCTCCAGAAATTTCCCCAAGAATTCCTCTAGGGATTTCTCCAGGAATTCTTACTGGGCTTTCGACACGAATTTGTCCAGAAGTTCCTCCAGGCATTCCTTCTGAAGTTCCTCCAGAAATTGCTTCAGGGATTTTTCCAAGAGCTCTCCCAGGGATTCTTCCAAGAATTTCTCTGGAAATTTCTCTAAGGATTTCTCCTGGATTTCTTCAAAAGGTTTCTTCTGAAATTTCTCCAGGGAGTCCTCCTAGAATTTCTCTAGGTAATCCTTCAGGAATTCATGCAGGGATTCCTTCAGGATTTCCTCCAGGGTTTTCTCAAGGAATTCATACCGGAATTTCTCCAAGGAATCCTCCAGGAATTTCTCCTGGAATTCTTCCAGGGATTCCCGCAGGTATTCCTGCAAGAATTCCTCCTGGAATTCTTCCAGGGATTCCTCCAGGTATTCCTGCAAGAATTCCTCCAGGAATCCCATTGGGATTTTTTCCTCCTCAAGTTCCAACTGCACTCTTGCAAAAAAAAGTCAAGTTTCACCAAAAGTTTCCACGAAATTCCATTGATTTCGGGAGCATATGCTATCTACATGATGTTGGCATTGAAAGTGCCACGCGGTAAGTGGGTTTTCTTAGAGAAGGAAATGACTTTGTGAATTTGATTGGAAAACAAATATTTCCTGCCACAAAAAAAAAAACAAAAAAAAATACATTTGTTTCTACCATAACCTGTCAGAAGATGCAAGTTTGTTTCAAAAATGGATTGAATTTGCTTCAAATGTGACGTTCGAATTGCCAAACAGTTTTATTTTTGTTGCCAGAACATATTGACAATTTATTTGAGTTTACCTGAAATATTTTTGATTTTACCATGGTTTTTTCTGCGTGAACGATGAGTTTGTGAGGGACTCCTGGAGGAATTCTTGGGTAATTTAACCAGGTAATTTAATTCTATGGGTAACGGCCAGTGTCGTTTTAGTCTGTTTAAATGTTGAGTCCTTGAATTGTGCTAAATGGATAGCTATGGCATAGCTAGTCTATGGCACTACCCGAGCAGGAATGAATAACTGACACATAACTGGAGCATACCAAAGTCAGGTATCATACCAAAACCAGGTATTGGTCGGTTGTCCAGGTATTGAAAATAACTTATTTTGGTATTTTGTAGGTATTGATAAAATACCTCAACGAGGTATTATTTTGGTTTTGAGGACTGATTGAGGTATTATTCAATTATGGAAAAATCACTATTTGTATGGAAAAATCGCCGATTATAATGACCTGAAGTCATTATTCGCGTGTTATGCACAGGAAACACATCAATTATTATTTTAGGTATGTTACCTCTTATGCAGGGCTTCTTAATACCTCATTCAGGTTGTAGGTATTCGTTTTTCCATACCTTAGTTTGTTATTCTTCAGCTATTTTCTCCTGCTCGGGTATCCGTGCCACTTCTACTACTCTGGCCAATTAGGGGGCATTCATTAAGTACGTCACGCTTAAAGGGAGGAGGGGGGTTCTGAAAAGTGTGAAAAGCAATGTATAAGATATACGTAAACCCCGTGCGAAGGGGGGACGGGGGGGTCAATAATTCCCTAATTTCGCGAGACGTACTAAATAAATACCCCCTTAGTTTGTTAGGCAACATCGAAGGAACAAAAACTAGTAGTCGCAATATCTTGCTGCGTATAAACGCAAATATCCGCTGTCTGAATACATTTTATCATTTTCTGAGAAAATATCAACCAGCAAATGTGGAAATCCATTCCCCCATGAAAGACATTTTCGCACGTTCCAGCTGTTACAGGCTAGTTGGACATCGCTTAATTATGTCCAAATGACTGGGATTATTGGAGCGTCCTTGCTGGTACGAGGAACCAACCGCACTGAAATTATCACCCCCGTCAGCCGTCGTCAGGCGTATAGAACAATGACATTACCGGCGGGAGACTTTGCCGTATCATTCATTGTCCTGGCTGCTGGTCGCCCTCGTCATCGTCATCGCCATTTTTATTCCCTCGTTTGCATCGAATGAATGGGCTTCGCACTGCAACTGCCTTGAAATTAAGATATTCTTTTTATTGACGCTTTTATTTGTCCATTCTCTACCCGACACAGTTTTACTACTTATGCTTCCATTACAGGCGTTAATAAACGTTGAGAAATGATTATAACCTTCCATTACTAAGATTTATCGTAAGTATTTTTATGATTTCCCTTGCATTCCTGGGTGACGAACCAGAAGCTGACCACCACCCAGCTGGACGGCATTGCGCCTGGAAGTGCAATGGGAAATGTCCCGCCCGGGAATGGGGAAGAAAGCCTTTCGGAAGGCATATTTTATTGCTCTTGCAACGACAATGCCGATCCGATATGAAGATGGTTCAACTGGTGCCGGATTATAGGCATCGATCATGGCGAGTGTATTAATGATGACAAATTTTGTCTTTGGCAAGAAAGGATTTGGCTCGAACCGAAAGCCTGTATGTCGAGCGGACATTTGCAGAGAAGGCTTTTATTTTTCCTCTGCATTTGGAGCCTACCTACACAAAACACAAACAGGAAAAGCAATGAGGATCTTCCGAAATAAGCTTTATGGCTTCAATGATAATATATTGATATATCCGTAGGTATAATGTTCCCGAATGATACGATGTATTTATCGATAAGTTAATTTTGAGAATCTGGGCTGTGGCAAAAGAATTATATAGATTCGGCCGTAGATAAAGCCGGTATGCTAACTTCCCTTACTTACCTTACCGATCAGGCTAAGGCCGGGGTGGCCTCTGCTGTACATAGCATCCGTCTCCATTCCACTCCACGTCTTCTTGTACCGGTCGGATGACTCTCGAGAATCATTTTAGTCGGGTTGCTATCCGACATCCTGATGACGTGACCCGCCCACCGTAGCCTTCCGATTTTCGCGGTATGGACGATGGTTGGTTCTCTCAGCAGCTGATGCAGCTCGTGGTTCATTCGCCTTCTCCAAGTCCCGTCTTCCATCTGCACTCCGCCGTAGATGGTACGCAACACCTTCCGTTCGAAAACTCCAAGGGCGCGTTGGTCCTCTGCACGTAGGGTCCATGTTTCGTGTATTTTATTTATTCGTCGTCAATCATATGTAGACCATTTGTTACAACTATGTTTTCTTAACCTAACATTATTTTTTTAGTAACGAATTACATTCAATTGTCTCTTAAGCTTAGCTTTCGACATACCGAAGTCAATGGACTCACATTGTTCATTATATAACCTCATCATTTGATTTATAGGTCCAAACATGGCATAATTAGTACGATAGTGATTAGTAGAAAAAATGCTGCGATTCCGTAATTGACGAGTAGGTGCATAAAAATTCAATTTTGATAAAATTTCCTGTGAATCAACTCGGTTGGATACGACGTCATTTATAAATGAAATCATGGCGAATTTTCGACGTTCTTTTAATGTTTGGATATCCAACAGCTTGCACCGTGCTTCATAAGGTGGCAGAGGCTGCCCACATCTCCAACCTAGTTTGCGAAGAGCGAATAATAAAAACTGTTTTTGAACAGATTCTATTCGGCTGACGTGATTATCTGAAAATGGCGACCATACTATACAACAATATTCTAGTATTGAACGAACATAGGATAATGTTTTTATTGTGTATGGGTCATGAAAATTGTAACTTAAACGTTTTATGAACCCAAGCATCTTATTAGCCTTGTTAATGATTGTATTATAATGATCTATAAATGTCACTTTAGAATCTACTAGTACACCAAGGTCTCTTATTCTTTCACATTTTTGTACTGGTTAACCTCCCAACAAAACTGTTGTGTTTGGCGTGTTTAACTTCCTGCTAATGGAAATGGAGTTACATTTTTTTACATTAAGTTTCAATAGGCTTTTCTGACACCATGTGTAAAATACATTTATTTCATTTTGGAATAACCTAAAATCTTCATTGTTTCTTATTTCGAAGTACAGTTACATGTCGTCAGCATATATGAGAATATTAGTCTTACTAAGTATAAAAGAAACATCATTGACATACAAGATAAACAAAAGTGGGCCTAAATGAGATCCTTGAGGAACTCCTGAAGTTACATGTATTGGACTTGATTTAGCACTTTTGAATTTAACTATTTGTTGACGATTCGTGAGGTATGATTCAACCCATTTAAGAAGACCTGGCTCGAACCCTATTTTTTCCAATTTAAAGAGTAGCATGGGTATATCGATACGGTCAAAAGCTTTACTGAAATCTGTATAGATAGCCTCTACGTAGTTCCCATTATCCATGGCATTCAATGAGTAGTTAATGAATTCCACCAGATTTGTACTGGTAGAACGCCCTTTGAAGAAGCCATGTTGATTATGAGTTATCCTGTTTTTGATTTGCTGAAATAAATTTCCATTAATTATTGCTTCGAACAATTTGGGAATGCATGAAATAATAGCGATACCTCGGTAGTTACGTACGTCAGATTTCTTGCCGCTTTTGAATATGGGTATTAAGAAAGACTTTTTCCATGTTGATGGAAAATTACCTGTTTTAAGTGAAGTGTTGAAAAGCCAAAATAATGGCGCCGTCAATTCCATTGACAAAGACTTCAAAAATAAAGGTGGGATCCCGTCAGGTCCAGGTCCTTTAGAGGCATCTAAATTGTTAAGAGCGTCTGTAACTTCATGTACTTTAACTTGATCAACGCGAATGTCTCTTGAATATTCTGGAATGAATGAAAAGTATTCACGCTCTCGATCTTCTTCCGAAAAAGTGGTATAAACTTCTTGGAAAAAAGTTGCAAAAAGTTTGCAGATTTTTTCTGCGTTGTCACCTGTTTTTCCGTCAAGTTGCATTTCCGAAGGAAAGTTGTCTGATTTTAGTTTGCTATTCACGAGATGATAAAAATTTTTTGGGCATGACTTTATTTCGAGCTCCGTTTTTGTATTGTATTCTTCGAACGCAAAATCAATGGCCAGATTTAATTGATCGCAAATATTTAAATAGTTTGATAAATTTTCATTGTTGCTATTTTTCTTATAAATTTTGTGAGCTTTCTGCTTACGATTTTTTAAATTTTTTATTTCTTTATTGAACCATACAGGATGTTTCCATAGAGGACGACCGGTCTAATCAGCGTTTTGTAGATGGTCAACTTCGTGTTACGGCGAACTTTATTCGTTCGTAGAGTTCTGCGGAGTCCAAAGTAAGCACGATTTCCTGCCACAATGCGCCTTTTAATTTCTCTGATGTTGTCGTTGTCGGCGGTCACCAGTGAGCCTAAGTACCCGAATTCTTCAACCGCCTCGATTTCATCACCGTCGATATAAATTCGGGGTGGCGGGCGCACACTGGGGCAGAACTGAAAATACATGGAAAAAACCTCTAGCTCGTCGAGATGTCAAGATACTCATTTGGTGTCTTCAGAGAAAATATTTCTATAAACAAGGTCGATATTCTGAGCGGTAGTCAATTTTTCTTACGTTATTCGCATAAAAGTCCTATAAGTCATTTTGGCCAAATTACATTTTAGCGATATGGTGTCTTCGGCAAAGTTGTTCGGCTATTTATGCTGACAAAGTTTGCTGAAGACGTCAAATTTCCAAAGCCTACTATTCTTGAGATATTAACCGATTTATAAAATACCTACCTAAAATCGATTTTTTTCATTAAAATACGTTTTTAAACAAATTTAATGTCCGTTTTCGAGTTATAATAATGAAAAATACTAAAATAAAACATATATCGAGGAAATTAGTTGGAAAAAATAAAATATGCATTGATTTTATATAGAAAGTTCCCGAAAATCAAGTAAAATGTATATAGGACGTTCTTGCAGTCGGGCAAGTTCGGGCAAGTGTTTTCATTGGCAATCACCTAAAAAATACATTAGCTTTCATGTAAAAAAATTTCACAGACATGATATTTAATGATTTTTTTCTAAATAGAGTTCAAAGTTTACTGTTTTTGGTAAATTAAAGTTTACTGTTAATGGTAATTTATGTTCATAAAATACTACGTTTCAAGATGCCAAGTGAACCATAAAAAGTATAAATACAATCTAGTCATAGATTCAGTTGTTTCTAATCTCCAAACAAATTGTAAAACACAAACATGTCCTAAATGCCGCCAATAAAAGCATGCCTTGATTTTATCATGCGTTAATGATTTGTTCAAACGTAATTGTGTATTTGCGTGATGATTCAACGACTGTTTTACAACACATTCAGATTTTGTAGAGATATAGACATATGTTTGCTTCCTGTGATGGCCACTAATTTGAAAGACAGCTAAATAATAGAGGAATCAAATAACAAAGAATAGTTATTTACTGGTATATTTCTGATGAATTGTTATTAATTTTTCTGAGTACGCAAAATATTTAAATATTTAGTACGTACGACTAGGTTAAAATAACTGAGAAGCTTTTCTACATTTTTTACCCACATGCTTTTGAGTTTGTAGATCATTGAATACATTTATTTATGCTTATAACTCTCCACATTTTTTTAATATCTCTATTAAATAAGATAATAATAATCATACATTAAAAAATATTCATAATGTTTGATTGTATAACGCATTGACGAATGATAAAACCAAAGCATGCTTTCACTGGCGTTTGGGACATTTTTGCGTTTTACAATTTGTTTGGAGATTAGAAACAACTAAACCTGTGGCTGAATTGCATCTATACTTTTCATGGTTCACTTGGCATCTTAAAACGTAGTATTTTATGAGCATAAATTTTGTACTAATTTACCCAAACAGCAAACTTTGAACTCAATTTAGAAAAAATCATTAAATATCATGTCTGTGAATTTTTTTAACATGAAAGCTAATGTATTTTTTAGGTAATTGCCGATGAAAAAACTTGCCCGAACTTGCCCGACTGCAAGAACGTCCTATATACATTTTGCGTGATTTTCGGGAACTTTCTATATAAAATCAATGCATATTTTATTTTTTCCAACTAATTTCCCCGATAAATGTTTTATTTTAGTATTTTTCATTATTATAACTCGAAAACGGACATTAAATTTGTTTAAAAACGTATTTTAATGAAAAAAATCGATTTTAGGTAGGTATTTTATAAATCGGTTAATATCTCAAGAATAGTAGGCTTTGGAAATTTGACGTCTTCAGCAAACTTTTTTAGCATAAATAGCCGAACAACTTTGCCGAAGACACCCTATCGCTAAAATGTAATTTGGCCAAAATGACTTATAGGACTTTTATGCGAATAACGTAAGAAAAATTGACTACCGCTCAAAATATCGACCATGTCCATAGAAATATTTTCTCTGAAGACACCAAATGAGTATCTCGACATCTTGATGAGCTAGAGGTTTTTTCCATGTATTTTCAATCCTGCCCCAGTGTGGGCGGGGTGATTCCTCCCTGGAGCCCTTTGCCATCATGTACTTTGTCTTCGACACATTAATGACTAACCCGATTCGCCTGGCTTCACTCTTTAGTCGGATGTACGTTTCCGCCATCGTCTCTAATTTACGAGCAATAATATCAATATCATTAGCTAAACCAAGCAGCTGAACGGACTTCGTGAAAATCGTTCCACTCGTGTTTATCCCCGCTCTCCTAATTACACCCTCCAAAGCAATGTTGAACAGCAAGCACGAAAGACCATCACCTTGCCGTAACCCTCTGCGAGATTCGAAGGGACTCGAGAGTGTCTCTGATACTCGAACTACGCACATCACTCGATCCATCGTCGCCTTGATCAACCGTATCAGTTTATCCGGGAATCCGTATTCGTGCATAATGTGCCATAGTTGTTCTCGATCGAATGTATCATACGCCGATTTGAAATCGATGAACAAGTGATGTGTGGGCACGTTGTATTCGCGGCATTTCTGCAACACTTGGCGGATGGTGAACATCTGGTCCGTTGTAGCGCGTTCACCCATAAATCCAGCCTGATAGTGATATTGCCCCACGAACTCTCTTGCAATCGGTGATAGACGGCGGCATAAAATTTGAGAGAGTATCTTGTAGGCAATGCTCAGTAGTTCCTGCGGTAGTTCCCGCAATCCAACTTGTCGCCCTTTTTGTAGATGGGACACACGATACATTCCATCCATTCCTTCGGTAATACATCCTCCTCCCAAATCTTGGTAATGACCCAGTGTAGTGCTCTCACCAGTGTTTCTCCACCGTATTTTAGAAGCTCGCTTGGTAGTTGATCTGCTCCAGCGGCTTTGTTGTTTTTCAACCGGCCAACCTCCTCCTCAATCTCTTGGAGGTCAGGGGCCGGAAGTCTGTCGTCCTGTGCACATACTCCTAGATCTGTTACCACGCCACCTTCGGTACCGTAAACCGGGGTCAAATTGATCAGCGGGGTGAAATTGATCATTCGGGTACTACATTGTAATTCCATACTTGGAACTCTTAAGCGTCGTAATGATCTTGAACTTTTTACGTCATCTGATTCGTAGATGTCTAGAGATGAGTGTAGACTTTAAATTTTTTAGAAAGAAGTTAGTTTTACCTTATTTTTTAAAGGAATTTGCATTGTATTTCTCATTTAGCTGAAATCATTGCTACTAAACAATCAATTGCTAATAAGACTTCCTGTGAATTCTCTGTTTTAACATTTTTGTAGAGCCTTGGTAGGGATGTAATGCAGCTAATCATAAAATTAAATAGTTATAAAAAGTTGATTTTAAGAAGAAATAGTCAGTTTTTGTGATAGAAATCACTTATTTTAAATGAAATTGCCTACCTTTAGGCGTTTAAGGGGAAATTTCAAAATTTAATTTTGCATTTAAAGTAATAAATGCACTAGTTGTAAGATTTTAGACGCGTTATTCGGTTTTAGAAGAGCAAAATTAAGCGGCGAAGGAAATTTTCCTTTCCAACCGATGCTTAATTGTATACTGATCAATTTCGCCCCAAAGTGACATTTCCAATATATTGATATTTGAAGTTATTTAACTTAAAGTTTAAATTTGTTGAACAAAATTTTGTCACATGGTTCCATGGAGATCCACTGGGTACTGGTTTTACAGAAATTCTTCTGGCAATATTTGAACAGGCACTGATGTTATCAGCAAAAGTTATTTTAAAGTGATCAATTTGACCCCGGATTACGGTACTTGCAACGTCGCCATTGAGGTGCTCATCGTAATGCTGCCGCCACCTCACGCTCGCTCGTGAGAATATTCCCGTGATTATCTCGGCACATGTCGGCTTGTGGCACAAAGCCTCTGCGCGAGCGGTCCAGCTTCTCGTAGAACTTTCGTGTGTCCTTAGCGCGGTACAGCTCTTCCATCGCTTCGCGATCTCGTTCTTCCTGCTGGCGCTACTTCATCCGGAAGACTGAGTTCTGCCTGTTCCGCGCCTGTTTGTAACGTGCCGCATAAGCTCTCGCCCACACTGCATTCTTCTCGTTTTTCAACTGTTCACATTCACCGTCGTACCAGTCGTTTCTGTGATTCGGAGTCGCGAAGCCTAGTGCTGTAGCCGAGGTACTACCTATGGCGGATCGGATGTCCCTCCAGCCATCTTCAAGTGTAGCTGCGCCAAGCTGCTCTTCCGTTGGTAGGGCCACTGCTAACTGCTGCGCGTTACCATAGGGTTACCATATTCGTCATACATGAAAAGAGTACATTTGAGAATTCTTTTCGAAGAGTACAAAAGAGTACGGTTCTGAAGTGGTTATTTTTTACAATTAAAACTTGCATTTTGGACAATCACAAGAATTGCTTTAAAAGTTTTGAATGTAATTCAGAAAACTTTAGTTTTATACTAAACTTTAGAAGTCGCGAACTTTTGGAGTTCTTTTATATTAGGAAAGCTGTAAACAATGACACCTAGAGGTTATTTTTAATTTTAACCCTTATGTGGCCGACAGGGTACCCGGGTACCCAGCACCCATTTAAAATACACGGTGTAGAAAAAAGCAAAAAGTTTGTCGGACACATAACGGTTAAGGGAGAAGACACGATTGTTAAAAGAATTAGTTTACTTCTCAACCTTGTTTTACGCCCATCGTTATTGGCTGAACGAAAAACAATTCTAACGCCAAGATAATGAGCAAACTTTCCATTTTTATATATTTTTACAATGGCAAGCAATCAGCTGCGTTTTTGCTAGAGTGCCGGTAGAGGCGCTTTTCTGATAAATGCGGTAAACATGATAACAGTGTAAACAAGCAGAAAAGTTTACGCTACGGAATCATAGATGGCGCTCGTGTTCCACGTGTTTTCCACATATACAGCGGCGCCGCCTGCACCTATCCACTCGGAAACATCATGCGCAGCACGGGTGGAAAATGCCAGTCAGAAAAAAAGAAGTAAACAGCTTGAAATTTGTATGGTGGCGTAATAAATTCTCTGTTACTGTAATGAATCCGGAAGAATGGCATAGGTATAATGATTTTGTTTCTAATTTGCAACTTTTTGCCCCAGGGTACAAATCGTTGTGATGCGGAACAAGTGCAAGCCAGCGATTTGTCCATACAAGAAAAATGATTTTACTTTTAAAGTGGTGGCGCCATCTCTGAGAAAAACAAGCTTTGATTTCTTACTATTCTATCAATGAATTATCCCCATGTGGCGTGTTCACAGCATTAAGTTAAAATTCACAAATAAAAAAAAAGTTATCAGCAATAGTAAATCATTTTATTGTGTATGGCGGAAATCATTCAAACTCGAATTTCTCGAAATAAAAAGCTTTTCCCGAAAAAATATTTGGTAGGCATCAAAGCGGTTATCAATGTACACCACCGCTACCAAAAATTGTATCGAATAATATGTGCCACTGCGAGAAATTCGCCTTTAGATGCTATTTGCCATACAATATTTTTGCAATGTACTTTTTAGCGATATTTCGTGCATAGAAGCTTGCGCCACATTGATCGATGCGTAGAGTAGGAAAAAGTCAAAGCATTAAGTCATTGTGAAGATTTTTCAAACAAATTTAAATTTGCTCATCTTAGAATTATAATTAGATTTTTTCACTCTGCCAACGATGAACTTGAGAAAAGAACGGAGCGTAATATTATTTTGACGTTAACTACTATTTTTATCTTTAAGGATGAAACATCATAAATCCCATTGCAATTTTGCATACAAACATTAGAGGTAATAATCTGGCGAATGCAGCATCGAACCAAGCCGCACTTGTTTATCCTGGCTTTACTTACTTGCAAAAAGAGGCAACATTTCCGAATCGAGCACATTTGTTTACGAGAGCACATTTGTTTTCAAGATTGGTGCTTTTGAAAACGTGAGTAGGGGTCCCATTCGGTCATTTTTTCAGCCATATTTGTATTTTCTGATGCTTCTCCTTAAATACAGCGAGAACTAATTATTAGAAGTGGTTTTTTAAACTCACAATATTTTTAAAAATTGTAAAATCAACCTGCTTTTGAGAGCTGATTGCTGGTTAAACCGTTTAAACCTTTCCTAAGGCACCATCTGAAAAATGCGCCCTTTTTGTCCACTCTCTCTTTCATTTATTTAATGAAACGTCAAAGTAAAGTTTTTGATTATATTTGCAAAGCAAGGGGTGCTAAAGCTTTATAAATTGCATCTCACTGAAGAACTATTTTTTTGCTAGAATCAATAATTTTACTGAAATGTATGTTAGCATGTTTATAAAAAAGAGTACAATTGGGCTATTTTACAAGAAAGAATAGTACGCCTAATTTTTTGCTGAAAAAGAGTACATGTACTCTTAAAAGAGTACGTGTCCCGTAACGTGGGTAGATCACCTTATAATGATGCATTACGGCGTAAGATCTACCATAACAAATTTTGATCTTGTATTTTTTAGCTCTGTTAATTTAAATGCAGAAAAATTCCTAGATCACAATTTGCTCTACTTTTTTTTTCTTTTACATGTTATATTTTTCATTTCTTTCAGGAGCATTCAGGTAATTTGTAAATATGTAACTGTTGTGAGCCTATTACCATTTAAAACTCTATAATTTTACTTTTTATTTCAGATTTGGAATCGAACACCCAACAAGGAATTAGGAAAGGAAGCAGGCATCAACCAAAAATATTGCGCGCACCTGAACGTTGACCAAACGTTTCCTTTGAACTTAACCCTTCCACTAACATCCAAATTCCCGTGACACCTAGGCCTGAAAGAATGTAGAGGTCTCTATGTACTTTCATAGGTGTCCAACTAATATTCCTTTCCCTTCCCTCAGCTGTCGCAAGGACGTGGCCAGGACAGCACTCGACCGTTGGAGGATTGAGTCAATCTTGTCTAAGAGTCAGAGATTAGTCCCAAATCTTTGTGCTTTGATAACGGACAGGAAAGATGCAACCCTCATAACAGCGATCCAGGGCTGTACCACCTACGAATTTGTGCGACTTGCTTAATGCTAATGCTAATGCTAATGCTAATGCTAATGTACTCTTAAAAGAGTACGTCTGGTTACCCTATGCGCGTAGTCTTGAGCCACTTCCACGGTTCGAAGTTGCTCGATGTTGAGCCGCGGCGTTCGACTTCGACGCGTGGTGATAACTGTCGAAAGTTTTGAGCGCATGCATACAGCGACTAAGTAGTGATCCGAATCTGTAGGGCACTGCATTGTTTTGATTTTGTATGGGATTTTGACGCTTCTTGGCCTTGTTGTTTACAAAATTTTTGTAAAAGTGAAAAAGAAGGAGAGAATTTCATGCAGTGCCCTATATTCGCACTCATTGGCGGAACCAGCATTTTCTTTTCTCTTATTCACTCTCCTAAACATGCACGAGAAAGAGAAAGATAGAAGAGGGGGCAGCTTGCCTCCTCTTTCATCCCGCTCTTTCTCGTATATGTTTAGGAGAGTGAGTAAGAAAAAAGAAAAAGCTGGCTCCGCCAATGTCGCACTGCGGTATGTGCGGACAATGGTTATATCCGAGAAGAATTTACCGTCGATTAGAACGTGGTCGATTTGGTTTTCTGTTTGATGGTCGGGTGATCTCCAGGTGGCTTTGTGGATATCTTTGTGGGGGAAGAAGGTGCTTCGGACTACCATACCACGGGAGGCTGCAAAGTTTACGCATCGAAAGTTGAAAGAAGGTGCTACGAATAGACAATCTATGCGTCGTAGGCCGCTTTCATTCCATCGCAATCATCGGTCTGAATATCTTTTTCCTGGCCTACCTGATCATTTAGGTTTCCTTTGATGATATTGATATCGTGGCTTATGCAGCAGTCTTATTGCCCGTTTCACCGTTTTTCAGATTCCAACGCAACTTCACCATGGCTTTTTTTACGTTCGCACCAATACCATCAAACATCATTTGACGTTTCTGTTCAACAATGCTTTATTATTTATTGTTTTTGTATCCAGTTCTTCAAAACATTGGAACGTAAACATAGTTAGGTAACGATGGAGAACATATTACAAAATGTTTCTGGCAAACGTGCTTCTGTAAATGCAATATATCATGTGCTTAACGGACACTTATTCATAGGATTATCGAAATCCAAACTTGCAACAAGTTATAAAAAGCACAAGTCAACTATAGCCAACTGGATCCACACATTCCAGGAAAACGGGTACTTTTCTCGGAAGGAATATGAAACCGATGCAAGGAAATTCAGAGCTTATAAACGGGCCTGGCTAATTGAGCTGTATTTTTCCCAACCCACTCTTAACCTAGATGAATCTAAAATACTGTTTGAACAGCATTTTGGAATATCTATTTCAACCTCTTCTATTTGTCGAATTTTGCATCAAGAAGGGCTGACATACAAGGTTCTGGAACGAAGTGCTATCCAGATCCGTTCGGAAGATATCATCCGGTTCTGCAATGAGCTACAGCAAATCAAATGAGATTACCACAATCTTGTCTTCCTGGATGAGGTGAGTTTTGATAATCGGTCTATGCTCCGATCATGCGGATATATATATCTATAGAGTACGTGAACAACGTCTAATATGCAGAGGTGAATACGTTCGGAAGCCTTGCCGAATGTCTTTGCTCTGTTTTTTGGTGTAGATGAAGTAAAAGAAGTCTACCGATACCCAGGATACCATTCTATATGGTTCATGGATGGAGCCCGCATCCACTGCGATGCCATGATCATCTCTTTTCTACGATCTTTGGGTATCTGCACTATATTTTGCCAGCTTACTGTCCGTTTTTTTCACCCTATTGAGGTCGTATTTGGAAATGTAAAACGTGCTTTGAAGAAAGAGCATTCCGAAAAGTCAAAACTAGATTACAAATTATGTATAGCCGAAACATTCCAGAGCAGGGTCTTGTACCATTTGTATCTATTTTGCACACTTGCCGCTATAGCTGAGTCAATTTCACACTGATTGAGTTGTTGTATAGAGTTAGATACTGTACGTGCCTAACTCTATACAAAAATCGATTTACCAAAATTCGTGGTATGAAATCATTACATAAATAGTATTGCAATTCAGTCAGCACCCAAGTAACCAAGCTGTTGAAGCTGCTCTTATTGCATATATGTATAACGTACATATATTGACATACAGGGGATGGCCAAAATGTTTGGGATAGGCAACTTTTTTTCTCCCACAAAAAAAATCAACATGCTGTAACTTTTCATAGAGTGCATCAAAAATTCTCAAATTTTGACTGTTTGTCAACCTATTATATGTGCATCATTGGTACAAATTTGGACTCGATTGATTAATCTTTCGCAAAGTTAGAACCGTTCGGGTAAACCACTATTTTTCAGACAACTCATTTTTGAGCTGTCATATCTCGGAAACCAATGAACCGAATTGAATGAAATTTTAAACGCTTATCAACAATATATTGATACTTAATACGACGTTATTCACACGGCGAATTAAGTTATACCGGGTTGAAATTTTTACCCATATAGAGGAAAATAAGTCAAATTTACAATACCACACAAAAATTATTAAATGTGTTCTTCCTTCAATCTAAATAGGCTCTAATATAGCTGACTAGAGATAATTTGAGAACAGAAGTGGAAAATCTTTGGATATCAACACTAAAATTTATTGACATTGATGTTAAAAAATTACATTTTTTCGAGAAAAATCCAAAAAGTGTCAATCCATGATAACTATTTTCAACGTTTAAAAAGTACCTATGTTTTAATAGTTTGTGAAGCATTTGCATATTGTTAGTGTACGCTCAAAATTTAATTCAATTCGGTTCACTCACTGGTTTCCGAGATATGACAGCTCAAAAATGAGTTGTCTGAAAAATAGTGCTTTACCCGAACGGTTCTAACTTTGCGAAAGATTAACCAATCGAGCCCAAATTTGTACCAATGATGCACATATAAAAGGTTGACAAACAGTCAAAATTTGAGATTTTTTCATGCGCTCTATGAAAAGTTATAGCATGTTGAACTTTTTTGTGAGAGAAAAAAAGTTGCCTATCCCAAACATTTTGGCCATCCCCTGTACATTACTCTAGCTCTATCCAAGCCATTAAAGTTGGTAAAAAGAAAATCGTCAATTAGTCAAATACAAGACACTGAAGATGACCTTACAGTAGAGGTCGAAATACGTATCTGTCAAAGGATGCAAATTCTTAGGAACTCAAACGAACAGTATTAACACGATTTTATTTTTACTTTTTCAATAATTGTAATTAACTGTTTCTATCACAATCAGTTCCGAAAAAATCTCCAGAAATATTTTAAGAAACAACACAACCTTCAATATAATCTCCTAAATTGGAACTTGCTCGCGACTCGGGATATGCGCACCAGCTATACCTACACAGGAACGTATCATTGCAGTTGCATCGAATGCCATCATGCAACGAACTGTAGTACAGAAACAACATCTACCGAAATCTGTGTTGGGGATTTCTTATTCATCAGAAACAAAAGCAGGATAAGCCATTTGTTGAATGGTCAATGCAGTACATTGTGATGCATCGGACAGATATTGCTAATTTCGGCAATAGTTCTGCTCGTCAGAACCTCACTTCTTCTAGATAAGGTGCACCACAAGCATAGGTGTTTTCGAGACGTTGGTGCTTGCAAATGACACCCGAATTTCGTAGCGCAAGTCAATGAATCTTCACGCTGATTGCAATCGAGTGCCGTTTCCTAGATTTCGAAATCATGAAACACCCATGCATACTGAAAATCACATAAACTCGTTTCCGCATTCAGTTTGACAGATCCGTATCTGTTCGTTTGAAATACGAACCACACCGCTCCAGATGCATCAACAGATACCTCCGTCTCCGTCACGTCGTTGGCACCCTGCAAGCCCGAAAAAGTAATCCCCTTCTTATTGCATCGGCAAAGGAGCAGCAACAGTTTCCCGCTGCTATCGTAAGCGTTGCAAAATTAAAACCAAATTACCCTCGCCCGAGCTGGGAGTGGTCCCTTCGCACCGGAGGAACATGACAAACAGAAAAGGAAAAAAAACTTTCCAGCGAATGATACTTGTGATTTTGACACTTGAAACCTGCTATTATCCGGTTACAATTTATTACCTCTAGTTCAAGTCCTCCTGACTGCCTGGATGGTGGCGCGTTCGTTTTCTGTTTGAATTTTTGCGACGAGGACGATGACGACGACAACGACGGAGTTTCTCAATGGCTGAATAATGTTTCGAAAATGTTTCCCTTCGCCGGTTATTATGCGTCGCTTTTGTTCCTGTTGCCTCGGGCGGAAAATATGTCCCCGTCAACGAGGGATATGATTTGCCGTGACATGACCTTTCTTCGGTTGCTAATTTGGTGTTTGTATTTCAGTTGAGCTGATAATTTCCTATTGGGACATAATGTGATACTTGATTTGATTTGAATTGGATGAGAATTGTGTGTTGGACCCCTTCATTTGATACTTTACGTCTTTATGTACTTTATGTACTTTTCGCAAGCATGTATGCACTAGAAAAATATTTTGAGAAATATATCCTCTGCTCATGGGTCACGAAAATGCTGTATTTTTTATATACACTCATTGCACAATTATGGGTCACACACAATTATTAGTCACTTTCCACTTTAATAGATAAATACTAATTAATTGCAAGCTTTTGTTAGCTATTATTATTTTTTGCACATAAGTTGATTTCTTTTGTATCACTATACGTATCGCACACGGGCTTATACATCAAAACATACATATTTTCAATATTTTTTTGTTCGGTGCAAAACTAGCTGTCAAAGTAACGCTTCGATTGTGAATATCGGACAGTGCGTGCGCTGCTTTCGTAAGCTCTGTAAAAGCGAGCTTCAGTGATTTTCATGTGCGAAATGGTATCGTCACCAGAACAAAGGTATAATTAACGTTCTAAATGTAGAAATTCATGTGACTGCAACTAATTAAAGCTTATTTCTGGCAAAATTTAAGTGACTCATTATTGTGCCAAGGAACACCAAAAATCACACAATTATGGGTCACTTTTTGTGCAGCATAATATTGACAGTTCTGCGTACATGGGCATTGCATACTTTTAGGCGTTTATTGGTGGTCGTGTTGGAGATTTTGACCCAATTTTGAAAAATTGATTCCAAATCGTGAAAACACGCTTCGTTAAGAGGTTTGAGACCAGTTTAAGATTCTACTATAGTTGATCTATCGAGAATAAGTGATCATTCATTGAAAAAATAGACAAAACATTATTTTTGAGCCGATTTCTCTTAAGTGACCCATAATAGGCAACAAATTGACCCATAATTGTTACACAGCCAATTTTGACCCATTATTGTGGTTTTCATTATTCACCAACATTTTAGTAATTTTCACCGCCTAAAGTGAACTTTACAAGCAGATTTTTATTTAAAACAATAAAAAGGGGTTTCAATGATGAGAATATAGAATAAAAATAATGAAAGTGTTATTTTTGTATGAAAAACGATTCATATTATGAAATGGTTGTTTCTTGAGTGACCCATAATTGTGCAATGAGTGTAGAATGAGGAAATCTGCTGCTTAGATACCCAAGAGATGGGATCTCGGGTTATATGGGGGTCGACCCACTAAAACCTCTTTCTTTCTCTTCCTGACCTTCGCGTTACGCTCGTTAGAAATGACTTCGAGAACGGGGGGACCGTACATCAGTACTCTCGGTCCACAAGCTACCGCCTTAAGTTGTCCTCTCTCCCATGGAAGATTGGGTTGTGGATAGTACTACAAACTACCCGTTGGACTCAAGCAGCTGGAAGGGGGAATGGGTTGTGACAACTTAACTGTCCGGAGTGATATTTCTGCCGTATATCTCTTGCGTATTCGACCTTTGCTCCACGAAATCTCGTCGCAGTTCGCACACTCCGGATATGTGGGAGAGTCTGCATATCCGAATCTACCCAAAAGCACCTATCCTAAAGCACCCTTGGCCTGACAGAAATTGTGTCAATGAAAGCTCCCCTCGTCATAGGGTCTGCTCGTCTATTAAGACACGCTAGGAATGAGTCTGTGTGTCCTGTCCATCTACCCTTGCTGGAAGAAACCTATTCCCTCTGCCACTTCAACATAGGCGATGTTCTGGCTATCCATCAAGCGCCTGTCAGGCCACGTCGCTCGTAGCACTCTTCGTTCTCTGCCACCACTAGTGCTATGGGCATCATGCCCGCTGGAACGCATACCGCGTCCTTTGAGACTGTTCGATATGCGTTGACCACCTTGAGGCACATCAGCCTGTGGGTATTCTCGAGTCGTTCAAATTTCTGTTGAACACTAGCGCACTCGACAACGCAGCGGCACCGTACCGTAGTATGAAGACCGCTACTGTTGCGAGCAGTTTCCTTCTTTCTCTATTCTCGGTGCCATAGATCCGCTTCCTATTCTGGAAGTAGTTCTCCAGTAGCTGTTGAACGCATTCTTCAAATCCAGCGTGACGACCGCGCAATAGCGGATTCCCCTTGGCTTTCTTTGGAGCGATAACTCTGCCGTTTTGGTTACAGCCCTAATAGCATCCACCGTCGATGGACTCTTCCGAAAGCTGAACTGGTTATCCAAGAGCCCAGAACTATCTGGTTTCTCGGTATAGAGCATCAGCCTCGACAGGATGATCCGTTTCAACAGTTTTCCGGCGGGCTCGGATCCAACCCAGTGTACCGACGCAACGACAGCACCACTATCGAGACTTCCTCTCCGCGGCCACTTAATCGCTGTAAGGGTCGGTCTCGACCGCAGAGCACCGGTATGACCTACGAAGCCGACTCCGAACCCCTGGACCACCTCTTGTACTGCATATGAACTAGCCATTCTTCGAATCCACGCGCCACCTCCTCTGTAGCTCCCAGACGATATGGGTGAGCCAAACTCATCCCTACACATCCTCTGGACCAAATTGTCCGGAGTTGTGTCCTCCCCGCATGTGGCAAGCATGCGGTCACGAATTGTGCGAAAACGCGGGCACACCAACAAAACGTGTTCCGCCGTTTCCTCTAAACCATTGCACACCGGGCATTCGGGAGAATCCGCATGCCCGAAACGGTGTAGATACTGCCGGAAGCAACCATGACCTGTAAGGACTTGTGTCAGATGGAATGTAACTTCCCCATGGCGCCTATCAATCCAATTATCTACCCTCGGTATCCACCTATGGGTCCACCTTCCTTTGGTGGAACTGTCCCACGCGCGCTGCCATTTGACCGTAGAGGCCATCCTGGCAGTCCTGCATATGCCTCTTGTGCCGCGCATTTTGAAGCACTCCATGTCCTCACTGATAAGGATGCCGATAGGCACCATACCAGTAATGGCGCATCGTAAGCTTATCGTCGATCATCACGCCCAAGTGTTTGACGGAGCGCTTTGACAGGAAAGTGCACTCACCTACACTGATCTCCGCTTACTGCTCTGACTTCCGGCAGTTAACAACCGTCACCTCTGTCTTGTGGTGAGCCAGCTCCAGTTTCCTGGACCACATCCACGCCTCCACAACCTTAATCGAGTGGACGGTAGTCAACTTCACCTCCTCGATCGTTTCACCGTAGACTTCGAGCGTAATGTCGTCGGCAAATCCGACAATCTCCACTCCCACTGACTGGGTAGTCTAACCTCAACACCTCGTCGTACATGACATTCCATAACACCGGACCAAGGATGGAACCTTGCGGGACTCCTGCGGTTATGTGAAAGCACTTCCGACCCACCTCCGAGTCGTAAACTAGTACTCGATTCTGAAAGTAACTTTCGAGAATCTTATACAGGTACCCCGGTATCCCAAGACGCTAGAGCGCATCGGCAATATCAGACCAGCTGGCGCTATTAAACGCATTCCTTACATCCAGAGTCACTGTCGCACAGAAACGAATTCTCCTCCTCTTAGGCTCGAGTGCTTTCTTGGCGGTTTTTGTAACCGAAAAAATAGCGTCTACAGTGGATTTCCCCTTCCGGAAGCCGCACTGGTTACTCGAAACTCCATTTTCGCCCTTGGTGAACCTCAACACAACATTCTATTGAGGATGATCTTTTCGAGAACCTTCCCCGCCGTGTCTATCAAGCATATTGGTCTGTATGCCGACGGGTCTCCGGGTGGTTTCCCCGCCTTTGGCAATAGTACCAGGCTCTGCCTCTTCCAAGCTTCTGGGAAAATTCCAATAGCCACTTCTAAATCCAGGTTCAGAACTCCGTCCGGACCTGGGGCCTTACCTACAGGGGCTTTGCTATCCCCGCAAGTTCCACATCGTGACCCTCTTCTTATCGCCAGCCTCAGTCCCCGGCTGTCCTACGAAAGGAGGCCAAGGACTAGGGTCATAACGCGGAAAAAGCCCCTCGATGATCCCCTCCAACATCTCTGGAGATTGCTCTGTTGGAGCCATTACACCTCTCGTCTTGGCCATAACGATCCTGTAGGCGTCACCCCACGGGTTCGCATTAGCACTCTGACAGAGACCCTCGCAGCAGGCCTTTTTGCTTGCTCTTATCTCGGTTGTATCGGCTGTATCTCTTCCTCTGATCGTGCTCGCTGCATCCGTCGCCTAGCCCGTAGGCAGACGCGGCGCAGGTCCGCAATCGCGTCGGTCCACCAGTAAGCCTCCCATTTCTAGGGTGGACTCGCCTAGGCAGTGTCGCATCACACGCACGTGAGAGCTCCGCTACCAGCTCGTCGCCGTCTAAACCAAGTAAGTTTCGCACACGACGGAGCGCCTCCCTAAATACCCCTCTTCGAAGTATGATGTCTTCCACCTGGGAGGGCTTGGCCTTGGCCTAGCCGCCTCTTCCTCTACCCGATGCCTGCTGTTGTTGTAGTCGATACTGTAGCGAACCGCCAGGTGATCGCTATGAGTGTATCCATCGTCTGCCCTCCAGTTCGAACTACTTGTTTGGCCATGACTGCAAAAAGTAACGTCAATGTTTGACTCCGCACCGTTCCGACTGTAGGTACTCTTGGTACCGACGTTAGCCAGATCGACATCTAGCACAGCGTCTCTTGCAGGATCTGACCCCGCTGGTTCGTGAAACGGCTTCCCCATTCCACGGCCCAGACATTAAAGTCACAAGCCATTACCACCGGCCTTCGCCCTGTTAGAATGGTCGTCTTACAGTCAAGCATCTGCGTGAACTGCTCGATCGACCAACGCGGAGGCGCATAACAGCTACAGAAGAAAACCCCGTTTACTTTGGCGACCACGAAGCCCTCATAGGTAGTAGACACCAATTCCTGGACGGAGTACTTACCCGTCGTCCATATCGCCGCCATTTTACCACACCCATCCGCGACCCAGTTGCCGTTGCCGGCGGGTACACGGTAAAGGTCTGCTATGATGGCGATATCCGACTTCCACTCAGAAACTGCCTGACAAAACAGTTGCTGAGACGCATCACAGTGGTTCAGGTTCAGCTGCGTTACCTGCACTGTGATTTGTTCCCTGTGGCTTTCTTGCAGGCCGGGCACCTTGGACCACCCGTTGGGTGTCTGTTGTTCGTGGATTTCCCAGTACAAATCAGACACGTGGGTGGACTCGTGCAGCCTTGTGCCTTATGCCCTTCGCCGCCGCATCTCCTACACAACTTGCTCCTGTCAGGGCCTTTACAGTCCCACGACTTGTGCCCTGGTTCAAAGTACCGGAAGCAAGCACTCGGTGGCTCATGCAGGGTCAGATGGCAAACTGACCAGCAAACCTTTAATATCCCTATTTTAACGGACCTATTCGCGTCCGCCACAGGTAGCTGAACCAAGGCTACCTGCGTCCCTACCAGGCCCTTCCGTAGCCGAATGACTGCAGCGGCCACCTCTACCTCGCACTGTTGCCGCAGTGCCATGACGGGATCCTCGGCGCTTGTTAACTCGTTCAGGTTCCTCACCTTCAGAGTCGCCTCCGCCGTCAGAGCCCTCACCTCCACACCTTCGCCCAGGACTTCTCCCGCCAACAGTTTGTAGGCGGCGCCCTTTCGCTTCTTGTCGCGCTTTAGCTCGATAATCATCTCGCCCGTACGAATACGTCTAATACTGCGCACGTCGGCTCCGAGATCGTCGAGCTTGGCGCCGCTCCGCATCGCCTTCAAGACGTCCGAGTACTTAGACTTTTCCGTCTTGATGACGAGCGCGTCGCCTTTGTCGCGCTTGGCACCTGCTCTATTACGCCGTCGTGGTTTGGCATCCCTAGCAACCTTTGCCTGCGGATTTTTCTTCTTCTTTCGCATCCGCTCCACCTTCGTCCAAGGATGGTCCTCTCCTTGGTTTGCCCTAACCTGTGGTACCTGAGGGCCTATCATCGGTCGCAGCCCACCCTTCCCAGTTTTCCGGGACGCCTGGCTGGGGTCCGACTTGCCGGCATTACTGCCGACCTTCGGGGTTAGTACCCGCCGTCACCAGACAGCTCCTCACCTGACGTCTGCCTCACTCGCTTCTGCGATTGCTTGTCATGACAAGCAGTGGCATCCGACGCAGTTTTGGACTGCCGGCGAAAGCGAAGGACTCAGTCTGGGTAGACTTCGTATCCCTTGATTTAGCCGGTTCCGCAGCTGCCAAAGCTTTCACGAGATTTTCGTGATTCTGCTTGGCATCATCAATCGACTTACGA
This sequence comes from Aedes albopictus, assembly GCF_035046485.1. Classification (NCBI taxonomy): domain Eukaryota; kingdom Metazoa; phylum Arthropoda; class Insecta; order Diptera; family Culicidae; genus Aedes; species Aedes albopictus. The sequence goes on along the minus strand of NC_085136.1, from coordinate 141,978,835 downwards.
AGTCGCAACAGGCTTGCTAATGTTGGGCTTCGTGGACGCAAAGTCGATGACTTTGCCAAGCTGCTGCACAGCAATATCCATCGCGGACATCCCCTCATGTCTTTGGTTAACGGCCCTCGTCAACCACGCTCCGTCCATGATCATCACCGGCTGGCTTGCCGGTGTGATCGGAGCACCCACGCTGAAGCTGCGTACGCTGCTTCCCGCTCCTATCTCCTGACTTCTCCTAATCGGAGACCTCATCAACCCACTCCTTGCGAAGGGGTTGACCTCACCACTACCGCTTCCTCCTGTATTCTGATTATTTTTTATTGTTCTTCATGCTTGAACCCACGAGTAGCACCGGAAAAAAAGTCGGTTATCACAAGACTTTGGGTAAGAGCTTTAAGCGCTAAAGTCGAAGGTAGTAATGTGTACCGTCGTCTCCTTCAGTTGAACCATCTATGACTTTGTCGATGAGTTTTTTGCGGCGCTTTTACTCGTCCTTCCTCAAACGCCCTGTGACCGCATATTTACACCTTCAAGCAACAATGTCTTTTGGCAAGCACCACAAAACGGATCGTTAACGACGACATTTTTTATTTTCACTCCACATCGTAGAATATGGAACCACATGGCTTGACTATCGATTAATAGGAATATACAGGTATTTCATCCTCGTGGTGAGTCTTAAGCTCAGTCGATAGCAGTGCAGCTGTGTGTAGTAAACTTGACTGGGTTCGATTTTCAGTTTCCTAGATTTTGGGGTTTACCGTCGTCTCCAGCTTTGGACATAGAATAATTTGTGCTGTTTAGATTTTTAACCTTTCTGATTTGTGCTATCACGCCATCGCAAAGAAACAGAACCTATATCCAAGTTGGGGTGTAATGCTACAAAAAGGAGGGTTGCATCATCGCACACGAACAAAATTTCAATTCCGGTGAATACTTTTCCAATCGACGGCCGATCGACGCTGTGAAACACCTACCAACAGATATTCGTTCGTAGACTGCCATGTTCTGAGAAGAAAGGAGAACCGGGGTGCGTGTTGTGCACTGAATATGAAATCAATTTTTCCGCGCGAGGTTTCAATCACTTTCCGCCACCATCTCTGTGACTAGGGTATGATATGGGGTGGGGGCATGGATGTGATGGAGTTAGAAAATAGGAAACACTCATCGCCGCCCCCAGCCAGATCAGGCGCAACACAGTCACGTGCCGACCCGGACGGGGCCGATGTGTGTGGTATTCGCTTTGAAATAGACGCAGGAGATTGCTATAATATGTGGTTTGCGGTTTTGACATGGGCAAATTAATTTTGCCGAGAGTGTAAGCTTCGGTTGATTGATTCCATCCAAGTGCTAATGGATGGGATTTTCAGCAGGTGGATGCTTTGTATTGCTATTGGGTAATTGAATCGACTACATATGCTGATACTTTTAGTATACCCAATCCAGGAATGGAAAATGTCATGCAATACCATGACTACAAAGCCATGGCATTTTTTCAGTTAGAAAACTTCCTATGTGAATTGCGGCGAATTTTGAGCTTGAAAAATTAACAATGCTGTTTATAGAACTTCCAAGCTGCCTTGCTGTTCTTGAGCTTTTGAATGCATATGTTACTGAACTAATGGAGGAACCTGGTTGGTATATTTCTTCCGCTGTCTTGTGCTGTCAGTGCCTGTGCGTGTTCTCTGCATAGTTCGGGTGTTTGTCAAAGCACTGCTTCACGCGTTCGAACGCCTCACGTTGGTCCGTCGAGAGGCTTCCGTCCTTATTCCGGAACTTTTCAGTTAGCGGCACAAATACATTGCGTGATGCATTGAGCTTCCGGTAGAACTTCCGTGTTTTTTTTGGCATGGTACACTAAAACTCCAAGGGCGCGTTGGTCCTCTCCACGTAGGGTCCATGTTTCGTGCCCATAGAGGACGACCGGTCTTATCAGCGTTTTGTAGATAGTTAACATCGTGTTACGGCGAACTTTATTCGATCGTAGAGTTCTGCGGAGTCCAAAGAAGGCACGATTTCCTGCCACAATGCGCCTCTAAATTTTTCTGCTGGTGTCGTTGTCGGCGGTCACCAGTGAGCCCAAGTACACAAATTCTTCAACCGCCTCGATTTTATCACCAATCACCATCGATATAAATTCGGGGTGGCGGGCGCGCTGATTCCTCCCTGGAGCCCTTTGCCATCATGTACTTTGTCTTCGACACATTAATGATTAATCCGATTCGCTTGGCTTCATTCTCTAGTCGATGTACGTTTCCACCATCGTCTCAAATTTGCGTGCAAGAATATCAATATCATCAGCGAAACCAATCAGCTTAACGGACTTCGTGAAAATCGTCCCACTCGTGTTTATCCCGGTCGCCTTATAACACCTTCTAACGCACGGGTTCCCAACCGGTGGTCCGCGGCCCCCTGGGGAGGCGTGAAGTCAGTCAAGGGGGGCCGCGATGTTACCAAAAAAAATGTTAAATTTTTATTCTATTTTGTGCAAATTATACCAATTTAAGGAACAAATTTTTAGTATAAAACGCTTTCAGAAGAAAAAAATTGCAGCTGCGCTGCTATTTTTCTGCTACGACTCAAATTCAATGTTCATGACATCATTCTAACGAGAAAAAAAAAATAAACAAAAAATAAAAAAAAATTGCCAGGTATCGAAGGGCTTTCTTCGCTGCCGTAGCAGCCACCGAATCGCGCGTAAAAGTCCGGCACACACTAACGATAATCACTGGCCGGGGGCTTGGGTCGCCACAAGCCCTTTGTGTCCAGTACCACTGCCAATTCTTCAACGAACGGCCGTCTTTGCTCTTCGGCCCTTTCACTAGGGCCCGAGCGTGTTATAAAACAATCTAGATCACAGGTGACGCGGCCTGACGGGCCTTATCACCAGGGGTTCCCCAGGCTTCTGGTCACGGCCACGGAAGTCTTATGGGGCGGGTAACAACCACCTCTTTTCCCAGGGCCGGCTCTTCGCTATGGGACTGATCAGGGCACAAAGAATCTAAACACCGCACTTCACTTTTAATACCGATTTATTTTACCTTTTTTTGATGTGTGTGTGTCGTGTCGGGTGTAATGTGTAGGCTGGCCAGCGATGACGGAATCTCGATGTGGGATATGGGATGCTCTGCTTCTCGGCGTGGGCTCGGGAACTCTGGCCCAAGATGGCGACTGGATGGTGTGACTACTTGATCACCGGCGGTCGTGCCGATATCTCGGTGGAGCTTGGTTGCTGTTTCCTGGCTGACCAGGGGTTCTCAGCCGAGCACTAATGGGTCCTATAGCAACACGAGGGATGGGGGTCTTAGGGTTGGAACACTTTCACAAGATCACTCCTAATTTTATACCTGACTATAATCTGCTATATGCACAGCGTAACTTTTCAATTAAACTAAGCTTTCGCTTTGGAATCACTGGTATTTGTAAAAAAACTCGATCTTATTCCTCCGGAGGTTCAAGTCGAAAAGACCCGATCTTGTGCTCCAAACCCTTTATAGACCTTCCCACGATCCTCATCCTCCTCCCAAAGCCTCTCGTTGTCCATCTTTCCTGTCCCTACATCCTATTCATATTTCCAATGCCCACCTTGTCCTTCTGTCATCCCGGGATTCCGATGTCATAAGTGTCATGTGTTCAATTGTGTGGAGTAAGTTAACAATATTTGTTTGTTATTCAATTTGGCGGTTGATTTTCTGGGAGTGGCTTACCTAGCTATATACATATTACTGTTATACTCACCCTATTGGGTGATAATTCATGATGAACTCTAGTATGGCTATATCTCTCCTCTCATATTTAATCTACTCGCTTGCTCTGGATTGGGTTATAGGGTAAATGTACCAGAATGGTAACACTACCCCACACTCCCCGTAAAAATAAATTGATTCATCAATTTATTTTGAACTTCACATAGGACTACTATCAATTTATTTCCGGAATAATATTGTAGAAAGGTACTTTCAGGGTTGAGTTTGCCTTTCGCAAGTCTCGGAATCCGAAAGAGCAAATAGTTCAACGCTTAGTGTACTAAACAGAAATCTTGCCACATTTAGGCAAGTAACCATTTACTAACGTCTTTACCCTTATTCTCTTGATTAATTGGTCCCTTCCCGTAATCTCAATAAAATTGAGAGGATGAGTTCTGAGGTTGTTGGTATGAGCTGCACGAGATAAAGCTGATCTCAAGCGATTAATTGGCATGCTGACTGTGATTGGAGAAGGTTGTATTTTATTGCTGACTAACTGGTGTACTGTTGTAAACGAATTTTCACTATTGGAGGAATTTGATCTTTGCTGCTGGTAATCGTAGGAAAAATATTAGCGCTAGATATTTTTCGCAGCCCAACGGAGTTGTGGCATTGACCATTTGTGACGACATTGACCGGTATTACTCTTATTGTGCAAACTACGACATCAGTGAGCGTGATCAGGCAACTGAAACTAATAAGATGGCTAATTTGCAACCAAACGGAACAAATTTGGGCAGTTTTCGTGTGATTTGTGGATTGACTATATGAACGTGAACCAGACAATCGAGTACCAAATGACCTGACCTTGAACTTTATCTCACTCTCCCGAGATTGTGACTTCCACCCACAATTTAGGGTTTTGGTACTGCTCACTTAAACTTATTTTAATGAAACCTGCCAAAGTTTCTGTAGGGATCTTATTTCTAAACTTTATTTTATGAATATTAAAAAAACAAAAAAAAACTCTTAATTCATATTTGTTGGATAATAGACAAGATAAGTTGGATTTATTTACACCTCTTTAGGAACTTTCAGACTCCGGCCCCCCTGGTCGTAGATCAGCTGCTGAAAAGATTCCTATATTTTTTCCGGAGCTGTCTAGGAGCTCGTACGAACTTGTACCACGGCGGGCCACGATCGTACAGGGGATGTATGTGGGTCCCAATTTCGCATTATATGCATCTGCCGCTGAGGATTGGGCAAAATTTCGCCGAAAAACCTTTTGACCAATTTGATAGATCGGTGCAGCCTTCTTGAAGCGCAAATTGTAATTGTGGGCACTCTTCTCGTGGGCTTTGGCGAGATTTTTGTGCACCGCATCGAAAATAGCTTTGTCTACCTTCAGTTTCTGGTCAATTCTACCTTCTTCAGTGAGCTCCTTCGTATCAACGTCAAGCTTGTGTTCGTCTCCGTCGGCTACAATCTCGTGGCCGTAGAGAACTCTATAGGGTGTAAACCCCGTAGACGAGTGACGAGTATTATTGATGGTGTACTCAATCTCTGAGATACGAGTATCCCACAAACGTTGGTTCGTCTTTACGTAGGTTCGAATACAGGATGTAATACTTCGGTTTAATCTCTCGACTGGGTTCGCCTGACTGTGGTGGCGAGAGTTGGCCCAGTGCTGGACATGGTATCGGTCGAGAAAGGCTTTGAACTCTTTACTGAGGAAGCAGCTAGCATTGTCAGTAATTAAAATCTCTGGCACGGAATAGCGTCTAAACCAGTGCTGCTCCATCAGACGGATAACCACATCGGAGGCAATTTTCTTGACGGGAAACAGCATCGTCCATTTGGAAAAGAGATCCATTAGAACCAGAAGATGTGTGTTACCTGACTTGCTGCGCGGCAACGATTGGATAAAATCCATCGAAAGTATTTGAAATGGTTTTGTCGTCAAACGTTGTTTGCCCATTTCTGGGTGCTGAGAGACGTTTGTTGGCTTGACCTCTTTGCACTGGTGGCAGCTCTGAACGTATTTCTTGATAGAAGTTGCCATATTAGGCCAGAAATACCGCTGTCGCACCTTATCTAACAATTTCTCATAGCCTATGTGGAACGCATTATCGTGCTCCTTCTGAAGGACCTCCTTTCGAAGACCTTCAGGTACACAGAATTTCCATTCGTACCGATAATCAAAGACTTCGGTCTTTTTTTTTTTTTTTACTTATTCGTTTATTTGGAAGGCTCGGGCGCCACATGGGCATAACTGAGCCGAAATCTTTTGTTTTTACAATGATTTTACATTTTACAATTTATTACTGCCTTAAAACTATGTTAGTTTGGGAAGCCGAAGTACTCGCGGCTGTTTCGAGGTTAAGGATTGAAAGAAAAAAAAAAATAATAAAATAAAATTGGGAAGGGGGGGTTTATGGGTTTAAAACTAAATTATTTGCTAACTTATACTAAAACATTGATGGGACAAATTGTCCATATCTGTAACGGAACCAAAAAGAAAGGACTTTATCGGTAGAAAACGACAAGAAGAGGACAAACGGAAGGGGGGTGACGACAGACAGGGGCGAACAACAAAACCAAAGGCGGACAACGAAAACATGGAACGTACTACATCAAACTCTGACATCAACACGTTTCAAAAACTGGTAAATCAGGTTCATGTATTCCAAATCAAGTCCTGCCAACACTTCTCTAACGGGTTTCTGTTGTTTTCCTCGGACCCGGAGAATTTCATGCAGCTCAGATCTGACCTCACGATACTCATTGCATCCCCACACGACATGTTCGATATCCTGGAAAGCCACGCCACAGACACAGAGATTGCTTTCTGAGAGCCCAATACGGAAGGTATGTGCGTTCAACAAATAGTGGTTGGACATCAGCCGACACATCACACGAATGAAATCGCGGCCTAAATCCAACCCTTTGAACCATGGCTTCTTCGACACCTGTGGAATGATGGAGTGCAACCATCTACCCATCTCCCCATCTCTCCATTTGTGTTGCCAGCTGATCAAGGTCTCCTGACGGGCCAATGCAAAAAATTCGTCGAAGGCGATTTGACGCTCGTAAATATCGCCTTCGCTAGCGCCCACCTTAGCCAGAGAGTCCGCTTTCTCATTGCCCGGAATTGAGCAATGTGAAGGGACCCAAGCTATGGTGATGATGTATGAGCGTTTGGACAAAGCACTCAAGACTTGGCGTATTCCTTTCAGGAAGTACGCTGAGTGCTTCATCGGTTTCATTGACCGAACAGCCTCCAGAGAGCTTAGACTGTCGGTAAAAATGAAGTAGTGCTCAGGTGGAAGAGTGCGAATGTACTCTAAGGTGTAGTATATAGCCGCTAGCTCAGCAATGTATACCGAACATGGCTTTTGAAGCATGAAGGTGGCGCTATGAAATTCGTTGTAGACACCGAATCCAGTCGAATCATCGGTTTTGGAACCATCTGTGAAGAACTGTCTGGCCCCGCTAACATGCCCGAACTTACTTGCAAAAATTTGTGGAATACCTATGCAACGAAAAGATTCTGGTATACCGGTGATCTCATCCTTCATAGAGAGATCAAAATCCACAGAGGAGCTGTCGAAGTCTGAGAAGTTGTCACGATTGGTGTTAACCGGAGATGGCCTTACCTCCAGTGTCATGTACCAGTAGTACACACTCATAAAACGAGTTTGGGGATTCTGTTCGAGCAGCTTTTCGAAGTTTTCTATGACTAACGGATTCACAACCTCACATCGGATGAGGAACCGGAACGACAACTCCGCAAAGCGGTCTGTCAGAGGCTGTACACCAGCAAGTACCTCTAAACTCATAGTGTGAGTCGAGTTCATGCAACCTAACGCGATCCGAAGGCAACGGTACTGAACCCGTTGAAGTTTCAGCAAGTGTGTTTTCGCCGCGGATTGAAAACAGACAAGGTTGCAACCATTCATTTGCAAAAATTTACATTCATTTGCTATTATCTCAGTTCAGAAGCATGCTATCGAAAAACAATGTATGGATGAATTGAACCTTGTAGTTTTATCTGAAAGTTCGCCGAATAGCATTAGAGTCGCACACGCATACCAAAGTCATGAGCGAGCTGTGAAGGCAACTCTCCACGCGGTGAATATAAATTTCATTCACGCTGTGGAAAGTTGCCTTCACAGCTCACTCACGACTTTGGAATGCGTGTGCGACCCCAATGTTATTCGGCAAACTTTCAGATAAAACTACAAGGTTAAATTCATCCATACATTGTTTTTCGATAGCATGCTTCCGAACTGAGATAATAGCAAATGAATGTAATTTTTTGCAAATGAATGGTTGCAACCTTGAAAACAGAAGCTACCGTATTCTAAAACCGATAGAATGGTGGTTTGGTACAACCTGATCAGATCTTCCGGGTGTGCTCCCCACCATGTTCCGGTAATAGTTCGCATAAAGTTGATTCGTTTTTGGCATTTCTGTATCAGATACACAATGTGCTTCCCCCAGGTGCATTTGGAGTCGAACCAGATGCCGAGGTATTGTGAAGACATGCTATGAGTGATTGTCTTACCCATTAGAACGAGCGGAAACTTAGCCGGTTTGTGTTTTTTAGAAAAGACAACCATCTCAGTTTTCTCCGGAGAGAATTCGATACCCAGCTTCAGAGCCCAAGTAGACAAATTGTCCAAAGTATCCTGTAGTGGCCCTTGCAGATCGACTGCTATTGATCCCGTCACAGAAACAACACAGTCATCCGCAAGCTGTGTTAACGTGCAATTTTCCATGAGACAATCATCAATGTCTCTGACATAAAAATTGTAAAGAAGGGGGCTTAAACATGAACCCTGGGGGAGACCCATGTAGCTAATTCGTGAAACTGTCAAGTCGCCATGAGCAAAGCTCATCTGCTTCTCAAACAGCAAATTGTACAAAAAGTTGTTCATAATAGGTGAAAGGCCGCTTTCGTGCAGTTTGTCGGAAAGAACATCGACACAAACTGAATCAAAAGCCCCCTTGATATCCAAAAACACTGAGCCCATTTGCTGCTTTTGCGCAAAGGCAAGTTGAATTTCTGAAGAAAGCATCGCAAGACAGTCGTTCGTTCCTTTGCCTCTGCGGAAACCAAATTGTGTATCTGACAACATGCCATTCGATTCAACCCATTTGTCCAGTCGAAAGAGAATCATCTTCTCCAACAACTTCCGTAGACAAGACAACATCGCGATTGGACGGTACGAATTATGATCCGACGCGGGTTTACCGGGTTTTTGAATAGCTATCACTCTCACTTGCCTCCAATCATCCGGAATGATGTTGTTATCCAGAAACTGATTGAACAAGTTCAACAAGCGCCTCTTAGCCACGTCGGGGAGGTTTTTAAGCAAGTTGAACTTAATTCGATCCATTCCTGGAGCGGAATTGTTACATGAAAGAAGAGCAAGTGAGAATTCAAACATCGAAAACGGTCTATCCATATCGTCCCTATCCTCGGAAACATCACGAATCATTCGCTCCACGGGTACGGAATCTGGACAAACTTTTTTTGCGAACTTGAGAATCCACCGAGGAGAGCTTTCTCGATCCTCGTTTACCGACGACGCGTTACGCATTCTTCTCCCGACGTTCCAAAGAGTTCTCATCGAAGTCTCGCGCGACAAACCCTCGACGAACCGACGCCAATAACCGCTTTTCTTCGCCTTGATCAAGTTCTTAAACGTGCTTTCAAGGGAAGTGTACCGCTTAAAGTTTTCGACCGAACCGCGTTTCCGAAACGCTTTGAACGCAGCGGATTTCTCGCGATAGATTTCTGTACACTCGCTATCCCACCACGGATTGGGGGGTTTCCTGCGAACCGAAGGACCTGGCACTGGCCGACGTTGTGCCTGAAGCGCGCTACTGATGATCAGTTCTGATAGAAACTGATACTCTTCCCGCGGTGGAAGGACTTCTACCGATTGCTCACCGTCGATAATTGCTTCCGCGTACTTCCCCCAGTCAATGTGTTTCGTGAGGTCGTAGGAAATGTCGATAGATGGAGGTTGACGTGAACCATTGGAAATAGAAACAACGATCGGAAGGTGATCACTACCATGGGGATCCTGGATAACCCTCCATGAGCACTCCAGCGATAGTGAGCTCGAACAGATTGAGAGGTCTAATCGGCTGTCTCTAGGACTGCCATCTTTAGCTGGAGGCGCCACTCGCGTAACTTCTCCGGTGTTCAAAATTGTCATGTTGAAGTCGTCGCAGAGGTCATATATCAAAGTTGATCGGCTGTCATCGTACAGTTCCCCCCAGCCTGTACCGTGGGAGTTGAAATCTCCCATAAGCAGCCGTGGCTCAGGCATAACCGAGCAGATGTGGGCGAGATCCCTGCGAGATATCGCAGTTCTCGGTGGAAGATATATGGAGGCAACACTGAGGGTTTTACCTCGGATAGTCACCTCACATGCGACGGCTTCGATGCCCGTCACCGGATGAAAATCGACTCTGTAAAATGAGTGCTGCTTTTTGATCCCTAAAAGCACCCCTCCGTATGAGTCGGCCCGATCAAGACGGATGATGTTGAAATCGGAAAAAGGTAAGGTTACATCGGTTGTCAGCCATGTTTCGGATAGCGCAAAAACATCGCATTGTAAATTGTTAATTAAAAATTTGAAAGCGTCTAATTTTGGTACGATACTACGACAGTTCCAGTGTAGCACAGAAATCATATCTTCGACCTCGGTGGTTAAATTAGCCATCGAAAGATACGAATGTCGCAAGGAGGGGCATTTTAGAAGCCAACTGCTTCAAAAGAGGGGACACACAAGGAAGAAGTGCTTTGACAATGCTCTTCACTGAGTCGGAAGCATTAAAGAAGTTTAGGATGATGTCTACGATGCCAGAAAGCGTAAACATCGGAGCACCAAGGGGTTGTTCCTGGTTCTCCGAATGCTGTCCCTCTGGCTGAGAAGTCGAAAAAATTGGGACATCTGGGATTTTTGATGTTCCCGGGAGCGAAGGAAAGTCACGTTCATCTTGGATTTTGAATCCAGGAGGTGAACGTTTGGCGCCTTTCTTAACCCTCCTAGAATTTGTCACGGTGGGTTGGGGGTCACTGCTAGGCAGATTCCGAGGTTTTTTGGTGGGTCTCTGGAGCCTCATCCGTTTCCTGGTTTCACCCTTGAAAACAAAGGGAACCCCGTCCCCGACCTCAGAGTCAGAGCCCTGATCATCGAGAGATAAAGAGGAGTAGATGTTACGGGATTCAACGGCCGGGGCAGCTTTTTTCAGCATTTCGGCGTAGCTTCGCCGTGATCGTTGCTGCAACGACCGTTTTTGATGTTTTTTCTGCTGTATGTACCTTGGGCAAGCCATCAGATCATGTGGACGGTCGCTACCACAATAAACACACTTAGGCGGCGTTTTACACGCACCGTCCACATGCCTCTCGCCGCATGTTGCACAGCGAGGTTTGTTGCAGCAGTATAGGGCGGTGTGGCCCAGCTGCTTGCAATTGGTGCAGTTCATAACCTTCGGTACATACAGCCTCACAGGTAGCCGAAGTTTGCCCATCACCAGCAGATCTGGTAATGCAGATCCGGAGAAGGTCACACAAAATTCATCAGATGGTGTGTAAACCTTCTTCTCGCCCTCCTGGGAGACCGAATGCAGTTGCCGGCAATCCAGTATCTGGACAGGAGGTAGAGAAGGGTTATGGAAACGACCACAGCCTTGCATGATCGTTTCGCAGGTCAAAGATGCGTCGGCGACCTTCCCCGAAATCTCTACCTGAGCGCTTGGGACGTACACTTGATACTCAAGTGTAAACAACTCACAGGCCACAATCTCATTAGCCTGTTTTCGGTCGCCTACTGTCACCCGAAGCTTAGCTGTACCAACCATGTCAATGGAAACAACGGAAGAATACCGCTTAGTCAGATCCTTGCTGATTTGAACGGTGTTCAAACGTTTGCCTTTGGGTCGGAAGAAAACAACATATGGCCCGCCAAAGTCGGGAGGGTAGGCCTTGAGGCGGGGGGACGTTTGAGGTGTATTATTGGCGTCCATTGCAGACACTCCAGATTGAGGGGTGCCAAAGGGGTTCACATTGTTAACAATTTGTTGGGTCGGTGCACCCGACGCCAACAACAAGGCTTCATTGATGGTATATGACGTACCCCCGCCATCCTCATCATCACCCATTGCGGCAGTTAATCACCGCCACGGGGCACACGCTCAAAAAAAAAAACAACGATCACGACGATCAAAATTGAATCGAACACAAACACAAAATATCAACACAAATAGGAAAGGGAGAAAAATAAACTACTAATATACTGTATAAAAACTAATCAAACGAGATGGTAAAGTGGAGGGAAACAACGAGGGGGGACGGTGTACTTAACTTTTTTGCGCTTCGGTAGCGCCGACGGCTTGACGGCCGACGTTGGGCGCTTCCGCGCGGGGAGAAAAGATGCCACCGACGACCAGCGATGACTGCCGGCCCGCACTGCGGTGGTGGTGGTAACGACCGATGACCTGCTCTCTCTCTCTCTGTTCGCACTGCTGCTGGGTTGGTATTGGTCGAAGACTGCTTACACACACGTTGGCCGGACACTCACCAGCACGATCCAAGCGTGCGCGTATGGCGCAGCCCGAATGGCGACGAAAAATGCCGGAACACGTGGACGGATTTACGTACGCACGGAAATTGCACTTTGCGATGAACAATGATATTGCCAAATTAATCAATCTTCCAAGCGTAGCTCGGGATAATCACTGTACTTGTGGAATAGACTTTCAACTCGAAAAAACCACTGAAATTAATGGAAAAACGAGAAAAAGCCCGGACGCACGGAACTAACGACTGTCTCGCGCGATAGCTCGACAACGAATGACTTCGGTCTTTGTCGGTACGAATTTATAAAGATTTCCCGCTTCTACACGATAGTCCAAGTTTTCCTCAGGGGATGCCTGAACTTTGGTGAGCAGATCATGATACCAATCATCCTCTGATACTTCGAGCTCTTCCACGGCCCGAGAAATCGCATCAGGGATAATATTGTCCCTGCCCCGTCGGTGTCTGATCTCAAAGTCGTACCCCTGGAGATCTATACTCCATCTACTTAAACGAGATGAAGATTTCCACTTTCCGTTCATTATGTGTGTAAGCGCCGATGCATCGGTTATTACCACAAAATGCATCCCTTCGATGTAGGGACGAAATTTTGATATAGCCGATATGACTGCTAAACCTTCTTTTTCGGTTGCAGCGTAGGACTGTTGAGCGGGGGTCAATTTTTGAGAGAAATAGGCGATAATCTTTTCGCCGTCGTCGTGCACTTGGATCAACACAGCGGCTATGGCATTATCACTGGCGTCCGTTTGTATCTGAAAGGGCAAGTCAAAATTCGGATTGCTCAATATCGGAGCCGATATCAAGCTCTCCTTGAGGCGAACGAAAGCTGCTTCGGCCTCATCGTTCCACACTATACCCTTGGGCTTCTTTCTGAGAAGGTTTGAGAGAGGGGCACTTATCTCGCTAAAGGCAGCAATGAAGCGCCTATAATAATTTGCCATACCCAAAAATCGGCGTAAAGCACGAATTGAGCTGGGTCGTTCGTAGTTGAGGATGGCATCCACTCTCTCGGGATTTGGACGAATACCCTCGGGAGTTAACAAATAACCGAGGTACGGTAACTCAGTTACGCAAAACTTTGATTTTTGCAAATTGATTGACAAGTTTGCGGATTTGAGTCGCTTTGCGACTTCACGAAGACTACGAAGGTGGGCCTCGAATGTGTCGCTTACCACGACAATATCGTCGAGGTAAACGAACACATTCGGTTCCAGTTCACCATAGCCTAATACCTCGTCCATCAAACGAGACAAACTCGCCGGGCTGTTGACGAGGCCAAAAGGCAGTCTGGTGAACTGGAACAGTCCTCTACCCACCACCGAAAAGGCCGTATACTTTCTTGAGTCTACATCGAGCGGAATTTGCAGAAAGGCTTTGGTCAAATCAATCGTGGTCATGTACTTGCTCGCTCCTAACCGACTCAGTATACGGTCTTGATGGGGGAGAGGATAGGCGTCCCTTCGAGTTCGTTCTTTGAGACGACGTGCGTCTAAACATAATCTCACATCACCTGAAGGTTTGATAACAGGGACAGTGCTAAGAGCCCAGTCACTATGACTCTTCTCAATTACTTTTTGGGCCAAAAGATTGTCAATTTCGGTATTGACCTTTCTCTGCATCTCTGGAGAGGTGGGGTAGGGGTTAATCCGAATCGGCGGAGAGTGTTGAAATTCCTCCTTTATTTCTATTTTATGCGAAATCAGCGGTGTGACATCAAGGATCTCACCATCGATCGCGGCTTTGAAAAGTTGTTTTGCGATCTCCAGTTGAGCTCTCTGCTCCTCTGTGAGATCTGACACTGGTTCTACTCGGGAGTTCAGTTCAACACTTGCTTCATCAATCCTAACGAACTCTTCCTCTCCATGCAGAGTTGGTCGTATATTAAACGCTCTCCAGAAATCTTCGAAGCCCAGAATGAGTCTTCTTCGGAGTTCGGGAGCAACTAGTGTGGGTATGATTCGGGTTCGGTCCCGAAATGTAATCGGCAGGTATACAAGACCTCTAACAGGAACATCTTTTCCTTCTGCAGTTTTCACTGAAGTAGGGGTTGGGTGTAGTTTTAATTTCAACGACTTAATGAGTTTTTCAGATCCGATTCCTAGTACCGATCGCTGAGCACCGCTGTCTAGGAGCCCAAGTATTTCAATGCCTAAAACATCTACCTTGGCAAACGGTCTGCCATCTCCTTGAACGTGAACAAAAATTTCATCGACTTTGTGCTGCGAATCATAGTCGGACAAAGAAAGCGGCTCAAAGCCACTGCAATTTAGTTGGTTGGATAAACTAGAAAGTGGAGGACTTTTGAGGTCTGTATCAGCTGGCCTCCTTATGCTGATCCCTCCGGGTTTTTTGGACAAACCGGGCACTGACTTGTAAAGACCTCCGGGAATCCGCACACCCTGCAAAACATGCCTTTCTTCTCGGGACACTCACTATAGTGATGCCCCTGATTGCGGCAATTATAACATGTTCCTATTGGTGGTCTCTGAAAACGTGTGGGCAGATCTTGAATTTTCTCATTAGACGGTTCTTTCGCGAATTTTTGATTTCTCTCCTCTCTTGACCCTTGTTCCTTTCTTTCATTTCTCCCCTTTTCCTTCTGACCCCTTTTCTCTTCGACCGAATCTTTCGGTTTTGGCTGATTTCGACTGTTGGTGGAAACTCGCGTGCTATTTCCAGGGTTGCCAATTTTAGCCTTATTTGCATTTGAGGTCACCTCGCTAACTTGATTACTGCGTGTCCGATTCTGAAAATCTGACTGTTTTTGCAGAAAACTAAAATTCTCGTCCACTTTTCTCCCGTACCTACGTAATTTGCTCAACGATTTGATTCCCGCTCCTGTCAAGGCGTTTTTATAATCATGGCGCATATTGCGCCAGATTATTTTGAATTTTCTTTTCTCAGATAACTGCTTAGTCATCGATTGGAAGATCTTTTGGATCTCATGGAAATAGTCGGAAAACTTTTCCCCTCGTAACTGACGACGGTTGGTAGCCTGAACCTCTAACTGAAAATCAATGTCAGGAGGAAGGAATTCTCGCTTCAGCTCCTTTTTAAGTTCCGACCAATTTCGAAATTCCCCATTATCCACTCCGTCTATATACCAATCCTTCGCTCGACCAGTAAACAGATGTATGGCCGACCGAAACAATTCACGATCCGAAACATCCTCAGACCGGCAACGCATTTTAACCTCTTTTAAAAATTCTGCTATTTTCCTTCCA
This sequence comes from Aedes albopictus, assembly GCF_035046485.1. Lineage (NCBI taxonomy): Eukaryota > Metazoa > Arthropoda > Insecta > Diptera > Culicidae > Aedes > Aedes albopictus. The sequence goes on along the minus strand of NC_085136.1, from coordinate 141,963,314 downwards.
TCATCTTTGCCATCATATCTGAGTTTCCACTCCGCTACTGGAATCCTTTTCATGCTTTTCTTACTTTTCCTATGCTTCTTCTTTTGTTTTCTTCTCCTCTTCCTCTCTTCCTCTGTTGAGTTGGATGAACTATCCGCACTCAAACTCGAGGATTCTGAGCTCTCTGAACTCTCTGACGAGTCTAACGAGAGAGTTTCCTCAGACGAATCGGAGCAAACATTCTTCCTCTTTTTCTTTCTACCTTCAGCATTCTTGCGATTTCGCTTTTCTTTTTTCTTATATATTTGTTTCTGTTCTAGGCTATCCGGTTCAATCTCATCGCTCGAACTATCCGTAGAGCTGACTCTACATTTCCGAGCGTTGCTCAAAATTGTTGCCAGTTTTGAAGATTTTAGACGTGAGCCCGTTGGTTTTCGTTGATGTTCTGTATTCTTCTCATTTTCAGACGTAATATCCGATTGCGATTCCTGGCCATCGATTTGATCGGACTTTGTGGTCGCAACGTTTAAAGGCTGAATTCTCAAGCTTTCGTTCAAATCTGTTAAAAGTTCTTCCAAATTCTGTTTTCTTTTCATTTGTGATTCAATTTCCTTTTTCCTTTCCTCTGTCATCCTAATCTCTTTTTCGCGCATTTGTTTCTGTTGTTCAGATGTTTGAATTACGAAATTCCTGAAAGCCGGCAACAACTGTGCTACATTAACTTCCTTTCCATCCTCGTATTCATTTAATTTCTCGAGGATTTCATCTGCTCTCCTCATTGCAGCTTCCATTTCTTTCCTTTTCTGTTCAACTGAGTTTGTCCCCCCAGCTGCCTCATCTATCTTATCCCTCTCATCATCACTTTTGAGACTCGCAACCGTGTCATTTAAGGTTACGAGCTCGGTACGAACTTCTTTCAAAGCCTGAGAAATTTTCTCCCGTATAGGTTTGGGTTTCATTTGTCTGTCTTGCGGGTTCGACATTGAAATTAAGTGAGTGTCTATGATCTGATCCATTTGGTTCTCGATTTCGGTTATCTCTTGCAAATATTTCCGAGCATCAGTAGATCTCGCCAACTGACCAATTCTCACGCGATAGTGTACGAAACGGGTTCTCATTTTATCTTTCTGCCGGGCATCGGTTTTTGGGTTCTGAAATACCCCACCGATAACTTTTACACGAGATTTTATTATTTCGATCTCCTCTTTAACCGGTCTCCACGTTCTGGCAAAAGCAGTTGGAGTTATCCCCGCTTTCCTTTCCTCCTTCATCCTTTCCTTAAGTTTCCTACGTTTAACACTGTCATGATCATCAAAATGGAATAACATGTTTCTGATCAAGAGCTCATGTTCGACTTCATCTATCGCGAGATGAGCCACATCCATGTGCTTATATTCCAATTGCAAATCCATTTTTCTCACACAGTCACAATGCCAATGCACGATCTGAGTTCAGAATTTCTCGAAAGAGAAACTGTTCTCGATTAGTTAAATGAGATTTTACGAGTCAAGACCCATTAATCAAGAAAAAAAATTAAAAAAACCTAAAATTTGTTCGCGTGCAACTATTTAGCACAATTTTCGTCGGATTTATTCGCTCTTATCGACGTACGCGCACTAGTAAAAGCACTAATCTCGCAATATCATCCGCAGAGAATGTGTTTCGCATTACACAATTCTGGTTCACCACCCTTTTCACCAATCCGAGCACATTTAGATGATTCTCATTCGCAAATACTAAATCTAACCTCAACCACTCCTTCTTTGCACTCTGATCAGTAAGCTTTCTTTAAGTTGGGCGCCAATTGTTATAAAACAATCTAGATCACAGGTGACGCGGCCTGACGGGCCTTATCACCAGGGGTTCCCCAGGCTTCTGGTCACGGCCACGGAAGTCTTATGGGGCGGGTAACAACCACCTCTTTTCCCAGGGCCGGCTCTTCGCTATGGGACTGATCAGGGCACAAAGAATCTAAACACCGCACTTCACTTTTAATACCGATTTATTTTACCTTTTTTTGATGTGTGTGTGTCGTGTCGGGTGTAATGTGTAGGCTGGCCAGCGATGACGGAATCTCGATGTGGGATATGGGATGCTCTGCTTCTCGGCGTGGGCTCGGGAACTCTGGCCCAAGATGGCGACTGGATGGTGTGACTACTTGATCACCGGCGGTCGTGCCGATATCTCGGTGGAGCTTGGTTGCTGTTTCCTGGCTGACCAGGGGTTCTCAGCCGAGCACTAATGGGTCCTATAGCAACACGAGGGATGGGGGTCTTAGGGTTGGAACACTTTCACAAGATCACTCCTAATTTTATACCTGACTATAATCTGCTATATGCACAGCGTAACTTTTCAATTAAACTAAGCTTTCGCTTTGGAATCACTGGTATTTGTAAAAAAACTCGATCTTATTCCTCCGGAGGTTCAAGTCGAAAAGACCCGATCTTGTGCTCCAAACCCTTTATAGACCTTCCCACGATCCTCATCCTCCTCCCAAAGCCTCTCGTTGTCCATCTTTCCTGTCCCTACATCCTATTCATATTTCCAATGCCCACCTTATCCTTCTGTCATCCCGGGATTCCGATGTCATAAGTGTCATGTGTTCAATTGTGTGGAGTAAGTTAACAATATTTGTTTGTTATTCAATTTGGCGGTTGATTTTCTGGGAGTGGCTTACCTAGCTATATACATATTACTGTTATACTCACCCTATTGGGTGATAATTCATGATGAACTCTAGTATGGCTATATCTCTCCTCTCATATTTAATCTACTCGCTTGCTCTGGATTGGGTTATAGGGTAAATGTACCAGAATGGTAACAAGCGATGCACACCACATTCAAAAACGGCTAAGTCCCGTGGTAACCGGACACTTAGCAGATTGAATAGAATTCAATCACCACCGCACAACATCGAGAACGACTAAGTGTCGTGGTAACCGACAACTTAAGAAAAGATCAACCGCACTAGGTCACTATCGCAACAGCGAAAAACGACAAAGTCCCTTGGTAACGGGGGACTGTGTATGACCGTGAGAAGCGACGACAAAGAAAACGACCGCACGTACGTTTCTATTGGATTGTTATTTGGTACTGATGTTTGGCTATATAAAATATATACAATAATGCAAATTTCTCCTACCTACACGACGGTCCACAGATGGTGGACATTGGCTGTGCTCTCAGAGATGTTATCGATAGGGTTCTAGATCCGTATAACAGTTTATATACAAATTCAATTTAAACTAATTCAGAGTTGGATGGGTCCGGCTCCAACAGTGAGTGTCGAATAAAAAAAAAGTATAATTTATCGTCGAAAATCCCTCCACAGTATATATCTGGCTACGTCACTGCACCCAAAAAACTCTGTTTCGTTCATTTAATTTATATCCTTGTTTTTTCAATTTTCGTTGAGCCGCAGATGTTTTGACAATTCTTAAGGGGGGTCGCCACCTCAAAAGGGTTGGGAACCCCTGTTCTAACGCAATGTTAAACAGCAAACACGAAAGACCATCACCTTGCCGTAACCCTCTGCGAGATTCGAAGGGACTCGAGTCGAGAGTGTCCCTGATACTCGAACTACGCACATCACTCGAGCCATCGTCGCCTTGATCAATCGTATCAGTTTATCCGGGAATCCGTATTCGTGCATAATCTACCGTAGCTGTTCTCGAACGGTTGTATCATACGCCAATTTGAAATCGATGAACAAGTGATGTGTGGGCACGTTGTATTCGCGGCATTTCTGCAACACCTGGCGGATGGCGAACATCTGGTCCGTTGTGCGTGTTCACCCATAAATCCAGCCTGATATTGCCCCACGAACTCTTTTGCAATCGGTGATAGACGGCGGCATAAAATTTGGGAGAGTACCTTGTAGGCAGCGTTAGTTCCCGCAATCCAACTTGTCGCCCTTTTTGTGGATGGGACACACGATACCCATCGTCCCAGTTCTGGGATGACTGGAATGACCACGCTAAAGGGGCTACCACCTTGGATCCAGCTGGGCGTGGTGCAGCGTTTCTTACTCAGCCGCTGGATGCCATAATAGACGCTCTGTTTGAGCCGCACCTCCTTGGTGAACAGACGCTCGGGTCATACCTCCTCAATCTAGCTAAAGTCAGAAGGACAACAGTGCCCAGGCTGCACTACCCGCTAAGCACACAACTCTTAGCTGGCGATCTTTGACGACACAGCTGCTTGGCACTAGTCGGCTTGGAATACTCCTTCCGAGCAGATTCTGGGCGGCCGATGGATGCCGTAGAATGGACGGTCGGATGTGATTCAACTCTTGGCTGATTGGAGTGTGTTTTTGTTGATACTCTTTCCGATATTGGTTTAGCTTATCATCCGTAGTCGTACAGCTAAAATTATAACAGTCCACGACATCGTGGCAACCAAGCTCGATCATCCGCACTTTGCAGAAGACCGGGAGCTGCTGGTTCATCAGATTTCACGGTGTGACTTGGTGAGTCAAAGTGCTTCACCCGAATGAACTCCAACTGGCGATGATTCTGGATATTGACCGGATAGCCGTGCTCCTTCTGAGCGTTCTTCAGTTGGTGGCCTGATCACACTTTCCAAGTCGGTGGTTCTATTCTGGATGCGCCGTAGAGTTCTATGCAAACCCACTTCCATTGGTGATTTATTCTGGTTCCTCCTGGAGGTTACCAATCCTCATTGGCTTGTTGGATTGCCTGGACGGGCCTGCTGATCTTCACTGGCATGGTATGCCACATCTCGTTTTGTAACGCAGCTCCCTCGTTCAGGGCGATCTATCGAGCTCCTTCTGAATGGTGTTCGGTTCATCAAAAGATGTCTCAGAGAAGGCCGGTGTCTCTATATTGGATGAATCGAAAAGTTTCTCTGAGATGGATTTCACCTGATGCCGATTATGAAGGCTTCCAAAACTCGGCCTTCTCTCGGATGTCGTTTGTTTGGTTACTGGGTAGGTGTCACAGTGTGATTTGTTGGCGTCACACTGGACCAATTCGAGCGATCTTCCTGAGCGGACTACATATTGTTGACAGTCGTCGCAACGTGATGTAGCGGTTTCACGTTAGACTGATCAGAGAGCTTCTCCTGAGCAGACTCTGACCGCTGATTGCTTTGGAAGCTTTCCAAAACAAGTCATTCACTCTCGCTGAGTTGCTATTTACCAGCCAAGCTCACGGATAGCTATCCCATCCTTAGCAGCACTTCGTTCTGTACACACTTAATTTGAAATGCCGGGATCTCAGCATTTTCTCAAACTTTCTCCGAGATCCGCACAGCCGAGCGCTCGGCAAACAACAACATAACCGAGATCTCAGTAACTTTGACAGTTCATTACTGAGGTTCGGCAACTGTTTTGCCGAGAATCAGCTAACAGATGCAGTTTTAACTGAGATATCAGTTTTTGAGTTTGCTGAATAGTGTGTAGCCAGTCGAAGTTCATCTGCAGCTCATCCTGCTCCTCGAATCGCGATGCTGGTGATGGGGTCCAAGATCTCCTGGTGAAGCTTAGCGTGCTCTTGATAGATCATGCCTAACTTCTTCTCGTACACCCGCAAGAGGAAGGATCTCATCTTCGGCGAGACGTGATTTGCCTCCACCAGTTTTCCGATAATGTGCCGGATCTTCCGCGTGACATGTTCACGGAGATGGATGAGCAGCTGTGTCTCATCCACGCTTGGTCGACAAGCTCTCGCAAGATATCACAGACGGTGTCGTGTCGATCTACTCTGACCAACGTGGGCCCTCGACTGGTCGTCTTGCTGACCAGGGGAACACCTCACTGATCAGCGATCTTCTCATTGGTGCAGGGTAATATCGTCTCGTTAATCGCTGGAACTCTTCGACTGATCGCCTCGATGAAGCAGCAGTGGTTCTGCTTCCACTCATACCTCCTTGATCAACAGAAGGCTTTGACGGTACGGATCACTAGTCCCCTAACCGGCAGGAATTCCTCAACTGGTCACCTTCACCAGGACGCTTCGCTGGGGCTGACCGACTTTTCTATAGGATGGTGTCCTCGTCGGCGGCAAATATGTAACCGATCGTAGCAATCGTCTCGTTGGCTGGTGTTGAATTCCTAAGCTGGTCACCTCGTTGACCTGCAAGATACATCGGTGGGGCTGACCGACTCGTCGATCAGCGAAAATCCACCGATGGGATGGTGTCTTTGTCGGCAGCAAAGAAGTCACCGAAGGATGCTTCAATGGTGAACAAGGGACTGTAGGCCGATTCCACTCCACAGACATTGAATCCAGTTCAAAGGACCATATGTTGAGGCGCAGCAGTGCCTCAAGTGGCTAGCAGTAAATCCTCTTGATATTCCTGGCGGGTACATGTCTCACAAGACCTCGGTATTCCACGGAATACCGGAATCCGGCTCGAAGGATCAAATGTTTAGGGCTTCGCATTACCTCAAATGGCTTTTTTCCTTCGAAGGGGCAAGTAATAAACACACGGGTTTAACTTTTAACACAACGCTCTATTATTTCCACTCCACTTCTTTTCGGCTTTGACCACCTTTGGATACTGCTGGAGCTGGACACCGCTGAAACCTTGGCTGAAACCTGAAACTATATTTTTCATACAATTTACCTAATTCATACACCACAAGTGCTACCAAACATCAAAACCGATACACAACGTTTGAAGCTGGATTCAGTTCCCTCACACCAAGATACCATGACGGAAATTAAATTCCTTTTGATTTTACGATTTCCCTAGACAATCGACAATCCATGATGGTACATAACAATTGCCATAAACATTACAAAAGATAAGCTCTTTTGAGCTGAAACAGACGTCGCAGAAATGCGGTGCCGTCGTACATGGGCCTTTATTGTTGCGATTATCATCCCAACTCGGCATTGTTCTAATTCGTTGACGACGACCATCATCGAGAGTCGAAGCTATTCATACAGACAGAGACACGGAACGGGCTGAAGATTCTTCGGTCCACCAGCACCAAGCAGAAGGAAGACTGTTATTTGCATTGAACTGTAATATTTCTATTGGAATGAAATTTATTTGAAAATATCTGCGGGTGACAGTTGCAACACTTTCAGGCGCCTGGCCCCGGAACGACGACGACCGCTGAACGTGTTGAAATGATGACGCTACTAGCAATGACTGAAAGGGTGACCGTGGAGGCCTATCTTGCTATCTTCCCGATCCGATGTGCGGCGAGGGTGCCGGTCCAATGTATTGTCTCGCTACAACGTTGAGTCGTGAGGATGGCCGTGTATGAGCACGGCTGGGCTGACTGGCCACGTGCACTTGCTGCTCAGCAGCGCGGCCCCTAGCAACCCGTAACGGCCGAATGTGAACGGTTGGAGTGTGCACACAGGATAATAATAAACTCCGAACAAAAGGGGTTAATTTATGCGATGATACACAGTTTGATTGTTTCACCTAATTTGCCAAATATGCTACGGTGTAGGTGCAAATAGGGATATTGTTTCCACAATCAAAAATGAACTCTTGGGCGTCCTATGCACCTACTTGTTTTGACAAGGGATCCAACAAGTACTCACGAGTTAAATACACATGAGTTTATTAATAAACAAGGTATATTTAGACTTTGGGCAACCGTATGTATGAAACGAAGCGTTGCGTATATGAAGCTCATGGAAAAATTAAAAAGGATATTTGGCTGGATAAAGATTTGATCCGCTGTAACATTTTTACGCTGAGGTTAGCAATATTCCTATTATAGTAATTATTATACTTAGTGTTCTATGAGCACCTTCACAGTTTTACATTAGGAGCCGCTATGGCGGCGAATTCGGTGGGGCCTCCTCTAAACTCCTGGGGGGATGGCTATCCGGACAATTGTTTAGCTGGCAGGACTGATGGCACGTTCACTGGAGCAACTTTCCCATCTTACATGAATCTGGAGGGTATGCATGGAGAGCTACATTTGCTTCGAATCTCGGGATCCAATGGGCCTCTGCCAAACAGGCCTTTCCTGATCGACAGATCCTACACCTCACCGAACAGCTTTCCACCTTCCTCAAATCTGTCATGTCCGCTACAAACTTCCCCCTCATGTCATCCATTTCCGCTCTGTCTGCGAACACTGTACAAACTTGCCGAAACTACTGAAACAACGAAGACTACAACCTAGGCTTCGACCCAAGCTAAGGTTGTCATCACCACCCGGCTTCAACCGCATCTGTTTTAGCTGCGACCAATCTTCATGTAGATGCTGTTTTGTCAGACTTGCATACTCCTTCTTGAATTGAGCCAAAACGCGGAATTCTTCTCTCCAAGTCCAGAAAAGTCTACCAGCCCACCACATACTGGAACACCCATTCCAGAGTCTACCAAGGCCATTTCGGACACCGCTACAATGCCTAGCAAGCGCCCTCGTGAAAAAATTACACGGACTGAAATGCTTTTCCAACTGCAACAGCAAAAGAAATCCAAGCTCCAAGGTCCCATAGATAGCTCCGGGGCTATTTCCAAATCACGATCCTTCAATCCTATTTCTCTCTTCTAATCACTACCCCAACCCACTAGAATGCCTGATAATTCAATGCTCTCCCGCTCCAAGACCCTCAAGATTGTCTCCCTGTCCGCCCTGACAGCCTTGGCGCCAGCGTACCAGAAGCTTTACCACAACCGGAATCGCTGGGTCGACTTTGGCATCTCGGCCGCGACATAGACGAAGAGCTCCAGACCAACCATGATCGTTGCCCAGCTATATTTCCTGGTAACCGAGGCCCCGTCGGTGCGGACGAATCCCACACCGGAAATGGCGGACAACCCTCGGCGCCGGGAGGAAATCTGGAAGAGGGTAATATGGCTCACATGCCTGCTACTCTGGAAGACGTGGGAAGTGAAGGCATACACAAACTCGGGACGCGACGGGCTCCACCCGCTCTTCCCAAGGACAGCGTGAGAAGTCAAGTTTCTATCCACCAAGCATCCCTTATGAAGTTCACGTGCACCCCGAACGGCCCAACAAACCACATATCGCCAAAGTTTCAACATGCTTTTTTCCGCCGTCGGATCAGCCTTGCCATTGGTGGGTTGAACCTGTGACAGTGGGAAAAAATAGGTATAAAACGCGAATAAATTCAATACCTCTGCTCGGAGTGGATGGATTTGAATGAATTTTTGGCACGAACTGTGAAATTCTCTATAGTTTCAGATAAGGGGGGTGTCATTCGCCGCACGATGCTTTAAATCAGTGTATTAAGCTCGTTTTACCCAACTCTCTCTCTCTCACACACTTTTTTTGAGAATACCATCTTTTATTTTCGATTGGCGTGCAAAATAAATGACTTATTTAGCTCGTATTTCTGTAAAAACTTCCATAGTATCAGCAATTTGATATAGGATTTGTCCTTCTCCTATCGATTGCGTTCCACTCCGAGCGAAGATGCATGTGGAATTTCAAAGAAATAGGGGATATCGGGGTTATTTGAAAATATTCCAATTTTTATGGCTGTGCGGTGAGCCAAACCAGTTCCATTCGATACTACGGAAGTTTTTGCACAAACACGAATTAGGTAAATCATTTATTTTGCACTCCAGGATTTTTCTTAAAAGATGAGAAAGAGTGAGAATGGGGTAAAACGGGCCCGATACTCTGATTTCCAGCATCGTGCGGCGAATGACACTCTCCTTACCTGAAACTATAGAGATTTTTGCAGCTTCTGTCAAAAAATCATTCATATCCATCCACTCCGAGCAGAGATATTGAATTTATTCGCGTATTATACCTATTTTTTCCCATTGTGCGCTGGTGGGTTCTCCACTCGAACCTATCACTGCACTGTTACGTTCGGCAACGAACCTCGTCTCTAACTCGACACCTCAGGCAAGCACCAACTATCCATTCCCAGCGCTACCAAAACCGGTAAGGTTCTGTCTACAGTAGAACATAAATGTCTACTACAATAATCTAGCGAATTTGAAACTTCTTTTGACCGCGATCCTCCATGGATTGTTTCCCTTCAGGAAGTGAATAAGGTGACGATAGATCAATTGAACCACTCCCTCGGCGGTAAGTACACCTGGCGTCTCATACGTGGAACAAACCTCCGGTATTCAGAGGCTATCGGCATACTAAATACCATTTCCAATGTTAACGCCAACATTGACACATTCGTCCATCCCAAAATGCGGCAGCATCCACCATACACTGCAAAGCTCGGTGGCAACAGAAGCACCCACAATAACTAGACGCTCCTGCTGGCTGCTTGGTGGACTGGGCAAAGTTCAACAACCCAGTCCGTACTTCGCTACAATCCTCCAAACCAAACCAAAATTAAAGCCATAGTCAAATCTCGTAGGAAAGCTCAACGAGCCGTCAAAAGGATGGCTCCTGGGGTGATCGCATAGTAAAATTTGATCATTATCGCGTGATGCGAAACGAATGCCGAAAATATTGAGAGCTTCAACGCGACAAAACCTACTGGTAGCTTATAGTCCAAGATCAAAGCCTTTAGCGGCAAACGCACCGCCGCGCCAACTACCGTTTGTTCAAACGAAGCCTACATGAACGAACCGAGTGTTGTTGCGAATAACCTTGGCAAACATTTTGCTGAACTGGCCTCCTTCGGCGGATACGATCAGAGCTTTGTTCGGTGGACCGGCGCTTCTGCAGTAGACGTGATAAACTTCTATAACCCTACCGTTAGCAACCAACTAGACATAAACCAACCTTTCTCCTTTAATCAATAGAATGTGGCTCAACTATTCTTATCCGCCAGAGTGGCAAGAGAGCTTCGTCGTGTACCGAAAACAGGCATTTAAACACGGGATCCCTCCGGGTTCTGACCGATTGCCCTGACCTGCTGCCTTTCGAAGGTGGTAGAGCGAAAGGTCAATCGTCGGCTGACATACTATCTGCAGCCTCACAACTCTTTTGACCACCGGCAACATGCATTCCGGCCTGGACATGGAACCAATACCCATTTTGCTGCTCTGGGAGAAATTCTGCATGAGCCCAGTTTGAACAATCATCATACAGAGAATGTCTCATTGCTTTTAACAGAGTTTGGGCACCTCTGGTTCTCAAAAAGTTGGTTAAGTGGGGAACGAGTTGCAAATCCTTTTGTAGTATCCGGCCCGACCGTCCCCGCCACTCGTCGGAAAGCCCAAGCTGCTGTTACGCGGGTCGCAAAATGGGTCACATCCGTTGGTTTTACCATGTCAGCACACAAGAGCGTCCGCTGTCATGTCTGCCTCATCAGACACATGGTGAGAGGTTGGCTTATTACCATTGCCAGCCAACCATTCCCCGTACGAAAAACGGTTCGGGTTATTGTGGTTGTGATCGACCGTGGTTTGACTTTCAAGCTTCATTTTGAAAACAACAAACCGCCTCAATCTCACCCACACACTATCTAAGCAGCAACAGGAAAATATGTAAGTGGCAACCGCCACCATAGATAGCCGCTTGTTTCACGGTATTGAACTGATCTATCTAGCCATCAGGTTGTTCACCACTTACTCCGCCATACTTACTCCAGTTTATAACCGGTATATACGAATCATCTCTGGCCTCCTCTCTTCAACCCCGGCGTAAGCCGGGCTACTCCAATTCCGACACTGGGTCACCGCAACACTTTGTTGCAAGGCTACCATCATTCCTTAACGCACCTCAAGAAATAATGGACCTCCTCTTCTAGTCGGTGCCGCCAATCGACTGCAAAGCACTACCGGTCAAACACTCCCGCCAGTTGCGAAGTGCTTGTGGTTTGGTGAGCGAGACTGGTGGAACCCCACACTACGCTTCGACAACAAAATCAAAGAACAAAGAGCCGGGACAGGTCCATACGTCTGCGACTGCAAAACGGTGAGCCGATAAGGAGAGCGTCCAATATAGCTCTGGGCCTCACAAGTTCCTACCTCATGCTTCCACGGGTCAAGCGATGGCAAAGACCGCCAGCTAAGAGTTGTGTGCTTAAATGGTAGTGCAACCTGGGCACTGTTGTCCTTCTGACTTCAGCTAGATTGAGGAGGTACGATCCGAGCGTCTGTTCACCAAGGAGGTGCGGCTCAAACAGCGTCTGTTCTGGCATCCAGCGGCTGAGTAAGAAACGCTGCACCACGCCCAGCTAGATCCAAGATGGTAGCCCCATCAGCGTGGTCGTCCCAGTGTTGGTTGGGATGTTAAACAGAACTGGCACGATAGCCCTCCGGCGAGACAGGAGTGTTGGCGTAGGCCCAATAAGCCACCCGTAAAAATCCCCATTGCGAATAACATAGGAGAAAATACGACTCGATACAATCGGCAAAGACCCACGCGACGAAATAAGGACTACGATTGGAAACTTGGAACATGGAATTGCAAGTCACTTGGTTTCGCAGGATGTGACAGGATAATCTACGACGAACTACATCCCCGCAACTTCGACATCGTGGCGTTGCAGCAACTTTGTTGGACTCGACAGAAAGTGTGGAAAAGCGGGCATCGAGCGGCTACCTTCTACCAAAGCTGTGGCATCACAAATGAACTGGTAACAGGATTTATAATGTTGGGCAAGATGCGACAACGTGTGATCGGGTGGCAGCCGATCCACGCAAGGATGTGCATGTTGAGAGTTAAGGGCCGTTTCTTCAACTACAGCATCATCAACGTCCACTGCCCACACGAAGGGAGACCCGATGACGAGAAAGAAGCGTTCTACGCGCAGTTAGAGCAAACATACGATGGTTGCTCGCAGCGTGACGTGAAAATCGTTGTCGGCGACATGAACGTGTAGGTAGGAAGGGAGAAAATGTACAGACCGGTAATCGGGCGAAACAGCCTGCACGCCGTATCGAATGATAACGGCCAGCGATGCGTATACTTTGCAGCCTCCCGTGGTATGGTAGTCCGAAGCACCTTCTTCCCCCGCAAAGATATCCACAATGCGGAATGCCACCTGGAGATCACCCGATCATCAAACAGAAAACCAAATCGACCACGTTCTAATCATTGGTAAATTCTTCTCGGATATAACCAACGTCCGCACATACCGCAGTGCGAATATAGATTCGGATCACTACTTAGTCGCTGTATGCATGCGCTAAAAACTTTCGACAGTTATCACCACGCGTCGAAGTCGAACGCCGCGGCTCAACATCGAGCAACTTCGTAACGTAGAGGTGGCTCAAGACTACGCGCAGCAGTTAGCAGTGGCCCTACAAACGGAAGAGCAGCTTGGCGCAGCTACACTTGAAGATGGCTGGAGGGACATCCGATCCGCCATAGGTAGTCTCTCGGCCACAGCACTAGGCTTCGCGACTCCGAATCACAGAAACGACTGGTACGACGGCGAATGTGAACAGTTGAAAAACGAGAAGAATGCAGCATGGGCGAGAATGCTGCAACACCGTACGAGAGCGAATGAGGCACGTTACAAACAGGCGCGGAACAGGCAGAACTCAGTCTTCCGGATGAAGAAGCGCCAGCAGGAAGAACGAGATCGCGAAGCGATGGAAGAGCTGTACCGCGCTAAGGACACACGAATGTTCTACGAGAAGCTGAACCGCTCGCGCAGAGGCTTTGTGCCACAAGCCGACATGTGCCGAGACAATCACGGGAATATTCTCACGAGCGAGCGTGAGGTGGTCGAGAGGTGGCGGCAGCATTACGATGAGCACCTCAATGGCGACGTTGCAAGTACCGAAGGTGGCGTGGTAACAGATCTAGGAGTATGTGCACAGGACGAAAGACTTCCGGCCCCTGACCTCCAAGAGATTGAGGAGGAGGTTGGCCGGTTGAAAAACAACAAAGCCGCTGGAGCAGATCAACTACCAAGCGAGCTTCTAAAATACGATGGAGAAACACTGGTGAGAGCACTACACTGGGTCATTACCAGATTTGGGAGGAGGAAGTATTACCGGAGGAATGGATGGAAGATATCGTGTGTCCCATCTACAAAAAGGGCGACAAGTTGGATTGCGGGAACTACCGCGCGATGACACTATTGAGCGCTGCCTACAAGATACTCTCTCAAATTTTATACCGCCGACTATCACCGATTGCAAGAGAGTTCGTGGGGCAATATCAGGCTGGATTTATGGGTGAACGCGCTACAACGGACCAGATGTTCGCCATCCGCCAGGTGTTGCAGAAATGCCACCAATACAACGTGCCCACACATCACTTGTTCATCGATTTCAAATCGGCGTATGATACAATCGATCGAGAACAGCTATGGCAGATTATGCACGAATACGGATTCCCGGATAAACTGATACGATTGATCAAGGCGACAATGGATCGAATGATGTGCGTAGTTCGAGTATCAAGGACACTCTCGAGTCCCTTCGAATCTCGCAGAGGGTTACGGCAAGGTGATGGTCTTTCGTGCTTGCTGTTCAACATTGCTTTAGAGGGTGTAATAAGGAGAGCGGGGATAAACACGAGTGGGACGATTTTCACGAAGTCCGTTCAGCTGCTTGGTTTCGCCGATGATATTGATATTATTGCTCGTAAATTTGAGACGATGTTGGAAACGTACATCCGACTAAAGAGTGAAGCCAGACGAATGGGATTAGTCATTAATGTGTCGAAGACAAAGTACATGATGGCAAAGGGCTCCAGGGAGGAATCAGCGCGCCCGCCACCCCGAATTTATATCGACGGTGATGAAATCGAGGCGGTTGAAGAATTCGTGTACTTGGGCCCACTGGTGACCGCCGACAACGACACCAGCAGAGAAATTCAGAGACGCATTGTGGCAGGAAATCGTGCTTACTTTGGACTCCACAGCACTCTACAATCGAACAAAGTTCACCGTCACACAAAGTTAACTATCTACAAAACACTTATTAGACCGGCAGCCCTCTTTGAGCACGAAGCATGGACTCAACGTGCAGAGGACCAACGCGCCCCTGGAGTTTTCGAACGGAAGGTGTTGCATGCCATCTACGGCGGAGTGCAGATGGAAGACAGGACTTGGAGAAGGTAAATGAACCACGAGCTGCATCAGCTGCTGAGAGCAACCATCGTCCACACCGCGAAAATCGGGAGGCTACGCTGGGCGGGTTACGTCATCAGGATGTTGGATAGCAACCCGACTAAAATGGTTCTCGAGAGTCATCCGACCGGTACAAGAAGACGTGGTGCGCAGCGAACTAGGTGGGTCGATCAAGTGGAGGACGATTTGCGGACCTTTTGCAGAGTGCGGAACTGAAGACAAACAGCCATGGATCGAGTGGAATGGAGACGGCTGCTATGTACAGTTGAGGCCACTCAGGCCTTAGTCTTTGGTCAGATCGGGTTGCACGTGGGCATCAGTTCTTGATGTCTGCTAAGCAGTTGGGCGCGGGCGGGGTTGACCCTGCCCGCCTTCCGAGGACAAAGGGAGTGGCGAGGACCACTCGGGAAACTGGCTAAGCGCCAGCATGCTACCGTGATAGACTCTCCAAAGCGAGTCATCGATGTTCGTTGCTGCAGGCTACCCAGCTAACCTTGTGGGTGCGATGTGCACTAGCCCCTCTCTGAAGCAATACCTTCTTGGTGGTTCCGGAGATACGTAGGGTGTGGCGACCATAGGAATGGTTTAGTGGGTACGAGGAGAGAGTAGTCCTGGCTTTTACTTTTGTTGTAGAAGACGGCCTCAGACCTACACTACCCTAACCTTCTGTTAGGGTGTCTGTTGAGCAAATTATCCCCCCATAGTTTAGAAGGAAAAAAAAAGGCCTTAGTCTGATCGGTAAGGTAAGTAAGGGGCTGTCCATTAATTACGTAAGGGTTTATGAGGGGAGGGGGGGTTTGAGAAATCTTACGCGCCATACAAAAATATTTGGGTTCTCATACAAAAAATCTTACAAGGGGGGGTGGGGGTGTCGAAAAATCGTAAAATTTCCCTTACGTAATTAATGAACAGCCCCTAAGTCATGGCGTGGAAGTCACGATCGATCTGCGTAATCTTCTTGGTGATGGGTGCACTAGATGATGGACTCGACAATGAGACGCCCCCCTTTCACCTCGTAGACTAATGTCCATACAATATATTCGAAATTTGTATGGCGAAGGCGCAAATTTCAAAAATGGAGGAGAACGAGCCTCTTGAGCCGCTCTACTGATGGCGATGTAAAGAGGCATTAAATCACCCCTTATCAACGTATTGTGATTACTCTTTCTATAGAATAAATGGATTCTAATTAATTTCTTGCTCCCTGATGGTTGATACAAATTTGATTAAATTTCTTCCTCTCCCATGGCTGGTTAATAAAACCTCTTATAAAGAGATCAACCAGCTGCCGCTCGCTCCGGATATAAACATTCCAATTGCAAACAAAAGAAATTGTTTCCAAAATATGTACCTACCTCAAGGGGTAACTCCCAACTCGAACCACATCATCAACACTCAACGGCAAATGACACATCTTGTCTGGGGTGCTTCGCATGGGTTTGCATGCTTCAGCTCAGCCCTTCCCTCTTCTAATCAGGGGTGACCACATTCTAACCAGTCACAACCAAACTCAACCATCCGGACCGGACGGAGTGCATAAAGTAATAAACCGTATCTATTTCGTCGTCCCCTGCCCATGGATGTCTTCTATTCCCCTTCCCGTTCCTTCTGCGCTGATCTGTTTGCTATTATGAGGAATTAATTTGACACATAAAAGCGTCGACAGATTATTGTTATTATTATTATTATTAAATATCACTCCTCGTCGTTTGCCAACCATCTACTCCCAAACTTTAACCGTCGCGTCGCAGTCGTCGTAGATGGGAGGAAACGACGGAAACCCGAAATAGGTACAGCAGCAACAAAAGAATCAAACGGAGTGATATGAGGAGGAAAAGGGTGAATCCTGTTTCCTGTTTCAGAGGTTAGGGTGTCTTCGTCACTCGGCAGTACTTTTGAGTTGTCGTAGAAGGTATGTTGATGTCTGGTCTGCCAATGCGAATGCAAAAATAATCATTAGCAAAAATAGCTCTAAGATAATAATTGTAGAAAATTACACACCTTCCTTATGTCATAAGACCTGTCAATGTACTAATATTTTAAGGTAATTTCACTTCATCACGTCGTTCTCAAACAACTATTGCGCTCACCACTTCAACACTGATTGCTAGCAAAAGCAGGGACTGTAGTTCAGGGGCCTGACGAACCCCGTCTCCCCCCTTCTGCGAGTCAGCTGCGTCGTCGCCGGCTAAGAATAGGACTACTAACCCCAATTCTAGGTGTTAAGTAACCCGTGCCGAGAAATGAGTGATCGAGGGGGTGAAAACGATTCTCGATCGTTAACGGAGCCAGTGGGGTACTCTTCAACAGTATTTCATCCCTTACCGTGTTAATACAGGGCTCTGCACTATGGGGCGGCTCCATACAAAGTGGTGGCCAAAAATATTTTTTTGGTTTTTCTGCATTTTTTGAAAGTATTCCAGTAAGATTAGCATTACATTAGTCAAATTTATGGATTTTCATCACATCTGGAAGGTGTAACTAGTATTTAACCCAGTTAAGGAACTATTTATTTGTGAACAATAAACTTAAACGTTTGTTTTTTTATATTTGAGGTAGTTCAAAGGCAAATCAAAGCCAGAATAAGATTGCCATGCATAAGATAAAATAGGAGAGATGGAGGTGGAAGCACCCCCCCCCTCCCCTTCGAGGCAAATCTGACCCCCCCCCCCCATTTTTTAATGTTATATAAGAGTATTGTTTTATCAATCAGGTATTTTGGTAAAGAATTGTTTATCTACCACGAGCCCTATCCCTCCAACTTGTCTGCAAACCCCCCCCCCCCCCCTCGTCGAATGGATATATTTTTTAAGATGCTTCTATTATTTAACTGAACACTTATCAACATCATTAACTAACTTGATGATTTGTCTCCATGTTTTATACTGTAGGAATAAAAATACAGCTAAAAAAACATAATTTTCAATGATAAATTTCAATCATACATTTTATTAATAAACTGTCTCTAGAAACTTAATCAAATTCACAAGCAACATCTACTCATTTTTCTGTTTAGGTGACATCATTCCATATAAATTTTTGGGAATTGTAAACATTTTAGATTCAATTTTACGATTTTTGAGAACATGGCAATCAAATTCACCATATCGAATCGTTATGACTATATGCAATTTTTCTATAGTGTTCACATTACCACCAAACATAACATCGTTTCCAAGTTCCGAATAAGCGTCGCACCAATCGTTATTGTATTTTTCAAAGTTTTTTTTTTTGGGTGAGCCTTTTTCTATGCATTATAAAAATATTGTGCTACGTACTTCAACTTTTGAAGTACAGTAGACGTTCGATAACTGCAACATGTTTACGTTTCGCTTAACGAATAAAATTCAATAACTGCAAAAACTGGCAGATGTCAGTTGCTGCAAAATGCTGCCAATGTGCATTTGAAGCTGACATGCAGTTAAAAAGCATTGCAGTTAAAGCGTTTGCACCGAGCTAACGTCTACTGTAGTCGTTCTTCTTTAGCAGGATCAAAATTATATTTGGATACCTATATTCAATTGCTTTTGAGTTTTTTTTTAGATCATAAGTAACACCACAGACAAACAGACGTCTCACTCTACTCAGTTCCCATCGTTTCCCTTTTTAACGTAATTATCATTGGGCGATTATGACGATGATTTTTATCGCATTTTGTTTCAAGTGATACATCTGTTTATCTGTGGTAACACGATGTTCCATATTACCACAAACAATTATTTTCAGATTTGTTTACGCTTAATTAACTACTGTGCGATATTCACGTGCGATATAGCGTTGAGGTTAAATACAAACTTATGATTTGAAAATACTGTCCTCGTCTTTAAATACAAGTAGGTATTTTTTTTAGTAAAATAAATATGTAAGATGTGGTTTTTCTTTCCCCGTTGGTAAATATGTATTAAAATAAAAAAAGATTTTCGTGAACAAAAGAATCATTTCAGTCCAGATGGATTGATACAGTTTGTGTATGGAACGACAATATTCGGTCAGTTTTTACCCATTTTCAACATAAAAATAATTAAGTGTGTAACATTTTTAAGACTTAATTTGACAATTAACAGTTCCACCTTTGAAGCACTATTTAATTTGTACGATTTTTTTTGTATGTGCTTGCATAACCAATAATAGTAATTAACAAAAAAAAATAATAGAAAAAATCCATTTTTCGAGCTTGTGTAAAAATGACGCTCATCCGCAGCTATCCGCAGCTGGATTCGCGTTCTGCAGATAATATGGATCCCAAACTAAACTGTGGAGGCGGTCTCTTGAGACTGCTCGACCCTGCTTGTTAGATATAGACCAACTTAGGCAAAAAATGTTGTTTTTGTCAATAATTACCCATTTTTTACTAATTTCAATTAACCGTGTAACTCCAACAATACACCCATTTCAAAGTTCAGACAATAACATTTCCAACGGTGGATTAAATTCCAAAATTAAACCGTTTTTTTCACTGAGAAAATTTCATTTGTTTAAAAAGCACTTTTTCTACAATTTTCACTATTTTTCAAAGTCTGATATCTGTGGTGCAATGAATTTTCATCACAGAGGGCTAAAATTTTGGGAATCTAGGTTTGAACTATCTGGTTATCAAATGGTATATGAGGCACGTCATTCAAAGCAAGTAAATTTTTCTATTTTTGGCCACCACTTTCCCCATAGTGCTCTGGCGTGGTGGACCTAGTTTAGGAATAAGCATGAAAAGTTCAAACAAAAATCAAAATCAAGTAGGTAGTGGCGAGGCTAACGCCTTTGCAAAAAGTGGGTTGGTGAGGTTTAGTTAAGGAGAAGCGAGGAGGCAGCGTGGGAGCTCCGATCCATTTCCCGACTAGCCTGCCGGTTGAGGTATTGGATGGAGCGTGGTTGATGAGGGCATACAACCAAAAGAAAGAAGGACTGCCCGCGATCAAGGTGGCTGAGCAGCAAGATCATCAACTTTGCGTCAACTAAGTCCAACATAGGAAAGGACCTGAAAACGGCCCTGATGCGACTTCGTAAGTCGATGGACGATGCCAAGCAGGATCACGTGAGACTCGTGCAGCAGCGGCGGAGTCGGCGAATGTAAAGGTTACGAAGTCTTCTTAAAGGGAGACCTTCGGTTTCGCAGGAAGTTCAAAAAGTGTGGTGGATGCGTCTGCACGAGATAAGCACTCGCAGAAGCGGGTGAGGCAACCGTCAGGTGAGGAACTGTCTGGTGGTGAACGCAATGCCAGAAGGATACTAACCCCGAAAGTTGGCAGTAATGCCGGCAAGCCGGACCCTAGCCAGGAGTCCAGGAAAGCTGAGAAGGGTGGGCCTGAAAAGGCTGGTCAGTTCCGGAAGGAAGGGAACAAGGGGGTTGCGATCGTAGGCCCTCAGCAGCCACAGAGTAGGGTGAACCAAGGGCAGGACACCCTTGGATTAAAGTCGAGCGGAAGAGGAAGAAGAAAAAAACGCAAGTTGAGGATAACAGAGATGCCAAACGAAGAAGGCGTAGATGAGCAGGTGCCGAGCGAGAGAAAGGCGACTCGCTCGTTATCAAGACCGAACAGTCGAAGTACTCGGATGTCTTGCGGACGATGCGAAACGACGCCTTGTTCGTGGATCTGGGGGCCGATGTGGGCAGTATTAGACGTACTCGTACGGGTTGAATGATCCTGAAGCTCAAACGCTACAAGGAACAAAAGGGTGCTGCATTCAAAATTCTGGCGGAAGAGGTCTTTGGCGAAGGTGAGGGCTCTCGCACTAGAGGCGACTCTGAAAGTGTAAAACCTAGACGAAGTCATCGAAGCGGAAGAGCTAGTCACGTTATTGCGGCAACAGTGCGGCGTGTAGGTGGCCACCGCAGTCGTTCGGCTACGGCAGAAGCAGGTAGGGACAAAGGTAGTCTTGGTACAGCTACCTGTAGCAGACACAAATAAGTCTGTTAAAGTAGGAAAAATCAATGTGGGCTGGTGCGTTGCGTTCCACGAGCCACCGGAGGTTTGTTTCAAGTGTCTGGAACCAGGACACAAGTCATGGGACTGCAAATGCCCTGACAGGAGCAAACTGTGTAGGAGATGAGGCGCCGAAGGCCATAAGGCACAAGGCTGCACAAGACCAACCATCGCATCAGTCTGATTTGTACCGGGAAACCCGTGATCAACAGGCATCTAACGAATGGTCTAAGGTACCAGGCCTTCAAAAAAGCCGCAGTGAACACATCACAGAACAGGTTACGCAGCTGAACCTCAACCACTGTGCCGCAGCTCAGCAACTGCTTTGTCAGGCGGTTTCTGAGTGGAGGACGGATATCACCATCATAGCCGACCCATACCGAGTGCCCGCCGACAACGGCAATTGGGTTGCGGATGGGTCCAGAAAAATGGCGGCGATATGGACAACGGGTAAATACCCCGTCCAGGAGTTGGTGTCTACTACCTATGAGGGCTTCGTGGTCGCCAAAGTAAACGGGGTTTTCTTCTGTAGCTGTTATGCGCCTCCGCGGTGGTCGATCGGGCAGTTCAGATGCTGGACTGTATGACGAACGTGCTAACTGGGTAAAGGCCCGTGGAAATAGTGGGTGACTTCAATGTCTGGGCCGTGAAATGGGGAAGCCGTTCCACGAACCAGGGGGTCAGATCATGTTAGAGACACTAACCATACCTGGCTAATGTCGGTACCAAGAGTACCTTTCGTCGGAACGGTGTGGAGTCGATAATTGACGTTCCAAGGCCAAGCCTTGGAAGGTGGAAGACATTATACTTCGAGGAAGGAGTATTTAAGCAAACGCTCCGCCGTTAGCGGAACCTACTTGGTTTAGGCGGCGACGATCTGGTTGCGGTGCTCTCACGTGCGTGCGATGCGACCATGCCTAGGCGAGTCCACCCTAGAAATGGGAGGCCACCGCCTTACTGGTGGACTCAAGCGATTGTGGCCCTGCGCTGCGCCTGCCTACGGACATGGCAGCGGATGCAGCGAGCACGATCTGAGGAAGAGTGAAACAAACGGCGGGTGGTGTTCACCGCTGCAAAAGCCGTGCTGAAGACCGAGATAAGGGCAAGCAAAAAGGCCTGCTTTGAAAGTTACTGTCAGAGTGCCAATGCGAATACTTGGGGTGATGCCTACAGGATCATGATGGCCAGGAGGAGAGGCGTAATGGCTTCCACAGAGCAGTCTCCAGAGATGTTAGAGGGGATCATCGGAGGACTTTTTCCGCGTCATGATCTTAGTCATAGGCCTCCATCCGTAGGACAGCCGGGGACTGGGGCTGGCGATGAGGAGAGGGTCACCGATGTGGAACTTGCGGGGATAGCTTAGTCCCTTAGCGTAGGTAAGGCCCCAGGTTCGGACGGAGTTCCGAACCTAGCCTTAAAAGTAGCTATTGCAGAGGCTCCCGAGATGTTTAGGTCTGCTATGCAGAAATGCTTGGAAGAGGGGGCCTCGTCGCCTCGAGGCTGCACGTTCGCTTCATACGCGGATGGTCATGGGTTCGATTCCCAGCTCCCTCAAAAACACCTCGTCCATCCACCGGATGATACAACACGGAGCGCGATGCACAGGGGACACATCTATCCTCCATCAGTGTCAGATGGTGACTGCGGCACTTGACCCTCTTCGAAGGCAATATGCCTTATACGACACCACAACAACACGGTTATGAACCAACGGAGTACAACAATGGACTATGAATAACTGGATATAGATTGGACCACGCGGTGATGTATCCACACATCACGACCGAACAACAGCTGACGACATAAAAGCATCTCTTCCTACATACTTGTACTGGTTTGCGATTGAGAGTGAGGTAGTAAAGAATAGGGCTAAATATAGATCATGTAATAGAAAGCTTACTGGTACCTACACTAT